>NC_143510.1:39111261-39418136 GCF_031878675.1 Megascapheus bottae
TCTCTGCTCTTCTATGACCAAAATGTAGACATTTGATTTATGCTAAGGTAACCTTTCTATGATGGAGAGCTGAAACTTGCATGGAGACAAATGAAAAGATTTGGTATTGATTCATAATGGTAGTTCAATCAACAGACTATTTGATTACAACCTGCTTGCTACTTTAGGTTTTGCTCTATCTAAAGTCCAGTTCTTCAACATTTCCTTCATCTGACTTTCCAAATATAATTTCACTAGATCTAGTTTTGAAAATACGCCAGTCAGACCTGTTCTCACTGCTTATGCCCAAGTAATCACAGTGATGTCATCTGCCCAGAGGTAATTTATAGTTTTTAATAGATCTTATTTCTGCAGTGATCCAACCATTTTTAAAATTCTGATTACAGTTTTGTATCATAGGAAGGGTATTATTTGATCAAATAAACATGTAGACTCCAGTTTTATTCAATAATTACATTTTCCACTGCTCACTAAAATTAGCATTCTATTTTCTACCTGCTGCACTACCATTATGATGCTTACTTGTGATCACTGATAAGAGAAGAAAGCCAGGCCAGCCATCCACTCCTCCACTCCATCACTCACTGAGGACCAATAGCAGACACAAGCTCTCATCAGCCTTTACTGCTTTTCCAAGATCTCAATGACACTTCAGGGACTGAGTTGGAAAAGTTATCAGAAAATTACTTTCTGGAGCTTGTGGTCATAGCAACAAGAAGAGAACTACATCGGTGGCTACTCTGGCAGCTACCATGACATCTATTTTTTTTTGATCCCTTGACATGATAGCAGTTCAAGTCTTCTCAGCCAGACGCATCTTGCCAGCTACCTATGTGGAATTCATCTTATTGGTTTGTGCACATGCCTGTTCCTTTCATGTCTACTCACACAAAGCCATGTCCTCTGGTTAGACAATGGGAGGCTTGGGTCTTGTAGCAGAGGGGTTTTGACAGCTTGAATACATCCAAAAATAATGTGAAGGCAACTAAGAGCTTTGGGAGATATATTCAGTTGGGTTGAAATCTGCTCTTTTATTACTCCAGAAAAATGGAATGTTTTCTTATATAGACAGGGGCATTGAGGAAACAGTGGTTGGCCAGGGAACATCATGCCTCTTGAAGAAATAATAGGTAATTCTAATTTCAGGCTAAGAGATAGCCCTTTTCAAAACACAGCTTATTGAAAAATGAGTGCAAATACACTGGAAAACAGATATTGTCAGAAGGCCTCTGATATCAGGACAGGAGATTATTTCATTTTTTTCCTCCTTGATCTTCAATAGAGTTTTTTCCCTCTTAAAAAGTGTTTGTTAAAAGACATAAAGAAATAAGAACATGAAGCCAATAACCCCATGTTTCAGGAAAGGTAAGCAAGAATCTTCAACAATGCAAACTCACCAGAAGCCTTAGTCGACATGGCATTGGCTTGTTGCCTAGAAAACAGGCTTCAGGGTATTTTTTACACCAATCAAGAAGAGTTCATTAAAGCATAATTAGTATCAGACAACAGTGGGGAAAACATTTCATCTGATTCATCAAGCTCATATACAAGTTGGTCCCTGCATGCCACAGCTCTGAGAAGTGCAAAGATGATAGTTATCTTGAGTTATGGTCAATAGTTATCCAACAGCAATCTCTGTGTGAGGGCAAAGTCTAGAACACTTGGTTGTACTCTACAATTAACCTCTTGCTCTCTTTCCTCTTATATTTGGAGACTAATTGTCTGCTCATTGAAAAACAGCAGTCAAACCTTTTTTATGTGTTGGCTACGGAGTACTTCAAGTGTTCCAGAAATTCTGCTGAGTTTTCATGCATGAATTCCCTCCAAACTTCCACCACCAACAATGTGCTCCCATGTTTTAGGTGACAAATCAAAGATATAGCAAAGCATAGCATACCCCAGTGGGTATCCAACAAAGGTACTAATCTCAAGGGTTGGCCACGTCCTGCATCTCTTAGAATGTTCTTCCTCATTTATTACTCCTCTTTTTCTATTCCTTGAGCAGTGTGGGCTCATCCCTGATTCAAGACCAGGGCTGATATTTAGTTTGCTTAAAATGCCCCCTTGGTCAAGTCTTCATAACTGTGGTCTTCTTCAAGTTCCATCTCCACTGTGATGCAAAGGAGTCCTCTCCTAACCATCATTCTAAATGACATCTCTCTATCTATTTCTTTCATTAACATACCTTTTTTTGGTTACTAGCATGTGTCCTTACCTGCCATTACCTTGTTATGTGATTTACTTTAACATAATTACACTCCTAAAAGTTTTAGTTCATGTACTTCAGTATTGTTCACTTGTCTATATTCACTGAATAAATATCTACTGAATACAAGCACGTATGAACAGGTGACTGAGTTTGGGACTGTAGGTCACTCAGTAAAGGACAAATTGTTATCATGTGAGAGTGAGGATACATGCTCACATCACCCTAATTCAAGAACTCTTCATTGTTCATCACAATCTCGCATTGTTTCTCCGTAGGGCTTTCACCATACCAGGTCTTATTCATCATTTGAATGTGTGCTGAGTCAGAAGAGGCTCCAGGGAACTGAAGCAAGGAAAGCATACACATCCCTGGGAAATCATGCAGGACGTCACCGGTACATCATAGAATGGCTATTATCAGGGGTGAAATACTAAAATACTTCTCTAGTGAATCATGCTATGAACTCTTGACACCTTCCTTGAGGCTTCTTTAAGCTTTAGAACTTCTCCCCCAGGTCTCTACCTGTTACAGGAACTAAAAGGTTTGCACTTGCCTTACAAAGGGGCATGCAGACTTGATACATAAGGCCATATAGTATGAAGCTAATTGAATGGACCTCTAGGATATTGAAACAAAGCCATATAACGAATGATTGCTGTCCTTAAGGTGCTATATTATCTCTCATCTCTTTTGCTGTTCCTTTGTTATCTCATATTGTCACAATATCTCACTTTGTTATCTGATATATTGGATTCATTTGTATTTGGTTACTTGAAATTAGACAGGGAAGGGGGGAAAACCAAGAGGGGGGTTGGGGGGTAGGGTAATGGGGACCAAGACATGTGGAAGGGTATCAATGTATGTGAATTAATGTACCTTCTATCTGGCAAATATCATGTAACTCTTTTATTAAATACAATAAAAAATATAAAATAAAAAAAACAAATAAAAACAAAACAAAAAAAAAAACAAAGGGGCATGCAGGAGTCTCTTGCATCCATCCAGTTGGATCACACCCAGGCTCCATATTTTTTTTCTTTTTTCTTTTATCCTTCTGTTGGTGATGAGGCTTGAACTCGGGGCCTGGATGCGGTCCTTGTGCTCTTTTGTTCAAGGCTAGCTCTCTACTACTTTGAGCTACATTATCACTACTGTTTTTTTTTTTGGTAGAGAAATGAACATCATGGACTTTTCTTCTCTAGCTGGCTTTGAACTACAATCCTCAGATCCCAGCCTCATGAGTACCTAGGATTATAGGTGTGAGACATCAGTGCCCAGTGCATCATTTACACTATTCCTAAGAAGACAGAAGACAGCCATTGCGAATGCTAAGTCCTTAACTTGGTATATCCTTTGTCAAGATATAATACCTAAGCCCCTAAGCTAAACTGGTTCCTCTTCCCTTTTATCTCATTGAATGCATATTATAAATTTCAACTTAATAAAATGCACAAAGGACAGGCAATAGCGGAGTGTAATTGTGAACAACTAATTGAACTGGTGAGCCCAAAGTATCCTAAGGAAGATTTAGGGATCTATAAGGGACTATAATAATCATTTTCCCTTCAACCTGAGCTTTTAATTCTTTTTTTTCTTGTCCCTAGTTTCCCATTTGTATTGAATGTTTAAGAGTAAGTTGATGAATAAACTGATATGAAAATTATCTTCTGGAAACAGTAATGGCTAACATTTAATGGTTATTTCCTTGTGTTGGGAATGACACTAAATATGTATTTATCATACCAGTATTCCAAGATGTGTAATCCTCACAGTACAATTCTATAAGTTAGACAAGAATATCCTTCTCTATCAGATGAGAAAAGTGAGTATAAGCAGGCATTTGTAATTTGCCCAAGCATTGGTGAGTCTACATCAAACTGTAATCTTGCTAATCTTAGAGGAAGATCTTTTATCCATTTTGCAGAACTATCTCTATCAAGAGAGAAAGAAAGAGAGAGATATACTGAGACAGAAAAAGAGAGAGAGACAGACAATGATTGTACACAAATGAGAAGATGTTTGCTTTGTCTTTAGTTGAAATAGAAACTGAGTTTCTAGTAAGCGCAATTGCCTGTTTGGAAATCTGTTTAAATGAAATAATGAATTCTTCCATGTTTAAGTAAACAATATACAATAGTTAGAGTTTTTCTTATGAAGTTTCTGTATGTTTTTCTTCAACTGCATACAGAATTGAAGAACATTTTCCAGTCACAATTAAAACAAAATATTAAACCTCCAGATGGATCTAAATTCTAACATACACCTGTTAAGCCATTCTGGGGAGATGCTGTTTCTGGTGCATTCATCAGGCCAAAAACTTAAGGGGTATATTAAAGACTTCCAGAGATCAGAGTTAATCCTTTTGCCAGCTTTGACTTACAACTCTCATTAATAGACTTAATGCAGTAATGGCAGAGTCAGTTGAAATCCTGCAATAAAAACATACAAAATAAAGTCATAGAAGATTCTGCGGTGTAAAAAGAAAGCCCTTTAAGTATTATTGATTGACTAATTAGCCAATGTTTATAAAGAGCCTTAACAATTAGGCCCACCATATATATTTTAATGATCATTTAATTGATAGCAAAGCATAATGGAACAGATTGTTCTTTTTCTTGTAGAGGTCGTGGGAAATAAGTTCTGAAGGATGAAAGCCCTAAGAGTAAAAAAATACATAATTATCTGGTCATCTATCTATCTTTCTACACCCAAAACAATCACAATCAGTCTATCACACACACACACACACACACACACACACACATATACACAAAACCCCCCTCCCCACACAAAATCCACACAAAATCAGCTTTCAATGTATTAAGAGTTAAGTAATCCAGGCTAAGCATGAGGCAGGCCTTCTGTCTTCTTTGATATATGCAATTGTGTTTAACAACACAACTCTCCACAACTCTGGCAATATGTGAAAATGTGGGTGTGATAGTGGTCATCATACCAGTCACTACATCTTTTCTTCCATCTAATGCTTTTACCTTGGCAGTCAGAACTGCAGTAACCATTCACGCACTAGGATCTTTGCTTAGCATCATTTTAGAGGTCAATTTGGTAGCCAAAGTAAGGCACGGCTAATGCTTTGATTGTTGCATGATGCACATGCATAAATGTGTGCATGGATACTGGCAGTCCACAGTCAGGATTATTTCTCCACTCATTCTGTAAAAACAGGAAATTTGTGAATGTCTTTCAAGGATTGGCTGGACTTAGAAGAGTGGGTTCATGTCAAGGTAAATAAGTCATTCAGGTAACAAGTTCAGAAGAAGCATGTTGTATATATAGAGAGCTAAGACTGTGATCTATTCCGGAAAGTCAAGCAACATATATTCTGATAGTATAGAGGAATATGTTCTAAATGTCCTAAGAGAAAATAAGACTGTCTACCAGTGGCAAGGTTGAAAATGGATGAGATGGAATAGAATGCTTGTTGCCCAGAAAAATCTTGATATATTTAAATTGCGTCTCCCCTAAGTTTTGTATGAGTAAGCCCAAATCCATTGTGACTGGGGTTCTTATAGGAAAGGGAAATTTGGAGATGGACACAGGTCTGTGGAACAACAAAAGGGGAGATCATGAGAAGACCCAGAAAGTGGACATCAGAGAACCACAGAGAGATATCTAGGCTTGATCTGGAAGCAGTTCTGCTCTCAGAAGACAGCAACCCTTTAACTTGACCAGAGACTTCTGGCCTCCAGACCCATTGTGTGTAGTTTATGAGATACAGAAAATAATATTCCCCTCTTCGGAAACCCAAATCTAGCAAATGCCAAGAAAAAGGGGAGGATAATACTGGACCAAAGCTGAGGGATCTAAGCTGAGAAGCCATGAGTGAACAGGTATGAGAAGTCTGGACTGAGAGTATTCAGAAGCAATGAAGAGGCACAGACTAATGAATTAACACTGACCTTTGTTGAGCACTAAATCTATGGTGTCAACTGGTTCAGCTTTCTGCAGCTCAGGAACTACTTCTCACCACTGATAAGCATAGGCTAGATTAATAGCAGACAATAGAGCTCTCTAGCTTCCAGGTACCACTCAGCTCCAGACTCTAATTGAGTTAACTCTTGGAAAGATCAAACAAAACAAAACCTATTATCCATTCAAAAGCATAAGAGAGTCTTCCTAAATCTACAGACCCTGAAGACCATCTGTAGACCAAGGAAGGGGGAGGTTTTGTTGGTTTCCTTCTTACAGGACTCCCAAGGGAATTGGCAGAGTCACTGTAAGAGCATTCATTTATATATATTTTTTAAGATATCAACCCTTTTGTATCCTCTTGTGCCTTATCACAGTCCTTTCTTTCTATCCGTGACACAATTGTACTCACAGCTCTTGAGATGAAGATTGTTTATTTCTCATGTCTTCGGTAGACAGGACACATACCCCAGACACAAAAAAAAGCTCTAACGTAATATAAAGATTTATAGTCAGACAAAGGATTGGTACAGAGATACCAAATAAATAATACCCAGAGAACTCACTTGACTGTTGGAAATTCGATGCTTTATTTATTCTCTCTTGTTTCTTTGTTTGGGAAGATAAGGTATTTTTTTTTCCTATCATTTCCCCAGTCTCCTCAATAAACAGCCCTGCAAATACAGTATGTTGTCGAGGATGAAAAGCATCTATATGAAGAGGAAGACTCTCCATTGCTCTTATTCTGTGCTTATTTATTTTTTGTCAATCACTGCTGACAATGCTTGTGAATTAGTCCATCTTATTTGCCTCTTGGCAAAAGTAAGGGAATGAAAATGGATTCTCTACCATGAGGGAAGTAATGGTCTCTTCTTCTTAATTCTACCTCGATATTAATAGTGTCTTCTAAATACAAAAGGCAGGAGGCAAGGAAGGTATATTGCTGTTTCATAGAAAGTGCTATTGATCTTGTGGCTTATTATAGGCTTTATGATAGTTTATATAGTCGGTGGTTTAAAATAAGAATTACTTCATATGTGCAATTCCTAGGGACAGAAAAACAGGCAACTGAAATTACATTTGTATTTGAGAGAGGAAATCTAAATGAGCATTTGTACATTCTTGAAGTTAGATCATTGGTTTTGTGTGCTTGATGGCACCATTACATTACAGAGGCATGAAAGTATTATTTAACTGTGAAATATCTAAAGAATAAATACTCGATGGTTATTGCCATAGTCACATCGGATGCACACTCTCTCTCTCCTAACTGGGTCAGCTTTGATTCTGAAACTGCCTGCATGTTGCATTTAATCTATGCCTAGTATTCAGCAATACCAGTGTGCTCCCCACCCCAAGTATGGACTGAAATCTATCCAGGTTTTCTCATTTTTGTTAAGTATTTTAGAGTAAGCAAACAAAGCAAAAACCTCCACATTCTGTTTTCTGTCACTGGATTTTGATGTTTAAAAAATACTGGCACAAAATCTCACAGGGAAGGGGGAAGTGGCAATAATAGGAATACTGGAAACTGATTTGCTCTTGTCTGCGTATCCTCCTAATGCATGTATTTTGTGCCAGAAATTCTAGTGGACAAGTTTGTGATGTGTCTGTGTGATGTGAGATATGTTTGGGAATCCAGATGATAAAGAACAATGAAGAGTGACATTTTTACCCCTTGCCTTCCAAGCTCCCACAGGCAAGTACAGGGCCATTGTGTACCAGCCATGAGCAGCTCCTTTGCCCAAGGTACCCAGAAGCAGAGCATGTACTCATTACTTCTCATTACCCCCAATGGCTACATCCAGGCAGCTTTACCAAGAGCAGAAGAGTATGAATGGATGACTAGGTAACAGATAGCTTTAAAGACTTTTCATAATTGGATTTATGGAGGTAGCACTGGTGAAATTTGTATGTGTTTTTCCTTGAGACAGTTATATGACTGCCAATGTAGCCCTATTGAGAGGTAGGGCCCTTAAAAGAGTAGTTTTTTCCCACTTTCTTTTTCTTCTTCATGGAGTAGTTCCTGTTTCTGTGAATCTGTATTGGTTTCCTAAATTGGCATAAAGCTTAGATCTCCAATTTCATATCCCTTTTGTATAGAACTATTTGCATGTACATGAACTTCATTGCTTCTTTTAGAAGACCCCAAAATACACAAGTGAAAAATAACTCACTGGAAAACTTGATTTAGGTGGGATCTGTCTAAGGTCAATCATCTTTGGGTCAAAACTTGCTGAGTCAATTTTGCATGCTGCTATAAAGTCATTCTTCCTGATGGTATCATGTGATGCCTAATGTCCACCAGAAAAATGGTGATGGGTAATTTTTGGACATAGAAAGTAGAGGAAAAGACAAGTGATATCTTTGGCCTTCCTGGGTCCATCATCTAATAGAAGAAGTAGACAAGAGAAAAACTATATCAATAGATAGTTACAGAGTGATGAGCACTGTGAAAAAGAATTTATAAAAACTAATTCCAAGGAGCACAACTCAATGTCTTCATTCTAAATCACATTTAGATGATTTGGGCAAAGGACTGAGCTCAAGAACCATGACCTCTGACTAGACTGTCCCGCCATGCATCCTTGGACATCATCTAAGAGGGAAATAATGTCCCCCAAAACAAGAGCTTATGAGAAGTGACCAATAGTTTGGAAATTAATAGGGTATTGAGAGTTGTCCCTTAGTGATAGTATTATTTGCTTGCAATCTGGAATCATTTAGAAAGAAAATTGCAGAATACAGAATGGACAGATGCTTATTGACAAACTTTTGGGTTACAAGTGCCATTAACCAAAGACAAACATGTCAATAAGCAATGTATATGGCATAACAATGTATCCTGGCATTGTTAGCTTAACACTGAAATATAATCCTGCCTTTCATGCAAGAGTTGGTACAGTCCCTTGAATGATGTTACTAAAGATGCATATTTTTTCAATCTCTCTTCTTTTCTTTCACTGAACCCTTCAGCTTTATCCAGTAGTTATTCTTGCAGACACGTTCGGGTATTCTCTTGGAGCAAATGACTGCCTCTTTTTCAGACATTGAAATTCATAGTCTCAGATTAGCCAAATTTCTTCTTGCAGAGTACAATATAATTTTAGAAGACCCACTTCATATAAACATGTATTTGAATACATTTCCCTGTATTGAGACACTGCCATATCACTTGAATTAATATAAATCTCCAGGAATATCAGGCGCGTTAATGGGTATCTGTCAATATGTGACCAGGCTTGAAGCATCGGTAGATTTTATGATGACTTTTAATGGTTTATACCATCTTACAAAAATTAACCTTTACATTATCAAGATTCTTTTTCAAACTGATTATTAAATGCAAATAGGAATAACAATTAATTATATTATAGATGACACTCAAAGCTTATTGCATCTTGTTTTATTATGCTTAACTATAGTCAATGCCAGAAGTCAGGAAAGTACAGCCTTGAGACTAAATCTAACCTGATCCCTAGTTTAGTCAATAAAATTTTATGCTCCCATACCCACTCACTATGTATAGTTGGCCATTGTTTTATTTATTTATTTTGCTAGTCTTGGGGCTTGAACTCAGCACCTGGGCACTATCCCTGAACTGCTTTTACTCAAGGTTAGCACTCTACTACTTTAGCCACAGGGCCATTTCCAGCTTTATGTGTGTATGTGGTACTGAGGAATTGAACCCTAGGCTTCATGCATGCTAGGTAAGCACTCTACCACAAGGCCACAGTGCCAGCCCCGGGTCAATAATTTAATACTACAATAACATAATTGAGTTGATATGACTGAGATCCCATTGTTTGCAAAGTTTGAAATGTTTGTTTCCTGGCCCTTCACAGGTAATATTTTACTGAACCCAAATAGCCACTCCAGAAGTTATTTTCATGAAGAATTTATGCTCAGCAAAGTAGTCTTCAGCTTAAAGTGGCCACGGTGGGAAGATCTACAGGGTAGATATATGCCATATATGCAAACAGTACAAAACAGACTCTTGTCCAATGCTATGAATAGGAGGGCAGTGCCATTCTAGGTATGGGGCTGATTCTGGATGACAGAGAGGTAAATTCTCTCTGCAATGAAGATTTCCACAGTACTTCCATACATCCCCAGCCAAACACAAAGAGAAGATGTTCTATGCTTTCTCAGACTGAGGGAAGACTTGGGAGGCAGAAATTATGAAAGGGAACCAAGAAGGTAAGCTCTGGTAATGATTTAAGGCACCAATTGACAAGATCTGAACGTGCACAAAGACAAACATGCATGTATGCGCACACTCACACACAAAACACAAACATCAAAGGATTTGGTGTTGCTGTAAGCAGCATCAAAAGAAAATCTATTTAGATGCTGAACACATGGAAAAATGAATGAGCTTAAGACAAGATGGTGGCAGACACCAAAGGGAAGGATTGCATGTAAATGAACAAGCTCAAGTGTCCCCACAGTCACACCATGTGTGGCAGTCAATCTATTGCTGAGTAGGCTTTCCATTAGCAAGAATTGAAATACCACTTGGAGGGCGGGGGGAGGTAGTTTTATCTCCTGGTTCATGCAAATCCAGTTGTATTTTCTGTTTTCAAAGTTGACAGGTAGTGTGGCACCTTGGAAACACCAATTCCGTCAGTATAGCTAATCCACCAAAGTAATTCAAGGCACTAACTTGGAGAACTGGTTACTCCAGGAGCTTGGACATATCTTCCTATGGCAGCCATTTAGATTAAAGCTGAAAAAAATCATATGAATGTTCACATGCGCTTGTTACAACCCCCAGTGGAATTTACGTGTGATGTTAAATGGGAGACAGAAAGACAGGTTTGGGATAGGAGAATCAGCCACAGTGAAGAATATATAGAACCCAGATACAATCACATCCAGGGGCTGGCCTGAGGGATTCATCCTAACAGAACAGAGCTGCATCTCAAAGCTTCCTGCAGTTCTTCAGCTCACTGGAAGAAAGGCAGGGAAATGATGCTCTGAAAAGACCAACTGGAATGTAAGTAAGATGAAAGAAATAATTCTGCTTTATATACATGTAATGGTTCACATTAGCCTTATATGGTAGAAAATATTAATATTATTCCAAAGCAATTAAAAGGAAAATTAAATTGATCTTTTATAGGCTGCCTGTATACTACAGAATTTCGTATAAAGCAAAGTCAGCAATTATTATGAGCTGTGGTGGATTGGTAGGTTACTCACTCCTACTTTCCCACCCCCCATTGGCCCCTCTTATCCAAATCTACTTCATTTTTCTGACATCTGAATAGCTGTGAGGTTTTAAGGATACGTTATCTAAAGTGCATGTATTCCTTTCCATTGTGGGGCATCTCTCATGCATGCAGCAACATCCTTTGTAATGTGTGGTTCTGTAATTCTGAAACCCATTCCCATCCATGCACAGGACATACCCACACATTGAGTTTGTTTCATCTTGAAGACATGCAGTCATATTGCTAGGGAGTGGAACAACTCATTGGAAAAAGCAAACCCAACAAACAAATAAGAACAGACTGGTTGATATCTCACAATATTCTATCAAATACACTCAGTCAAATAACAGATGTCTACTAAGATTGCCTACTGTAACTTTACTGGGCCTAAACATAGTTGAGAACTACTGGGGATGGTGAGAGGGAGGAAACAGAGAGGGAGAGACAGAGACAGACAGAGAGATGGAGGAGAGGGAGATGAGACAAAAAAGAGACAGAGATACAGAAACAGAGAGGGAAATATTTAATGACCAATTTCATTCATGCAAAAGTAATTATAAAATAAACAGGGTGCCTGAGAATAATATTAAGGTAATTCACAAATCCATTCAGTTGTAAAAAGACTGGCAATGGGAATAATAATCGTTCTCAATCATGTTTGCTTTTTAATTGGGCTAAGTGCCTGACCGTGAAGAAATGGTATTTTATAGTTCAGTAGTTCCTGAACTTGTTCAAGTGTAGAACCACCTGGAAGTTGAGGAGTTCCTGCCAGAGCACAAGAAAGTATCATGATGTTAATGATATCACAAAGGTAGCAAGTGCAAACTTAGGTAATCTGATTAAGTTCAATTGAATTCAATATTCATGCAATAAAACAAAAATCTTAAAAATCTCACAGTAAAAAGCAAATACCTCCCTAAAACCCCTACATGTGACAGCCGTCAACGTCAACTGCTGTCAATATTCCTCCCTTGCAATTAAGTCATAGCTACAGAGGATTTTAGGCTTCATCAAGGAAAGCAAAATGAGTCCTAAAAATGGAGAAAATTCTACCCAGTGTCTTAATTATCCTTGGCTCATATTGTGAATCCCAGTGGTTAAGGCTGCTTTTTTTTTATTATTATTCTTTTGAAGTCATAACAACAGATCAATCATACTAATAGTCAAGTTCTGCTGGTAGGCAAACAATTCTGTGCCAGTGTGGCCTTCACTGTGGGGGTCCAGGAAGGCCTGAATTTGGATTCAAACAAGTTTGAAGAAGGATGGCAGCTTTTGAGTTACAGCTCCAGAGTGTCAAATAAATTTTGAAATGTATTTTGGAGTCTCAGAGGTTGATTTATAGTGTCATTCTAGATGGTGCTGGGTTACCAGCTTGCCTGTTTTCTGCCTTCAATGTATAGTGAATAGCTGCTAAAAAGATGCTAATTGTAATATCTTAGCTCACATCACCTGTTCATGCTGCTACATGGAATGATGGCTTTTATCTATACTTTGAAGCCAAGATCTAGTGAATGGAGATCATAAATATGTGTGTGAAATTTGTATTGTTTCCTTACCACTCCCGCTCACTTTGGCCATACATTATCTGCCAGGAAAAGCTTTGCAAAAGACCTTTTCAACTTTTTGGAGTGTAGGTATTAAGAATTTTAATGAAAGAAAGAAAATCAATTATTATGGGTCTCCACAGAAGCCTCTTAGTTTGCAAATGAGACTCTGTCTTTTGCCATTTTCACAGTGACAGAAATGAACCCACCCAGAATGAAATTCTCAGAACTGCTTGGCAACAGAAACAAAGCTCCTTGCTCATTTTGCCAATTTTCCTCATGTATCTGACCTAGAATCTGATGGCTTTTGAAATTTCTAGTTCCTGGGTGATTAGCTCCAGATAACAGAAAAGCTTGCAAGGGAAATTTCTAAAGATTTTTATGGGGACCAAGACATGAGAAAGGGTGTCAATGTTTGTGAAGTAATGCACCATCTATCTGGTGAATATAATGTCACCCTTCTATTAATTGCAATAAAAATATATGAAAAAAGAAGATTTCTATGTAGGTCTTCAGGAAATCACCTTTTTTGTGCACATGTCTAAATATCATGGGTGGAGGTCTCTAGCCATTCTCAAAGATAAACCTTCATTGTTTATGAGCATGTTGGTGATTTCTCTGGGAATTTTTAAGCCTGGCAGGGAAGATCTTACAAGTGTAAACATAAGACCCTCATCATTATCCATCTCAATGCAGTGGAAACAATTTTAATGAAATTATAATCTTAATTCTATGGCAATTAGTATGGTTATTCACTTGTACTTGTTCATTCATGTTGAGCTTTGCAAATACAGATTCCAATGTGTGAGTTTTCAAAATGAGTGAAATGCTCTAATTCTGTGGAAAAAAAATAAGTTAATCAGAGCCCTAGAACTGTGCATGTAAATTACACTGTATATGGCATCACAAATTTGAAGATTAGACCTAAACTTCTGATTGTCAAGCACAAGCCCATAAAATCCATGTTTATAAAGTATGTACAAAATAAGTATCCAAATGGAGCTATATTTTAGAAGTATAGAACAGCACTCTCATGATGATAATTTTAATTTTCTACATTTTATAAAGAGGAAATATTTTGGTGCATTATTACCTTTTTAAGTACTCATAAGTATGTATTAAAAAACAAAATGATTCAGTTTACAAACTTAGAGCATACACCTCAGTTCAAAAGTAAGCCATTGCTACACTAAAGTTTAAAAAATTAATCTTAATTAATTTATTCAGGAATTGTTTTTTTTTAAATCTAATCTATACAATGCACTTTCCTGACTGTTTTAAATATAACAGTAGGGCCAAATAGGAACAAACTAAAATAAAACAATGTAGAACATTCTATGTTTCTTCTGCTTATTTAATATACACAATCCAATTAAAGCAAAAATAAACAATCATATTCAATTCAACCAATGGAAATATGTGGAAGGAGTAAAAACAAATGTAATTTTCAAAAGCTAGTCCTGGTGAATCTTACCATGGACCTAGTAAGCGACAAAGTATGAGCTACTTCTTAACAAAAAGACCTAAAATGTGGGTTTAACTCAATAACTTTAGATAATAGGGGCTTAAAGTGCAAAAGTACAACTTGAAACACTTGTGTTTTCTATCTCTAGTTTTTCTTTCCTCCTCATTTCCTCTCCTTTTAAATTCTGAAATATCTATACACATTCACGTCATTTGAGGAAAAATGAAACAAAATAATGCATTGGGAAGTGAAGAAGCACATCACCAGAGACCACTCACTGGTAACTGGGTTAATGAATTACCTCCATGATTGTTCTGTCATAGATCTCACTTTGGCTCTGTGCCTTGTATGCTCTGCTCTCTCCCCGTCATGTCCTGCACTGCCTTGGTGTGCGGAAGCATTCCCACCAATAAGATGGGCCCCACTAGATACGGTCTCCCACAATAGACTCCAAAAGTGGGGTTTTATTCTTTATAAATGTTGGAGTCTATTGTATGCAGTTACATATATACATATGTATATATGTATATATGGATACATATAAACACATACACACATATATATACATATATACACACATACATTCATATGTATGTTTATATATATACAAAAACAGAATGAGACAGTATTATATAAGCAAAATCCTAATCCATTGTTTGTTTATCTCAGGATATGATATAGCTAAGTAGTCATAGGTCAGTTTGGAAATGGAGCAAATATAGAAGAAATGGAGGTCAGATATATGCAGAGTTGAGCCTACAAAAGGAGCTGTTGATCAAGTTATCTAAATTCTTCGCCTTTTCTGTGCCTGCTTAATTTTGTTTTTCTTTCTCCTCCTCGCTTTTTCTCTCTTTTTTACTGGGGTGTGAACTCCAGGATTTACATGTATGAGACTGGTACTCTACCACTGAACCATATCTGCAGCACACTTTTTGTCCTGGTTATTTGGGGATAGAGTCCTACTTTCTTCCTGCAGTGGGCCTGGTCCACAGTCATCCAGTTTCTCCCTTCCCATCCTAGCTGGATTCACATTGGCTGCCATCACATCCAGCCTTTTCCATTACGTAGAATTTCATGGACACCATCTAGGCTGACCTAGAACCACAACCCTCCAAATTTTAGCCTCCCAAGCAGCTAGGACTATAGGCACAAACTAACAGCACCTGGTAGGAAATCCTTTTAAAGTGCTCATATTTATCATGGAGCTCAATAAATATTATTTACAAAATGTCATGTCTACACAAGTAAAGAATGAAGGCGACAAGAAGGAAAAGAGAAAAGCTGGGCAGGAGAAAAAGACAATCATGGAAAAAAGAGGAAAAGGAAAAGATGGAAGAAGTAGGGATGGTTTCTTTCACTTAAAAAGCTATTTCTTGCCATTTTCAGAAAGGAGCCATGGGCTAATGTTGAATTTAATGAGCCATTACTGAAATAAAATACAATAAAATAAGCCTAGGATGTGATCTTCTTTTAGCACAAGATCCAAGGAGTGCTAAGAGATGGAAGTAAACATTTGTGAGTGGGGATAAAACTCCAACTCTCTGGCCTTGGAGCAAAGTGGTCATGCTCTAATGCTAATTAATCCTGTCTAGTCTGGAGGAACAACTGGGTTCACATCCACAGAGAGTTTTTTTATTTTATTATTTTTTTTAAAGAACAATATCTTCTATCATCTGAACTTCAGCATTTTTTGGCCATTAACCTTGAGTTATTATTTTGAAAAAATTCTCTCAGAAAGAACTCTTCATATGAATGACAGTAGTACCAGAGATTCAGACATGAGTATTGTGGTACTGCAATGCCTTCTTGACCGGAAGTGAGTTTTGAAGCTCCTGCTTTTTCATAGTAATTTTGGTTTTAGGTAGTAGCAGTGCAGCGTTCTCTGTGGTGCTGCCCAAGCTTTTTCAACAGGTGACTTGAATGCTCATCGAAGATGGATTATCAGTAGTCTAAGAGACAGAACTAGTTATCAGTCAATCACTTGTACTTAAGTTTCTGATCTTCCATTACATAGTATATAATAGCTGTGTTACTATTCCCAAAAGCAATGCTATTCTCATTTTAGAAATGGAGAATAATTTACAAAGTTATTTTAGAAATTAATAAGAAAAGGGTTCTTGGCAGGTCAACTAATTATCAAGCATTGGCTGTAATCACTGTCCCATGTATCTACAAGCTCCAGAAAAATGATGGTATATTTATTTCAACAACCAAGATGGAAACAACCAAAATGTCCATCATATGATAAACATAAAGTATGGTCTATTCATAAAATAGAATTTGATCTCACCACAATAATAAGTATTATGCAATACACTATGGAAATTAAAGCATTGACTGAAAGGAAGTAGACACAATAGTTCTTGTGCTACATGATTCTATTTGTATGAACAATCCCCCAAAAGACAAAAATAGAAACAGATCACTGGTTCCCACGTGTTGACACTGCAGTCACTACAAATATGCACACGGCTCATTTTTGTTGATGACACAAATTTTCTGAACTAAATTATGGGGATGATTATATCCAACTGTTAGCTTACTAAAAAGATAATCAATTGTCTTCATAACATACATGAATATTGTGGCATCTGATTTATACTTTCATAAAGAATTCAAGGTGTTTTGGGAACAAAATTTAGATTATAAAGTAAAACACAAGAGAAAAGACTCATGACTGATAATTCTGCCACTTAAAAATGCATGTTATCTTTAGCAACTTCCTTATTTCTGATTGATTTAAAATTTTAATTTAGGGTAAATTGCAAAGAAATTTATTTTCTCAGTTGAATTACATTCGTTTACAGCATCAACTTGTTAAGATTTAACGCCTGGGAATTTTTTTTTTATAGAACCGAATGTCTCTTATAGCACCTCATGCTGGTACCCAAGGTTGTGTGTGACAGGTAGCATACACTGGTCAAGGGATCTACAAAAAAGCCAAGTCACTGGTGTAATTCTCTCCACTAACAACCATTAAGGCTGTCTGCTGAAAAAAAAATAAATCTCAGATGATCAGGGAAGTCAGCTACTTGTATTTTAGTTTTTCAGGCCATGATGTAGAGGGCACTTTTCTTGTCACAGGATGGGACCAGATTGGCAGCCCCTTGTCTGAAGCCTTTAGTGGCCACTCTGCACATGAGCTTCCTGGGTAGTCTAGGAAAAAAAGGGTTCAACATGAAACACAAAAGTTGTTGCTCTTTCTTTACGATTTTGGTCTCTTTCTTTCTTTCTTCCTTCCTTTCTTTCTTTCTTTCTTTCTTTCTTTCTTTCTTTCTTTCTTTCTTTCTTTCTTTCTTTCTTCTGTTGCTTTTTTTGTCAAAGCAGAAAGGAAAAGCTTCAGTTGGGAGCTTGTGAAATATCTAAAATTAGGAGCAATTTCCCCACCCCAACCTGAATAACCATCCAGAAATGTTGGGCTGATGTTAAACAATCTTCAAGATATTCCAAAGTTGCCACTTGATTAATGCTACATGTAGACCATTCATGGCAGATCATGTCTACAGAGCCAAAGGATTTTGTTGTACAAAGGGGGGAAAACATTGCCTTAAAAAAAGTTAGTGGAATAATCTTGCATCCTACAATGTATTTCTTCTCAGGAAGGGCAAAGGCATGCCACATCTTTTCATTCACAATGTAAAATATGAGTGAGTTGCTGTCTCAACAATTATATGCATTTAACAAAGGCTACCAAGTAAGAAACATACACAAAAGATTCTCTTACTGTATTTGTTAGGGTTTTCTGTCTGCTTCTGAGAAGCTGAGGTCTGGAAGACATCACTGACTAAATAATGATTTGAAATGCCCTAATTGGATGTGTGGCACCATCAGAAACAAACCCACAAGCACTAGAGGGCAATGCTGGACAAATATTACTGAGATTAAAATACACTGCTAGTGACTATGGCTGGATATCCATTGGTTTCAAATGAAGCATGCTTCAGATGCAACATTGAATATTCTGCTTATGGGAGAAGGAAGACGTTTTCCAGCTACTGCTTCCACTCTGATTACTGGAACAAGGAGGGCAAGCCTTTCCTTACAGCAATCAAGTCTGCTCCCTGGCTTCATCAGGACATTTTGCTCAGATAAAGTACAAGTTGGCCGAGTGAAGATATAATAGCCCATGTCAAAGTCATGAACAACATTTCTGAAATCAGAAATCAGAAATCAAGGTCTGAAATCTGCAATAGGAAAAAACAATCCTGCTTATTCAACTGTGTCTTAGGATCTCCTATAATGTCATAAGTGCCTGAAAGAGTATATGAGGATGAGAATTATTTATATGTTTCAAAATGTCAGTTGGTCAGATTCTCCTTAACAATTCAGAAAAGTGAGGTGCTGTTTTGTTTTGGGTGTGGCTGAGGCCACTGCACATTAATATAATAAAGACAGGTTAGGTAAGTGTGGTGATTCAGGCCTGTCCTACTTAGAAGGGTCTGGAAATTGGAGGCTGTTAGATAAGGCAAAATACTCTTCAGGCCCTATCTCACACAATGCTGAATTTGGTGGTGGCTACTCTAGCAATGGGGAAAGTAGTGTGGGCTTAGGGTCCAAGCTTGTTATCCCCAGGATTAAATCAATGCCAAAGTAGAGATCACAGCACAACTTGGCACAAAATAATCCTCAAAAATAAGTCTTCAGAAGTAATCAATGCAAGAAAGGGCCAAAGACATGGCTCAAGTGGTAGAGTGCCTGCCTAATAAGTTTAAAGCCCTGAGTTCACATAGTACATATGAATTAGGGAAGGAAAGAGGAACAACAAAATGGTGAGACAAAGGGCAAAGGGTGAACCAGTATCACAGCCATACTGTCAAACCAATGTTCTGAAAGTGAACGTTATAATTTGGTGGGGAAAGTAGGAGAAAATCCTGGGAAGGGGTAACAATGTTTGATAAGAAATGTTCTTACTACCTTACATGTGTAACTGTACCCCTCTGTACATCACCCTGGCAATAAAATAAAATTTTTTAAAAAGGCCTGAGTTCAATCGCCAGTATGGCTAAATCATCATTGTCATCATCATCATCATCATCGTACATTAAACTGTCATGTTTTTCATCTCTCTCCTTCAGTGTCATTGTGCTGATGGGATCAAAGTTCTGCCAAAGAGTTGAATAAGGGGTGACATAATCCAAAAGTAAATGTACTCTTTGCCTGACTCATGTAATTACAATCCCACTGTTTTTAGCATTTTCAAATAAAGTAGTTTTTAAAAAGAGTTGAACAACATCACAGCACTATTTAACATAGCAAAGATATGTAACCAACCCAGATGCCCCTCAGTTGATGAGTGGATCAACAAGTTGTGGTATTTATACACAATGGAATTCTATGCTGCTGTCAGAAAGAATGACATCACCCCATTTGTAAGGAAATGGAAAGACTTAGGAAAAATTCATATTAAATGAAGTAAGCCAGACTCAAAGGAACATAGGCTCAATGGTTTCCCTCATTTGTCGTAATCAGTAGAAACCTTGGGCTCTCCTAGCAGAGATTTACAATAGAACAAAACCTAGACACATAAGACCATACAATATGATGCTAAATGAAAGGACCTCCAGGATATAGAAAAAAGAGCCATATAATGAGTGATTGTTGTCCTTAATGTACTATGTCATCTCTCATCTCTTTTGCTATCCCTTGGCTGTCTCATATTATTATAATATTTTACCTTGTTATCTGATATATTGTATCTATGCTTATTTGGTTATTTGAAATAGGCTAGAGAAGGGAGGAAAAGAAGAAGAGGGGCGGGGATGGAGCGAGGGAAATGGGGACCAAAACATGAGAGAGGGTGTCAATGTTTGTGAAGTAATGCACCTTCTATGTGGTGAATGTAATGTAATCCTTCTATTATTTACAATAAAAAATATATGAAAAAAGTGTTGAACAAAAGCCCCTAAAGCTATGGCTTGCCACATGTGTTTCCTGGACCAGTAACGTCAGCATTATTTAGTAATTTTCTATAAATATTTTTTTGCCAGTTACAAGGGTTTGAATTGTCTCATTATGCTCTCTCACTCACAACTAATACGCTACTGCTTAAATGACACTCCCTGTCCAGCATTTTGCTATATAAATGGAGTTGGAATCTTTCAAACATTTCTGCCTAAGCTGACTTCCAACCATAATCCTCAGGGCTCAGCCTACTGAATAGCTAGAATTATAGGACTGAACCACCAATGGCTAGTTAGAAATGAAAATCCTTAAATCTCAGCTGAGTCTTTCTGGATCTGAATTTCTGAGGATGGCACTTATTAAACTGCAGACTTGCTATTTCCTTAGAAAATGTTAAGCATTGACAAACTATATATGTACATATACATATATATGCATATAATAGATACAATTTGAAATAATTGCATCAAGCAATGAACACAACCACGACCCCAAATAGTTATCAATTTTCTTCTCCTGAATAGAACATGGTACAAAGATAATGTTTTGCTGCTATTTTTTCTTCTTTGTAGTGTTCTGGGTTACTCATTTCCCTTCCTTTGGAATCTGAGCACGCCTTGACCACCTGGCCCATACAATGTGGCAGAGTTGACATTATGTGACTTCCAAGACTAAGTCACAATTTCTTTCTGGTTGACATGTAAGATAATGAACTAACCTGAAATCACCACAATGAAATAGATGTGTGGAGAAACCTCAAGATGTTAGGGAGATGCCTGGGGAATCATAGCTGTTTGTTTAGCATCTGGATCTCAGGACCCAGAAGCACAAGCGAGTGATATTTGAATTATTACTGTCTGCTGATAAGAATATGTATGTTGGAATGTATTTAAAGTTTTAGGAAACTTTGTTTTCCAACACAAGGTAACTAAAACTGAGGTAGAAAATGTATTAGTGACAATAAATATCAACAATGAAGGGAATATTTTCTTGCCATCTGATGCAAAATATCAATCTTGAAAGGGGTGACCCTAATTATTATATTTATAAACTGCTGTTTAAATGGCAACTCCTTTGTAAGACTACTGTAAGATTAGATAAATACATATGTACATAAAGAAAATATCATTCTCCTTTTACTAGTTTGCTTTACCTTGTTTTTCTGGGATATCTATTTAAGTCATCACTTATTCTTGCTAAGGAAAAATAGAGCTTGGGGTTGGTTCACTGTTAAGGATCTAGAATGTTTAAACACATACTTATACAATGTAGAATGTATGAAAGTTACTTTAATACAGTATTTACCCTAATTCTTACCAGATTATAATAACAAACCAAAACATTGATCTATTTACTTCAGACGACTTATTTATTTCAGAATACTTATTACTGTTTATGTGATGTATGTACTTGGTTTGTATAAAAGAATTACGAGCTTAAGCTTTTATGTAGCAGAAATAGCTGAGATAAGATTTTATTTCATATTAATTTTTCTACCACTTCAGTACCAGGAGAATCAAACACAGATAAGGATTTTCCTTTTCTTACTCAAAGAAACTTGATGAGTTTAGAAATATCAGTGTGTCTGAATTCTCAAGAGCCTAATGAATGGAATCATTGTAAATTTATTAAAGAAATGAAACCTGCAACTGAATTCATAAAGTCCTTACAGTTTTCTACCATGAAACTTGATGCTATCAGAACACAAATCACAACCAGTAACATAGGGTGGTAAGTGTGAAACTCATGGGCACAAATCTGCATAAAACAACATCCTGGAAAGACTAAGAAAGGTGCTAAAATAGTATGCAAAAATCTTAAAGATAGATAGCTGTAAGTTAGTATAGTTAATTTTTCACTCTGATTTCAAATGTCTCAACTCTAAGTTCCAAATCTTCAAGCATTGGCTGAAAACAACCTGCCAAGCAAGGTTATTAAATAGGAAAGGAAAGGTTATTTTCTTTGTGTGTGTGATCTTGGTGACTTCAGTGTTTATATTTCCACCCATGGAGAGGGTCAGAGTTTGAAGGAATGGGTCAGATTTTAAACTGGTTGTTGTGAAATGATTAAAAGTTTTGGGGAAAATGTTAATAAGAACAGTGAAGACCTAGAATGACCCATGAAAGTGTGTGTGTGTGTGTGTGTGTGTGTGTGTGTGTGTGTGTGTATGTGTGTGTGTGGAGGCATTACTGCAAAATGTCCTTTCATCATTTTTATCCAGTGTGCTAAGTCATACAGTTATAAGATTTCTGTTAAAGAAATACAAGGGAGTGGTGTTGTGGCTCAAAGTGGTAGGGTACTAGCCTTGAGCAAAAGAGCTCAGGGACAGTGCCAGGCCCCACATTCACGCTCCATGACAAACAGAAAGGAAAGGGGGGAAAAAAGAAATACAAACATCTCTAATATGAGGAAAACAGAGTCTTGCTGATACCCTTGTTCCCTGCTTCCTACCAAGAAGTTTTTATAGCACTGAAAACCATCTTCTGAAATGGTGACCTAGCCACTTCACATGGAACACTAACAATGGCACACAACAACACCACACAAAGTGAATCTTTGCTTCACTTTGATTTTTCATAAGAGAAAGTGTTGAATTAAAATCAATACTGTTAATTCTCATGAGAGATATACAGCATTCGTGTGTAAATCCTTCCAGAAGCTGTATCTGTTCATCTTCATTAGTATTAAGCATTTCTACTCTTAGACATCTTTGTGTATTATAATTTCTAATTTTGTCCTTCTTAAACATACTTTTATAACCTTAAGTAGTTGTACAAAGGTGTTTTAATTCAACATGTCAGAAAGATTTCCATTTCTTTGCTTAATTGTAAAGCGTAACCTTTTTATAGTATACTTTCATAATGATTTTGTTATGGTAAAATAGAACATAAAAATTACCATTTTAACCCACTTGAATTAAATGCAACTAACATCACATCCATTTCAAGAATTTTTCATCAATTCCAAATGAACTCTGTACCCATGAAACAATAATTACCCAGTGACTTACCCTCCCAGTCACTTGTAATATCAGTATTATTTTCTGTCCATAAAAATCACCTACTCTAGGTTGGTCATATAAGTAAAATAATATACCATCTATTGTTTCATGTCTGGTTTATTTTACACGGTAATATTTTACCTGGACATGATTAAAAAATCTATAAACATTCACCAATGACAAAGAAGGATGTTTTTTAGGAGAGGATTGTGAAGGCTCAATAGTTACGTTCATAACATCATATAAATGATGCTTATTGAAATGAACTCCCCAAAAATTGAAGAGGTTTGTTTTAAATAAATAAACTGTTTTTTCTTCTTTCCCTTTATCTTTGGTTTATTCCCTTCTGCACTTGATTTCTGAGCCATTTGTCTTGTATATAAGTTTATCTGACTTGGGGAGGGGAGAGGGAGACACAGAAACAGTGGGACAAAGGACAAAGTAATACAGTGGTGGAGCTCACTAGATACTACACTGGAAGTGAACTATACAGCTTTGGGGGAAGGGAAATAGAGCATGGGAAAAGTGGGAGAGAATGATGAGGGAGAGTCACTGTTCAAAAGGAAAAGAACTCATTACCTGAATCATATAACTGTACTCCTCTATATATCACTTTTACAATAAAAATTTTTAAAAATACTTTTAAGATTCAGTCATGTTGCAGTGTACATCAGAATTTTATTTCTAAGACAGAATAATATTCCAGTGTATTTACGGACACATTATGCTTTTCTCCAAGCCAAGGTGCACAAAAAGACTGCTGCGTCACAATCTCTGAATGGAGAAGAAAACCTGTGATTCTGAGAAGAAAAGGAAGCAGATAATTTCAAGGCGGGAAATAGCAAGTAAGATACAGTATTGATGTGCTCAGAAGGTTGTGAAAAGTGACCTGTTGGAGACAATCAATGAGTTCTTTGAAAACATAGATCTCTAAGGTTGATTTTCAAACTTT
Organism: Megascapheus bottae; assembly: GCF_031878675.1. Lineage (NCBI taxonomy): Eukaryota > Metazoa > Chordata > Mammalia > Rodentia > Geomyidae > Megascapheus > Megascapheus bottae. The sequence goes on from NC_143510.1 coordinate 39,135,480, forward strand.
TTTTTCCTATTCATTTCCATGTCTTTTTTGTTGTTGGCCATGGGGCTTGAACTCAGGGCCTGGGCACTGTCTCTGAGCTTTATCTGCCCAAGACTAGCATTCTGCCACTTTGAGGCACAGCTTCATTTCCAGTTTTCTGGTGGTTAATTAGAGCTAAGAGTTTCACAGACTTTCTTGCCCAGGCTGGCTTCATACTGCAATCTTCAGATGTCAGCCTCCTGAATAGCTGTGGTTGTAGGTGTGAGCCACAGGTGTCCAGCTCAGTTTCATATCTTTAGTACAACCCCCATTCTACTTGTTAGTATGATTACATACCATCCATTCATTTATCAGCATTTGATTTGAAGAATGGACTGGGCTTTGACCCCCTCGCCAATGCCTTAAATTCATTGTTACATAATAATTTCTTGAGAAATTGGAGTGAACTTGACCTTCTCATGAGGGAGGCATGAAGATTAGGCCAGTCACGGCAACACGTCAAGATGTCCAGGGATCGTTAGTTAACTCGTTTCTATGCAAGTCACTGCATTTTGAGGGAGAAATTTTGAAGAGTCACTCTACCAGCCAGACCAAGCCACTGGCAGCAGGCATTTCTTGCTGTTGGGATACAATGCTTGCAAGAAACCTGTAGATTACTTGGATACTTTCTGCTTTGAAGCTCTTCCAAACAAACCTAGACCCAAAGATTCCATTTTAGCAGAATTTCAGGAACATTCTCCTGGCATTTATGAAAAGTAGTGACTTTTGGAAAACCACTTCAGGTTGTGTTGTTTTGAGGAAGCAATTCTGTTACAGAGCTCTGCAGTGCTTTCTCACAACACACACACACACACACACACACACACACACACACACACACACACACACCAGCAGTGGGAACATGTGAATATGTGGTAGGAGGGGTAAAAAACATTTCAAGTAATGTCTCATCAAGTCTACAAATTACTAACAGTATGACTATTCAATTAGATCCTTGCTGCATGTTAGCTTTAGTGTAATAAAGCTTTCACTTTGTTGTTCCTAACCTTTCCAATGACACATGAAGCTATTGATTCCATTTCTCTTTGTGCTTTTCAAACTCCATCTCCATCTTCATCACTCATGATCTCTCTCTCTCTCTCTCTCTCTCTCTCTCTCTCTCTCTCTCTCTCTCTCTCTCTCTCACACACACACACAAACACACACATGCAAACACACATATATACTTCATTTTCATTCTCTAACTTTATGACTACTTTTGCTGTGAGAATACTTATGTTACCTTTCTCATAACTTTCCTCTCTTTGGAACAAGACAAAAATCTGTTAAGATATTGATTTGGATGTCATTGTCAAGCAGATGTGGCTTTTTGGTGACAGACAGGTTGGCTATTTTTTGTAAATCCTTATCAGCCATCAGCCCAATGAAGGAAAAAGGCACTGAGACAAGGAAGGTCCCCAGCGACACTTACAAAATGGGGTTTCAGGTTCTATTCCCAGCAGGTTTATTATGAGGCCATGTCACACATCAAGTTTATCATTTATTACTCAGGGTGATGTCAGTCTTGCCCTCTCAGGCATGTCTTTGAATTACAAGAAAGGTAAACGGATCAGAGAGAGTAATCACACTCTTTGCCCAGTGTAATTACTTGAACTCATTTTACGGGTATCCTTGTTCAAATGACCTTGCTTAATTCCCAGCACACAAGCTGATACTCCCCTTTGTGAACATGCAAGCCTGCAGAACCCTAGCTCAGGGGACAGGAAATCATGCACTCCCCCTGACACTGTGCCTTTTGCCTTCTGGTGCTGCTTTTCAAACCACAATGGATAGCTCTCAGAGGCAAGAGGAGGCAAACTGAGGAAGGCTCAGATTTAAATGGCAGAATTCCAATTTCTGTAGATGAAGTTAATAAACAATTTTCAGTACAACTATGTATTCCTTATTTTAGCCAACAAATTAGCTTTTCTAAGAAATCTGTGACCCATTCCTTCTTACATTTCTTCTCCAAGAGTCTAACAATCTTTAAGCAAATACTATTATACAATATGCTTGGATAATTGCTATGATTAAAGAGTCTACATAAAGTATTTCTAGGGCTTAGAGTTGAATCTGGGCCAATACAGAAATTCATAAGTTGATAAATTCATCCTAGGTACTTCTTTAAGTCTGATTATTATTCATGAATTTCCTTTGTCATTCTTCTTTATATTTATTTATTCATAAATATGAATGCAGTCATCCCCTGTTATCTACGGAGTGTGGGTTTCAGGACTCCCCACTGATGCCAGAATTGTGGATGTTCAAGTCCCTTAACATAAAATGGCATAGTATTTGCATATAACCTACAGACATCCTCCTGCACATTCAAAATTATCTCTACTTTACTTATAGTATCAAATGCAATGCAAATATTATGTAAATAGTTGTTGTATTGTATCATTTGGGGAATAATGACAAGAAGAACATCTGTATGTGTTCAGTACAGAAGCAGTAACTCTTTTCTTCAATTATTTTCAATCTATGGTTGGTGGAATTCACAGATTTGGAACTTGAAAAGACAGAGAGCTGAGTGCCCCAGACTGAATAAGAAAGACAAGGTCCCTCTCATCACAGGCTTATTAATTCATAGGCTAACTTCAATACTTTTTCTCTGTGGCAACAATAGCAGTACTTCTGATTTTATTAACAACAAATAGATGACAGGTAATATTATGTTGGTAGTGTAGGCTCTGGCACTATTCTAGTGTTGTAAGTATTTTTAATTGTCACAGCAATTCTGACATATTTTTATTCCATCTTTTTACATCCAAGAAAACTGAGAAACAAGGACTTATTTGCAAGTGGGGAATGCCCGTGAGTCAAGATTCTTCAACACCATAGTACTTCACAAAGATTCTCATTTTGAATGTTGAGAGCTGGTTTTTATCATTGAGCCTGGTTCTTCTACAATATCTTTGATAAGAGGAGAGAGTAAGTACAACTGAATCCATGAGAGTACTTATAAATGCAGACAACTACTGGAGCCCAGTTATGATTTAAATCGTTCACTGGGTAAAACAAAATGGAAAGGACAAAATGATAGATAGATTAATCAATTGATGATCTATCGATCGAGCCATAGATAGATAGATATGTGAATTTAGATGTGAACACCTGAAAATATTCTATTGTATCCTTAAACAGAACACACATGATCTGACTTTTTTTTGTGGGTCATGGGTGCTTTTCCTGAGCTCTTCAGCTCGAGACTACTGCCTTACCCCTGGGCCTGAGTGTTGTTCTTGAGCTTTTCAGCTCAAGGCTATGGCCCTACCCTTGAGCCACAGCCCCACTTCCTGTTTTCAAGTGATTAACTGGAGATAAGAGCCTTAAGGCTGGCTTTGAACTGTGATCTTCAAATCTCAGCCTCCTGAGTAGCTAGGATTACAGGCATGAACCACTGTGCCTGACCACATCTAACTTTTTTCCTCATATATTTTTTTATTGTAATTAACAGATATATTCACCGGATAGAAGGAGCATTAATTCACACACATTGATACCCCTTCTCATGTTTTTGTCCCCATTTCCCTCCTCCTACCCCTTCCCCTCATCTTATTTTCCCCTCTTCCCTTACCTATTTCAAATAAACAAATAAATGTATTTACAATATACCAGATTACAAGGTAAGATACTGTAACAATAGCCACAGCTAACTTTTGTCAATGGGTCACAAGAGAACCTTGATTTGTTATCTTAGTAATTTAAGGGCAGGGAACAGTTGGTAACTTATTACTAAACAGGTTGGGGTCTAGAATCCATGAAAGCATTTTTCTGACACTTCTTTTGCTATGTTACCAGTTTGTCTTTGCAGTATAGCTTCCTCTAGCATTTATGAATTAAATTTAGCTAAAGTGGTAACTCGACCAAACTGTATCTAAAATGAGGTAAGCGGATATGGATTAAAGACTCCAGGGACTCATTTTATAATCTGATTAAGAGTCATAACTGTATTACTAAAAGGACTTTAAGTGTTTTTTTCAATGCAGAACTCCAGAGAATACAGTGGGCATAGAACAAGATGGGACGATGTAACGCATTGATCACTTAGAAAATAATGATTTGATTTTAGTTGAGTGTATACCCTAACAGCCTAACTTCTTTCCACCAGGATCCACCTCTCCAAGATGTATTAATGCAATTTTTAATTAATATTGTTAAGAAAATACATATTAAAAATATACAGCTCATTTTTACAGTGTAACATAAACTTTTTCCATCTTATTTTATTTCTTTATTACCAACTTAAGAATCTCATTTTCTTAAAGTCCCCATAAACATAAAGCACACGAACCTACTTGATGCCTTAAGAACTAAGAGCAACTGTAGATGCAACTCGCATTTCTCCAGAGCATTGGCACTTTATCCTTTTATATAAAATTACCACAGCTACTATCATAACATTTAAAATAATTCCAATATAAATCTGACAGGACCTCATTCCTTTTTTGTAGACTTTTATAATTAGGTTAGAAAAGACCACTGATTGAGAAGATTAGAACAGCCTGAAACAAAATTGCATTTCCCCATTAACAATCACTATTTTTATTTATTCCTTTTTTAAAAGTCCTTTCTAATTTACCAGATTCTTTTTTCAGCCTGGAATCAGGAGACTGAGGTTTTCAGCCTTAAAGCTTCAGTGGGGGAAAAACAACACAGTTATCACTTCCCTTGTGAGATATAAGTGACTACAAAGAGTGGTTCTCTCACTCCTTTTTTGTAACAAAGGAACTTGAAGATAATTTGAGGCTGATTTCAGAGACACTTAGAATCCTACAGAGGTTAAGTTTCTGAATTTTACTATTATAATTTACCATCTTTACTTTTCTTAACAAACTGGATTTAATTGAGAAAGATGAAAGTACCATTAACTCAATGTTCTCTCTGGACAAAGAGCCATCTACCATCAGAAATGGCATAAACCAGACTCATATTTTTAATTATCTTTAAATCTATGGCTTATTCCTTAGCACACAAGTGAATTTAAACAAACATTCTATATTCTGAGGTTAGCCACAAAAAAAGCAAGTGAAGCTGCCACTGTGGCTGTATTTTATTTGCAAAAAGGCCATATAAATGTTCAGTTTGGCATTTTGGGGGGTTTTAACTGGGAGAAAATATTTACACCCTTGAACCTTCTATATTGAGGAAGAATTTAGACTAATTGGCAAATCTGTTAGGGGAGTGCATTAGTTGATACAAATAGCCTAACTCCATTATTTGATGCAGAATTCACAACTGTGACCTTTTTGAAAAAAATTCTATTCAATTTTGTAATGGAGAGGAAAAAAGGAGAGATACAGTCAAAATCAGTTAGTTATTATTCTCAAAAGGATTGTTCTTAACCATGGAATAGACATAGAAAGTCTGTGCTGAGAATAAAATCAAATTATACAATCAGGAAAGAACCTATATACGCTTACCATACTATGAGAGTAAGCAGAGAATAAGTCTAGAGCCAAACTGAAGCATATTTGCATGACAGATTTCAGGACTTGGTGTTTTGAATAAAATTGATATTAAAATCAGAAAATATTCTCTAAATGATGGTAGAAAGAACTCAGAGCCTGAGTACTGTTCCTGGGCTGTCCTAGGCTGTTTTGTGCTAAAAACTAGCACTCTACCACTTTGAGCCAAAGTTTCACTTCTGTTTATCTAGTGGTTAATTGAAGATAAGAGTTTCATGGATTTTCTTGCCCAGGCTAACTTTGAGACTAATTCTCAAATCTGGTGGTGTGAATTACCAGCACCCAGCTGCTTCTGTTTCTTTATTTTTTTATTTTTTTATTTATTTTTTTATTTTTTGCCACACAGTAACTCAATTGGTCTGTCTGTTTTGACATGCACCTTTGTAGAGGTTGGCTCTACAGATGAGATCTCTCCCCCATGAGGGTAGTATCAGTATCTGAAGACCAAATAAAACTTGTTCACTGTTTGTAAGCCCTGTTAGATACTGTCCAGCCATGCAGAGGGCTTGGTACATGTGTTCTTCATCATTAGATGCCAACAATGTTATTCAGTAAGAAAATGCTAAGTATAGTAACCTTAAGAAATTTTCAAGAATGTGGGCTTTTAGAGGATAATCATAGTGTGTGTGTGTGTGTGTGTGTGTGTGTGTGTGTGTGTGTATGTGTGTGTATACATTCATTAAAAACGGTTGTAGACAATAATGCAAAGATATTTTTCCTCCTTCATATCTATTCTCCAAATAGTTTTATCTAAAACAGAAGAGCTGATTTTGCCCATTTTTCTACCTTGTTCCCTGTTAGAGCAGGGGTTGATTTATATCTCATGCTTCAAAACATGTAAAATGTGTACAAAAATATCTCCTATGAAAATGATTTATAATCTGTAGACATTCTATCTATGTCTCAAGATGTAAAATTCCATCTGTGGAGTATGAGCTTTTTGCTTATTCCCAATAAATCTGATCTTTCAAACAAATAAAAGAAGACATTCTCACTAATGATATTACAATGATTCCTCTGGCTTTTGTGCCCCACTAGACACTAAACAAATCTAAAGAAATTAAAGTTAAAGCTGGTCACTTGTGGCTCATACCTGTAATCCCATCTACTCAGCAGGCCCAGATTTGAGGACCACGGTTCAAAGCTAGCCCAAGCAGGAAAGGCCATTAGACTCTTGGCTCTAACTAACCACCAGTAAACTAGAAGTGGATCTATGTCTCAAAGTTGTAGAGCAGTTGCTTTGAGTGAAAAGCTCAGGGGCAACACCTACATACTGAGTTCAAGCTCCACAACCATCAACAAGAACAGCAAGAAAAAATTAAAGTAGATAACTTGAACCCATCTGACCTTAGTCAGTTGATAGAAAGAGAATAATTCAACATTTCCAAAAACACATTTTGTGATCACAACTGTATTTTAAATAGATGCATTGAGTTTTTAATATCTTCAACAATAAGTTATAGTGTGTATGTGTGTGTGTATGTGTGTGTTTGCTGCCTGCATGTGCCATATTGAGGACTGAACTCAGCACCTTAGTCTCACTTGGCTATAGCCAAGTACAGCCAAGTAGAGCTATAGCTTTACTTCTTGAGCCATGCCTTCACTTCTGGATTTTTGCCAGTTAATTGGTGATAAGAACCTTTCTGCAGAGAATAATAGAAGAGGAAGACACTGATGAAAAAATATCATACCCACAACCTGACATGTTGAATTGAAATCCCTTTGTACAGCTACTTATAGAACAATAAATAACATAATAAATAAGAAGAGTCTTTTGGATTTGTCTGTCTGGGCCGGCTTAGAACAGTGATCCTTAGACCTCAGCTTTGGGAGTTGCTAGGACTAGGTTGCATTGCTCACCAGACCTTTCATAAAGAAAAGATTCTAGTGCAGTTAGCTCATCAGCTCCTCAGCAGCAGTGAACGTTCATTCTTCAAGAAATAAACACCGATCCTAGGAAACCTGTGAGCTTACAGTAAAGCTTTGCACATCACTGTTTAGAACACATATCCAAAAATGTCTCTTTTTAAATTGGAGTCCTCAATCCCAGGAGGCATCAAACAATTTGCAATGAAAGCCTGTTCCTTAGCTAATGGCATTTGCTCCGTAGACTGCTTCATAGCCCTCCCAAACAAAGTCAAGAGTACTGGGAATTCTAGACTAAAAGCAAGATCAGAGGAGAATTTCTCATAATGGCCTCAGGTAGGACCTCGACAGGCCTTGAAATCACCACATATGATGGATAGAAAGTGGAAAGTCTGAGCAGAAATGGTCCTTGATTAGAAATCAAATAAAAATATTACTGAAAAAGGCCAGTGTGTTATCTGCACACAATGCCTCATCCAAGACAGGGATGGATCTGATTTAAACAAAAACACGAAGGGAAATTGATGTTCATGACAAACATTAAGTCAGAACAAATTTATTCCTTTCCATAGAAATTCTGTATTGGTGATTATATATGTCTGCTGCCAGGGGTCATGCCATTTGAATTAACACAAATATATAACTATTAAATAAATTCAACAGCAAGGCAAAAGATTTTGTAGAAATAGGTACTTGGATCATATATCTACCTATCCTTCCTAAGTCGCTGACAAAATGGTTTGGAGCCTACAGGAATTACTGCCCTGTAGAGAAAGCTTATGAAGTAGGTCTTTAAATTCAACACTGCAATTAACTTACTTCAAGTTAATGTTTCAGGATTTATATCAACACAGGTTTCTGGAAGAGGCTGAACTGAGACAGTAGACTACATTTTAACCATGGTATAGGAGGCTAGCTATTCTGAAAAGACAAAGCAGGTCTCTACCTGTAATGTCACCAATGTATTTTAACTTATAAATAGTTTCTACCTACTATGAAAATAAGAAATGGGAGTCACAATGTAGTGACTGGCAAATGATTCAAACTTCTCCCTCATCAAGACAGTGAACTATGGTTTTTCTCACCTTAGCTCTTCTACTTATTTTCTCTTGTCCCAGGTATCAATCTCAACCTTCTCTTGTCCCTTATAAGCTATCCCCCTGACTTGAATTTTATTAGAGAGGTTTTGTTTGTTTAGTGGAATTGGTTACTTTAAGATGCATGAATTCATGTGTTCATACGCATTCCATTTCCCCTTCTTTTTAACACAGTGTGAAGAACACTTGTATTTTTGTTACCCATTTATCTCACAGTTGCTACTGCAACAAAACAAGTGCCAAGAAGTTCATGAAGATGGCAAAAGAGGGAAAGGGGGAGGTTTATAGAGGAGAAAAACAGAGGTTTTAACAGAATTCTTGTAGACATCCTCCTTGAGGCTAAAATCAAGTGTTTCTCCTTTCTTCATGGGTTAACAGAAATACATTATAGGTTTAGTCAATGGATAGCTGATAGAATTTATTTGTAATATACAAACACAATAGTTGCTTTGCCTTTTCAACCTACTTCATGGCTGTGGAGGGGAAAAAGTGAAGCAATTTGAAATGCATCAAAAAACAGTTGTGTGGTTTTTTTATTCTTCCCCTAATGGTGAAATGCACTGTGACTGACTGATCTCCTTCTATGGGATCTCTGAGAATTTCATTGTCTAAACAATCCCCAAACTCTGGAAGCTGTAGAATACTGATAAAATGCAAATGATATTGCTCCATAGAAATGCAAATAATCCACTGAAGATATAGCGTGATTTTTGACTGTTCTGGAGATATTGAGCGAATTTACAGGTAGTAGGGAAATGTATCTCAGTAATTCTCAATGATTATGTATACCTTTGTTCTTTGGGAATCTCCCACAAACTTACTTCTTGTAACATCTGTTTTGCAGTTTCCTCAGTAATTGAGTTTAGTAGAATAGGTGGCAAGCATTAATTTCAGATTTATATATAATTCATGGTTATATTCTCTTTTAAAAATTATAGTTTTGGACTGGGGATATAGCTTCGTGGTAGGATGCTAGCTTAACATGCATGAAGCCCTGGGTTTGATTCCTCAGTAACACATAATCAGAAAAAGGCAGGAGCAGCACTGTGGCTCAAGTGGTATAATGCTCACCTTGAACAAAAGAAGCTCAGGGACAGTGCCCAGGCCCTGAATTCAGGCTCTGGAACTGGCAAATACACACACACACACACACACACACACACACACACACATAATATAATATATGCACATATATACATACACTTTCATATTAATGTTGGGAGATTATACCCAGAATGAAATTCAGCATTTTCTATTGAAAAATTAGAAGTTCTATCAATAATGGCTCAACATTTCATAATGGGATTGTAAATTCTAGCCCAGTGAACAGAACTTGGAGAAAATAAGGTTTCTGAACCTTTTTATATAGACTAAAGATGGCTCCCTACTAAAATATTTTCAAAGCAAACTCTCTGGCTTTTGGGTATTCAGAACAGAAGTGGTTCCATTTATAAATTCATGACACAACAGTTTTTATCACTGTGTAGATAAGATTTTCCCTAATCACAGACATCCTTTCTAATAATATACTTTAAAATGGCCTTCCAATCCATAATTAGAGATTTATTTTGATACACAGCTCTTTAGAAGCATACATTTAGAGGTGCAAGTTTTTGACAATGTGTATTGTTATGCACATTAAACGCATGAATGATACTATGTATCTCACAATCATAATTGTGATTTTTTCTGCAAAATAGTTTTCCAGGTTTGTACAAACGTGTGAAATTCATTAGTTATGATTGTTGAAAATCATTGTATTCTATGTATGTATTTCCTCATCTCTATCTCTATTAATGGATCTGAAGTCATCTTGACCTCTCTGCACACATAAAGTGTAGCGTTAGGCATCACACAGTATGTCAAAAGTGGATTGAGGAAACAAACAATTTCTGTTCTCAATTGTATGCATATGTGTGACTAGATCTAGCTGACACTTCCAAGCAAATTTCACTTAAGACTTTTTCCTCATATTCTCTCAGAAATAAACATAGTACCCAACTCTAACATTTTGCCACATTTATAAGGCAATCATATCTATCAGTTTTATCTGATTTAATCTGTACTTTCTTATAATATATTTTTCTCCTTAAAGGTGTCCTTGATGTCAAGAGAATAGATGGCAGAGAAGAATTAATAGAGAAACATTAAAGATTATATTCAATGAATCACTTCATTGAAGTCTATTTGAAAGATATAATCATTGGTTAAATTTTTTTGGTATCAGTATCTAAGTGGAATGGATTATTAATTCAGTCTTTAAAAAAGTAAGAAACAGGACTGGGAGTTTGGCCTAGTGGTAGAGTGCTTACTTAGCATGCACGAAGACCTGGGTTCGATCCTTGGTACCCCACATACATAGCAAAAAGCCAAAAGTGGTGCTGAGAGTCAAGTGGTAGAGTGCTAGCCTTGAGAAAGTCCAACGACAGTGCACAAGCCCTGAGCTCAAACCCAGGACTGGCAAAAAAAAAAAGTAAGAAACAAAAAGCCATAATTGTCAAGGATTTGAATTTTCTAGAAATTGCAATTCAAACTGCTGTGGTTCTGTGCATTTATTATTCAGCTTATTTCTGCTCATTGTACATAGTTCTGACTTCTTATGCAAAGTAAGATGGCGCCAAGCTCTCAAAACAATTTTGGGGGCCTATAAGAACATTTAAATTTCTGGAGGCCGGGAGTTTGGCCTAGTGGTTAAAGTGCTTGCCTAACATGCATGTAGACCCGGGTTCGATTCCTCGGTACCACATACATAGAAAAAAGCCAGAAGTGGTGCTGAGGCTCAAGTGGTAGAGCTCTAACCTTGAGAAAGTCCAAGGACAGTGCTCAGGCCCTGAGCTCAAGCCCAGGATTGGCAAAAAAAAAAAAAATAAAGAACATTTAAATTTCTTTTTGAGTTCAAGAAAGAACTTTTACATTGAAAAAAATGTTTTAACATATAATTTTTATTATTTTAATAGAGGAAGGGACTGATAAAGGAAATGTCACATATAGTATAATTCTATATTATTTATCATAGTATAGATATGATTTTATACTACATTATTTGCCATAATATAGATGTGCTTTTATAATACTATAAAAGATTAATACATTTGAGTGACTACAGGAGAGATGTAATTTTGCACACTTGCTTTTATGGAGTAACTTGTTTATGATCAGAAAAGCAATTTATTGTTATATAATTACTTTTATGGGAAAAAAGATCTAATCCACAGCCATGTCACAAACTACACACCATTTTCTAGGAATGTGATTTGGAGAAGAACTGCGCTGATTGCCTTCAGGATTTGCTGGCTTGACAAGCACTCATGCTAGGGGACAGGGATTCTCTCCCTCTGGTGTATGGGGAATTTCTTGGGTTATTTGTCCAGCAGTACTTAACATGCTTCATGATTATTCAGCGTAACTATTGTCTAGGTTGTGCTAAAAACATCAGCAGATTTTCACCTTCAACTTGTCAATAAAGAACCTAGATAATGCAGTCATTTGCTGTTCTTTCTTGAACCATTAATGCAAAAATAAATAAAATAGAAACTATGTGAAATCTAATGCAAGAATAAAGTCATGTATAAAACAGAGCCTGCATGCACTGCCATGATAAAAACATGCCATTGTGAGCCATACTATATATTCATTCTTATTCCCATTGCTAGATCCAGATGGGGATGGGGGAGAATGGCTCATCACTCTCATTCACCTTCTCCTTCATTATTTCTCTTTTCCTGTTCTTCTCTGTTGATTCACAACTTCTCCAGTGCCAAAGAAAACCCAGCGTTGATCATACAAGCCCATCTAATATCTGTTCTTCTCTATTTCTTTCCTTCCCATGCAAAGCCTCTTGAAAAGGCCTTTTACCCTCCATAACTGTGTGCAATCTCTGTCTGGATTTTCCCACATGCTTTCACTGATATTATGCAAACAAAAATAAGCATGTCTATATCTATAAACATCTCCATTCTCTTCTTTGCCATAAAAATCCAATGCTACTAGGAAGCTAGTTCTGCTTCTAGGTTCTCTCTGTGATCATGTAGGGATGGTTTATGAATGGGTTCCTGAGAATTTAGCCAAAGGAACAAAATTTTTCACAGGTAATGCCAGTGTTTTCCTAAGGCAATGAACAAATTTACATCCATCACTTTCTGTGGCGATTGGTAATCAGACTGCTCTTTTCTTTTTTTGTGAGATCTTGACATTACTGATTTTCAAGTTCTAGTGTGCGTGAGCATGATTTATAGCTGACTTAAATGTATATTCCTGAGCCATAGCCTAGACTTGGATTCTTAACTGGTTTCCTGGATGATTCTGGTGAACTAGACAAAGCATAAAAGAAATGGTTTTGCCCCAGGTCTTCTTCTTGACACTCTCCCTCTCTCTCTTTCCCTTGGAGTTCATCTTATTACACAGGAAAGATCCTAAAGCTTATGTGTTCTCACTTTAGCCAATGCGCTTGAACAATATAATCCACTGTCATCTCTGAACCCTCCACTGACCAGCTGAGGAATCCAGAACAAGTACTTCCAGCTGGGACCTTGTTCAAGGTCATTATATATTCAGTATGTCTGTAGACTGTATCCAGAAGGCTAAGCCACAGATTCCAAAAGATTGAAGATGGATGAATCTACTCCTCTATTCTCTGAGTAGTATCTATTAGAGATATCCTTGTCATTTTGCTTTGGATTCATTTGTCATGTATTACCAAGTTAAGTGTATACTGTGTAAATATCCACTTATTCTCTGACCCTGCACATCTGTAATTAATACCTCACTGTTGTTGTTGTCCTATTTGAATCTTGCTGGGTAGGTAATTATGGCTTTCAAGGTCTTTTGTCTTCCACATTTTGCCTACTGATTTAGTCCTCTAAAGTTATCCCGAGACAACTGACCAAATATTTATCTTTAAAGCCACTCTATGGTTTCATGCCTGCCTTTCTCAAGGCACACCTCCATTTTTTTCCCTCCTGCATGTACTTTGCAGATAAAATATTTTATTTCATGTCTCCCTTTCCATGCTATTTCTTTTAACTAGAAAGCCAGATCATGGGCATAACATCTCCTAGGAAGCTGTCTCTGAATTGCAGCCGGGATGTAATGCCCATTTTTTTGTATTCCACAATCCCACATGTATCCTTCCTTCCATCTACAAATGGTTTAACAGTAACTACTATGCATGGATATCATAAGAAAGAGCAGGAACTCTGAGAAAAATAAAACAGAATGCCCTTCGTGCCACTGTGACATCAACAATTAGGTATAGGAAAATGTGGTTATGTATCCCTGTAAATAGGCTCCTTTAAGCAAATGACTATGTTTTATTAATAATCATTTTATTCTCATCCCTAAAATAGGCCTTAAATAATTCAGACAAAGGCATACATTATTTGCCCAATAGAGATGATCGTTATTATTGCAAATTAGCTGAAACTTGTTATTGGTATTTGAAATGATTCTTGAAGTGCCTTTTAATAAAATATCATCATCTGAATCAGGCAAAGATTATTACCAACAAAACTGCCTTAGAGATAGATGTTCTGATCATTTCTCTGTAGGCCAGAAACACTCTACTCTAAATACTTTTGGACCCTTGGGAGAAATGCTGTAACTACATAAATTTATTTTGAAGAAATACCTCCTTCTTTACTGTTTAGTTCAACAGATCCTTGGTTTTAAAACCCTTGCTTGTGCAACGTAAACCACGCACGTCCAACTTGCAAGAACAGGTATGTACTTACTGTTTGCCTGGTTTACTAGTTTGTGAAATAATGTAGCTTATCAGACATACCCACGTATGAATCAGATGGAAGGAAAAGACTAAGTATCAGCTCGTTTGGGTGTCAGCAATGGAATGGCTTGATATTTTCACAGAGATTCGTTTCAAGTTAAGTCAGCACATACCAGTGGCTTCCTTCCTGTGAGGTCGCTGGGGGAGCAGGAAATAGTGTACTGAATTTGACTTCTATAAATTGTGATTTGGGGAACATGTTTTAGACTTGGGAAAACTGTATTTGGTTCTCCTTGGGTTTATTCTCACCACCACCCCCAATTGCAAAGATTTCCCTGAAGTCTAAGTGTTCTGTAGCTTTTTAAAGGTGCTTACATTCTGCTTTAAAGAAATGACAGAACATAGATTACATCAATGGATCTGTACACTGCCTCAGAGTTTCTGGCAGGACCATTTACAAGTGTTCTCCAGATAGTAAGAATGATGCAGCAGATGTTAGCACAAAGGAAAGAGCAAATGAGATGTGAATTACGGGGTGACGAGGCTTGTACGAATCTCATTTGTTTAACTGTGTGAACGGTAGTCTCCAGGTACTAAATGAACTAGTGATGGTTGAGCACAATGATCTGAATAGCTCAGGAAGGGGGTTAATGAACTATGTTCATTTGAACTGCTAGCATCTCCCCTCCTCAGCCATCCATAGATTACTTAGTTTTTTTCCTAAAGTCTTTCTCAGGAATACTTTGGATGGTTGTAACCTTGTCATTTGATTTTCCAGGTAATGTAACATTAGGGATTATTACATGATTAGTAATTTAATTAGTGAGTATATTAGCAGAGCTTCTTCTGCACATTAAGAACTTACTTTCAATAATCACAATATTTGGAAAGAGCTCTCAGTTGAAGGTGTGTGAGTTGATACACTTTACTTCCTCATAGCTGACCTTCTGATGTTCTGATAGCCCTGATTTTGTAAAAATATTACTCATCTGAAAACAATTCTCAAGTTTTTACAATTCTTTCCATGGCTTAATGACTTGTTGGCATTAGTGATGCAAGGATATCAGCTTAGGATATCTTTGTGCTTTTTTTTCTCTCTCTCTTTCCTGTCACTCTTACTGATTGCTTCAGAAACCAGAGGAAGCCACTTATTCTTGAGTAGCAAGTGGAGACTATAATTTAGTTTGCCAAGAATAATGGATAGTTCTGCAGTTCATTTCTCATTCACAGGGTATATTCCCTGTTCACAGATGAGAATTTCAGCAGTATGATAGGATACGTTCATTTTAAAGCTCATCCATAGATCTGTTCTCCACTTACTTCTGGGAAATAATTGGATGGAAAATAATGCTTAAAAATGTAAGTGTTGGCTTCAAATCCAGCAATCCCAAGAAACTTTTTGACTTATAGTGTGGGTCTGAAAATAGCATAATTAAAAGTAATTTAACTTAAACCATATATGTCATTGCAGTAAATGCAATTCTTTTTTTTAACAAATTCATTAAGTAATGTATCTATTTAGAAATCTAGAAACCTAATTACAGTGTGACAAAATGTTTAAATGAAGCTGGGCATGGTGGCTCATGCCTGATGTTCTGTATGTGATGATTTGTGTGGACATTTCAAGTGATCAGAATCAGCTTCCAGGATCAGTTATGCAACCCCTTCCTGAACTTTAGTTCAGAAAATAAATTGTTGTACACTGGGGGATAGGTAAAAGCAAACACATCTGGAAAAGTAAGATTAGATGAATCTTTAAAAAAGGACTAAACAATGAGCAGAGTAATTTGTAATATGGAGAGAAGGCTATAGAATATGATGACTGGTTTATCCTGTTGTTTTTGTGTTTTTTTTCTTGGACATCTCCAGTTTCATAAATAAGAATCTCATGTTCCATGAGCTTCCTCAGTCCCAGACAAGGGGGAAGGAAGACCTTACAACAGAGATATGTTGCTTAAATGATCTGTTAAACAAAAAGTCACTGGTATATTTCCTAATCCATTGCACACACATGTATCTTTAAAATAAAATATAAATGAGTTACTAGGAAAATTAAATGAAATGGGAGTACGAACAAGCTTTCAAATTCTTCTAATAAATAGTTATGAAAGCTACTGAATCTTATCTTCTGTGGGATCAAGCATGCTGTTGTGGGAGACAGACCATATTGATACAGCATGGACAATGTGTTGGTACAATTTGAGCACAAAAGTATCAGGTAGAGTACCTTCTGGCATCATGGATTGGAACTGGGAGAAATTTCTGGGGTTGTCATGTAAGACAAAGGCTGAAGGTACAAATAATTCTATAAAAGTTGAGGGTCATTCCTACCTGCTCTTCATATATAAAAAGTTACATTCCTTTAAAAAACTGCTTGTGTTGTTTGGAAATTAAATATCAATTTAAGCTGGCAATCTACTAGCACAGATCAAAGGTATATAAGTTGCAACAATCTCAGTCTAACATTACTAATGACAATATTCATTTTACAGTAATCAGATTTGTACAGAATTCTGGCCAATTTTCTAAGACTAACTCTTTTCATCCAAACTGGCACTGAAGCAGGTTGCTTCCACTGAGTTTTTCCAAGTTTCAGTGATCTAACTAAGACCTTTGGTGGCAGTTGGTATTGAGTCCAAATCTCATCATGTCCATGATGTAATTTGGATCATATTACCATCTTTTCAATCCTTTAATATCTGTATATCTGTAAGACAATTAATTAAGGCTGACTACATAAAGATTTTGTGCTTCTTCAATAAGAGAATTATTTCATCATTTATTTAGAAAGGGTTCCTTGCTGTCTACTAATGCAGACTAGTTAGTATTGAGGAACAGGAAGTATATATACATATATTTGCCAAAATATGGAAGAATCAAGGGAGAACTCAAATATTGTAATTCTTTAGTCAACGTTCAGCAAAATAAAACATCAAGAATTATGTATTGAAAGGGACGGGGTTGTGTCAAGAGGAAAGGTGGAGACAAATGAAGAGAAGAGGTGAGACAGAAAGGAGTCAAAACTCCAATGCATATCCTATAAAACTAAGAGGAGTGAAGGAATGGGTGGGTAGGAGGGATAGGTGAGAATGTCAAAAGGGGTGACACTGATTGAGATGTATTCATAAACTTGAACATTGAAGAGAAACTTTTTTGTACTACTACTTAAAGATAATCATTCAAAAAAACAGGAAGAAAAAAAAGAGCAGTGCTGATTCCAACAGGCTGCTTTCCTATTCAATTTGATTTTTTTACTCCTTTTTTCATATATTTTAATGTAATTAATAGAAGGGTTACATTATAGTCACCAGATAGAAGGTGCATTACTTCACAAACATTGATACCCTTTCTCATGTCTTGGTCCCCATTTCCCTCCCCCCTTCCCTATCCGATTTCAAATAACCAAATATGCATATATACAATATATCAGATAACAAGGTGAAATACTGTAACAATATGAGATAACCAAGGAACAACAAAAGAGATGAGAGTACATTAAGGACAACAATTACTCAATATATGGCTTTTGTTTCTGTACCCTGGAGGTCCTTTCATTTAGCATCATACTATATGGCCTTATGTATCTAGGTTTTGTTCTATTGTAAATCTCTGCTAGGAGAGACCAAGGTTTCTACTGATTATGACAAATGAGGGAAACCATTGAGCCTAAGTTCCTTTGAGTCTGGCTTACTTCACTTAATATGATTTTTTTCTAAGTCTTTCCATTTCCTTACAAATGGGGCAGTGTCGTTCTTTTTGACTGCAGTAGAGATCCTATTCAATTTCTAAGCTACTTTACATTCCATGCATTTGGCACATCGGGTACTATGTAATGTATTTTGTCATTAGTGCTCCTGGTTAAGTCTTTATCATCTGTGATTGCTCTCTGCCATTTGAGGGCATTATATCTTACAATTATTCCAATTTCATAGAATACTGACTGTGCTATGCACCATGGAGTCAATGAGGAAATGGCTCACTCCCTGATGATGGCATTCAATCTCCACATTGTTGGGCATCTCAGTGTGTGCTTGCTGCTAGAGTATGTTTTGGAGGTAGTACTGTGTTGGTGACTTTTCCTTATATGCATTCGTAGGCGAATAATATTTGAACCGAGAAAATTTTGACCCACTTTTGAACAGCAGAGTCCTTTTGAAACCCTTTTAGATACTTCCAAAGAATTAATTTTCATTTTAGTAGATGATTGGATCACCAAGATGTGGTATTTATACACAATGGAATTCTATGCTTCCATCAGAAAGAACAACATTACCCCATTTATAAGGAAATGGAAAGGCTTGGAAAAAATCATATTAAGTGAAGCAAGTCAGACCGAAAGGAACATAGGCTCAATGGTTTCCCTCACTTGTAATAATTAGTACAAAACTTGGACTTTCCTAGCTGAGGATTACAATAGCTCAAACCTAGATACATAAGGCCATATAGGATGAGGCTAAATGAAAGGTCCTCCAGGATTTGGAAACAAGCTCTATATAATGAGTGAATGTTTTTCTTAATGTACTATGCTATGTTTTCATGTCTTTTGTTGCCTCTTGGTTATTCTCATATTGTTACAGTATCTTACCTTGTAATCTGCTATATTGTATATATATTTATTTGTTTATTTGAAATAGAAAGGGGGAAAAGAAGATGAGGGGAGGGGGTAGAGAATTAAAAAATAAATTAAAAATATTTTTAATTTATCTTACCTCAACATATTTTATCATGATAGGATCCACTTTTTCTAAGTATCTCATTACAGAATTGCTTTTGTCAGTTAACCATCAAACTTATTTCCCAATTTTATACTCACACGTGCATATCTTCACAGATGTATCTACATGCATACTCTTCTCTCTGAATCTATCTTTTCTTAATCCCTGTAAATTCTGACCCCCCCTCTCTCACACATCACACACACACACACACACACACACACACACACACACACACACACACACACACTCACACATTTCCCTTGGTTCCTAATGTCCAATATTGATACCTAATTTTATTTTAGTCATAGGAAACAAGTAACACTAGGCTAGTAACTAGTATTATAGCAAGAGTTTGGGGACTAAGAGTTCATTGGTTCTCTATCCTTTAAGGTTAAATCTGTATTGATAGATAATGTAAGAATGCTGTTAAGAATGTAACTGAATGGGGGTCAATCTACCTACTGGTAGATTGCTTGCCTAGTATGCATGAAGCCCTGGGTTTGATTCCTCGGTGCCACATACACAGAAAAAAAAAGTGGAAGTAGTGCTATGGCTCAAGTGGTAGAGTGCTAGCCTCAAGAAAGCCCAAAGACAGCAATCAGGCCCTGAGTTCTAGCTCTAGGACTGACAAAAAAAAGAATGTAACTGTATGGGAGTATGGGGAGTATGGCTTAGTGGAGAGTGCTTGCCTAGCATACATGAAGCCCTGGGTTCAATTCCTTGTACTTCATACACAGAAAAAGCCAGTACTGGTGATGTGGCTCAAGTGGTAGAATGCTAACCTTGAGGGGCAAAAGAGCTCAGGGACAGTCCAGGCCCTGGATTCAAGACTCAGGTCTGGAAAAAAAAAAGACTATAACTATACTTTCAAATGCAAAACAATCAATATTCTGTTTCTCAATGCTACAAAACCAAGAGATTAAAGGATTTTGAAGTGAAGGAATATATGTAATCTTTCATAAATATACATGTACTTCCTTAAAATGTGCCAATTATTTTTATGATACAAGTACAAACTTCGTAAAGTACTATTTAGATGTTTTATACAGTCATATAAATTTTTAAGTTTTTGGATAATAGGAGTTTAGAGAGAGAAAAATATAGCTTATTCATAAGATTACAAAGTAGGAATATGACATATATACATAATCATCTCCCAAATAATTCTCTTTAAATTTTGAGTTGTAAACTTTCTTTTGTGTATTTGGGTCTGGTACATGACACCCAATACCTAGTTTCGGGACAGTGTCCTCTGTTGATTTTTGACATTTCTACCTATCATTGAAAAGCCAACCCTTGGAAGTCAAATCATCTAAAACCAATCTTCACATAGTACTTTTCCTATCCACTTTTCATTTCAGTTACTCCTTGTTTAGCAAAAAAAAGAGAGAGAGAAATCATTCTTGAACATTCACTTTCTTTTTCTATAGCATCCCATCATCCCATTTGATTAAAACTTTTTTTTATAAGATTCTTGTTTTTCTCTTTTCATCATTTGATTCAGGACCAGCTTCCTAGACTCCTCACAGGTGTCATTGTTCTATGTTCTTCCATCCTTCAAACATAGGCTATACATTGTTACAAAGACAAGATCCCTAAAGAACACTGTAACTAGGGCTGAGAAAGTGACTTAGGGGTAGAGTGCCTGGGTTCGATGAAGTACCACATACATAGAAAAACCAGCAGTAGCACTGTGGCTCAAGTGAGAGAGCACTTGCCTTGAGCAAAAGAAGCTTAGGGACAGCACCCAGGCCCTAAGTTCAATCCCCAGGACTGGCAAAAAGTAAAACAAAACAAAACAAAACAAAAACAAAAAAAACACTGTGATTGTAAGTCTACCTTTCTAATCCCTCAAATTTGGGAGTGGGGGTAATAAAGACCCACAGTAACTGCTCCAATAGCCTGAATGCACTGAAAACACAAATTAATATTAAGCAAGTTATTACACATGCATTAGCTACTGTTACACAAAGTATCATAACAATATCTAATATACGTACAGATAAATGCACATAATTGTACATTATCATGAATTTCCCATAACTACCATTCAAATTGTACTGGCTTTTCCAGTCATCCTAATTCTTCTGTGATGCTGTGTCTGAAAAATGCAGGTCAGTTATGGATGGATGATCTTGAATTTAAATGAACCTGTCAAGATCCAGAGCCTGTGTCCTTACTCACCAATTGATCCAGACAAATCATATCGTTATTGTCTCTCAACACTTCTACTTATTTTGCCTCTGCTCTCATGCTAGTTTTTTAAGCAAAATTGTTCTTTTTTTTCATTCTACACCCTAAACTCTCTGCCTTTTTCTTCTAACCACTACTCTTTCTTGAATAATCAGATCAAATCCTACTTCCCATTGCTTGGCAGACCTTACTAGCATGGCATAGCAAACAGAACCCAAACTAGTGCTAAATACTTCTGAGTTCATAGTTCATCCAGATCTCTAGCTAGCTTTTTTTTTAAGTCTCTAAGTGCTATGCTAAGAATAGGAAAGTAAGTCCTGCAAAAATAAGCATAGGCCCACAAAGACCACATATTCAGGTTTACCTAAATTGAAACACATAAAGATGAAATGTCTACAACTGTGCCCAACAGGTAAAAGAATTATTCACTGAGCTATCTTTCATTTATTCATCTTTCTTTTCCTCCAATAACTAGTATTTTTCTCCCATTATATGGCTTTACTTTGTGCTCATCATGGTACATTTCTTTAATCTATGTCCTAGATTGCCTTCTTTTGTTGTTGGTGGTGGTTGTGGGGCTTGAAATTAGAGCCTGGGCACACTCCTGAGTTCTTTTGTTCATGGCTAGCCACAGCACCACTTCCAATTTTCTGGCAGTTAATTGGAGATAAGAGTCTCATGGACTTTCCTGCCTGGGCTGGCTTTGAACTGCAGTCTTCACATCTCTGTCTGCTAGGTAGCTAGGATTACAGTCCTCAGTCACCAGCGCCTGACCCTAGATTGACTTTTGATTTTCTCTCTCTCTCTCTCTCTCTCTCTCTCTCTCTCTCTCTCTCTCTCTCTCTCTCTCTCTCTCTCTCTCTCTCTCTCTCTCTCTCTCTCTCTCCCTCCCTCTCCCTCTCCCTCTCCCTCTCCCTCTCTCTGTTCTTTTTAAATTGAACTTTATTTGTACAGATTGCTCATGATTCTAGATAGGTAGTTCCTTGGTAGCAGGAAGAACATTTCATGTTACGGAAAAATTTAGACCAAGATCTGCAGAAAGATCAAAATGTAAGTATGATTGTAACTCACTAGTCCACTAAAACGAATGTGAATTTGATTTTCAGAGAAATAGAACTTCAGTTTGAAAACTTCATACTACTCAGTGTAGTTGTCTTTAATGATCTAACCTCTTAGCGATAAGAAATATTTTTGAACAGGGGTAAGACAAACAAAGACAGTCATATAGAGAAATGACTTCCTAGAAAGGAATCAGCCTGCAAATGTGAGAAATCCAGGAGGTGATGAAAGGAGAATATTAAAGCATCAATAATCAATTTTTTCCAAGGTTCCTATGTATTCAGGGAGGAAGGTAGTGTTGTAATTCTTTTTGAAGTTTCATGTTGATTTAGTATTTATTCCATGTTTTTTCCAATCATTCAGATTCATATTTTATTTGCATAGAGTACATGATATTTAAGTAGATACCTGTTACACTAAATTATTATTTCCTTGGTCACTTTCTGGCATCAGAACACATACTAGAAGGAATTGAAAGATAACCCAAGTAAAGCCATTACTGAAATGTGTAACCATGAATTCTTTTATCTTTTTTAAAGTTTTTTATTAAAGAATTTATTAACATTAATTTTTACATCATATTTCAAATGACGTATTTAACAAACAAGCATTCAAGAAGGGAATCTCTATATACAATCACTGGCACTTAGATTTTAGAACATAATTTAAATTAGGCTGAGGGTTTGTATGTCATAGATACATATTAATCTATGTAATAAAACATTATATCTTCTGAGTCATAGATTTTTATGTCTATGTAGTTGTGTTTATATTCCCAATACCATGTGCATAGTATTGGGTATGCAAGTATTGAGTCCTTGCTCTTGTACTGTTTGGAAAGCATCAATAACCAATTCTTTCCAAGGTTCCTACGTATTCAGGGAGGAAGGCATGTTGTAATTTTTTGAGCCGGTAATTCTTTCAAGATTTTTTAAGGGGAAGAATAATTTGATATATGCTTGTATTAAAGTCTCTAGAAGCAATCTTACATGTATTGCTAGTATTTACCTGGCTGTCATAGAAAGAAAAGATATTGAATAGTAAATATTTGAAGTATCATCCATGTTATCTAAGAAGGAATAATTCTCAATCACTTTACCAATTCTTGAGTGTTCTAGAATAAATCAAGTGCATATAATGGGCAAAATACAAATGACAATGGAATTAGCAAAGCTAAACATGTCTACTACTAACACATTCATTCAGGTAGCAGAGAGCAGTTGCTTTAAAGGAGACTCAGAGTTTGGAGACCTTTAGGTGGGGTGAGAGAGCAGCTTGCTGGAGTTTGGGAGACCATGAAAGCAAGAGTGATAATAGAAATATGATGGCTAAAACATCTGAATATGTTCTTCTTATTTGTCATTGAAGTATAAACAGGACCATTGTAAATGTGAGCTTCAACAGCCAGGAATCCCTTCTGTGTTAGAATAAACAAAGAACAGGCTGAGATGTTTCCTAGGATCTGCTTTTGGGAATAATTTAGCAAAGCAGCAGAGGCCACAATGGCTGCTAATATTTATTGAGCATTTAGTATGTGCCAACCGCAATGAATGAGAGCTAAGCACTCAAATAGATCATCTCATTTTATTGCAACACAAACATTTTGAGATAAATGCTGTTATTATCCTAAAATTGCAACAAAGGCAATTGAGAATCATTGTAACTCAGTAATTTTCAAATAACACAGATACTGCCTTAGTGGCAGAGCCACCTAGACTCCAAATCTAGAATTTAATTTACCACAAGATCCTATAAGCCAGAAAAGAAAATAGGAGGTATATTGATTAAATACCATCTGGAAAGAAAAAAAAAGGGCAAGAAAATTCTAAAGGTCATTATTGTGCAATGATATTTTAGTGGATTCTCACTTTGAGTAACAAAAAGAAAACATATTCTATATGAAGCTAGTTCTCCAATTAACTTTTTAAAATAATTGGGCCTTAAAACTTTTTGCTCAAAGAGAAAAATTAACATCATGCTATACCAAAAAATAGGATCAGAGTCATCAAGTAACTATTATCTTAAGATTGAGGTATGCAACTTAATAAATAACTTCAAAGTTTTTGTTTTTGTTTTTGTTTATTCTTTTTGTCATTCACAGGGCTTGAACTCTGGGCTTGGGCACTGTCCCTGAGCTGTTCAGCTCAAATCCAGCCCTCTACAGCTTGAGCTACTGCACCACTTCCAATTTTCTGGTGGTTAACTGGAGATAAGAGTCTCACAGACTTTCACTCCTGGACTGGCTTTGAACTGCAGTCCTCACATCTCAGCTTCCTGACTAGCTAGGATTACAGGCATGAGCCACCAGCTCCTGCCACCTCCAGTGATTTTAATCATCTCACTATATTTTGACAAAAGACCTCAAACAAATGGTGGACAAAAATACAGTCTTTTAGAAAAACTAGTGCAGGGAAAAGCTATATGTAGGAGACCGATCCTCTATCTTTAGACTTTACCTGGTATTAAAATGGATAAAAGACCTGAATGTGAGACCTGAAATATTGAGAGTACCTCATAAAAGCATACACATAAGCAATAGCCCCTTCTTTCCTCGATTGTTTTCATTTTTTCTTTGGTTGAACATGTCATCCCTGATACTTTTGTCCAAAGGATGGGTTTGTTTAAAATTAGATGTTAAAGATGAGCAGAGTGGCCCAATCCTGTAATCCTAAGCACTAGAGAACTAGAGATCAAAGATCAAAAACAGCTCAAGCGAAAAATTTTATGTGACTCTATCTCAACCAATACCTGGGCAGAGTAGCCAGATTATACCAACTACAGAGAATTGCAAGAAGGAAGAGTGATGATCTGGCTGGACTGTGCAAAAAGTGAGACCCTCTCTCAAAATTAACCTATGCAGAAAGTGCTGGAGGCATGGTTCAAGTGATGAGTATTTAAATAGAAAGCTGAGTTCAAATATCCCCAAATGTCAAAAATAATAGCTGCTGGAGTAAATTTCATTGACAGGACTTTATTTTGAGACAAGATTAAGCAGATTCAAATTTAAAGGGTGACATTCTGATCATGAACATAAGGGTAATATCTTGGGAAAGCCCCACAGTGTGGCAAAACCTGGGTCTTAAAATACCTTGAGTTTGCTACAATAGAATTTGAGTCTTCAAAGTTGAGAAGCATGAACTACTCTAAGATCCAGCAATTCCACTCCTGGGCATCTATCCAATAAAACATAAACAAGGATTCAGTAAATCCACCAACACAACCATACTCATTGCAGCACTATTCACTAGAGCCAGAATATGGAATCAGCCCAGATGCCCCTCAGTGGACAAATGAATTTTTTAAAATGTGGTGTATAATACATGCAATGGAATTTTATGCATCCATTATAAAGAATGATCTTGCACAATTCACAAAGAAATGGAAAGTCTTGGAAATAATTGTGTTAAGTGAAGTGAGCCAGAGCCAGATAAATCACAGTTGCAGTTTCTCTTATTAGTGGTAGATAGAATTACTTATAAACCTATAAAGTAAACACTCTGGATGATATGCAAGAAGTTCCAAATACTGGAATTATAATAGATGCTATAGAGACTTCTGTGTAGAAAACATGCTTGTCTCCACTTTCATATCTCTCACTAATTCATACTTACTCTCCCTATCTACTTGGCCCCCAATTTGAGAAGCCATCTCTACCAGATAATTCTCATTAGATCTCATACATCCAGAATTTTAAAAAGTCAGAAAATCATCCTTCCTTCCTTCCTCCCTTCTTTCCTCTCTCAATCCCTCTCTTCCTCTCTCCCTCCCTGCCTTCCTTCATTTCTTCCCTTCCTTTCTCTTTCTTCTTTCTTTTTCTTTTGTCCTTTCACTTTCCTTTTTCCCTCCCTCCCTTCCTCCTTTCCTCTCTCTTTCTTTCTCTCTTCTTTCTTTTCCTGCCTACCTGTCTTCCTTGCTTCCTTCTCTTTTCTTCCTCCTCTTTGTCCTTGCTTGGCAAATGTTTGACTAATTGAGCAATGGATTTTTTTTTATTTATTTTTCAGGTAGAGTCTTCTTGGTTTTGTTTTTGTTTTGTGCCTAAATCGAGTTGAACCATAGTTCTCTGACTTACATATATTATGTAGCTGCTATGGAAATCATACACCGCCAGGCTTACCACTTCATTGTGATGGAGTCTCAGAAAGTTTTTGATCAGGGCCTTTTTGGCCCTTTATCTGATTCCTGACTAGATGAGATTACAGGTGTAAGCCAATGCACCTGGACTAAATGATTATTCTCCCAGACACAAATTTCCTTTCTGTCTGTTTTTTTATAACTATATCCCTAGTACATAACTGTCTTCATAAAGAATGAGTCATCAATAATTATTTCTGGATGAATGAGCAAATAAATAACGTTTTTGCTTCTAGGAATTTAATTTGTTCTGACAGATTTTCCACTGGCAAACCATACATTTGTGATCCAGGCAATAGCAGTGATTTCAACCAGAAATTATTGACTATTACTACAATTAGAACAAATAGGTAGAATCTAGGCATTTATTTTTGTCTGTTTAATATAATCTGTCCCTTTGGGAAAAAAAAGACCCTGAAGATAAAGGTACCATTTTAGATGTAGGCAACTGTGTTTTATCCCATGTCACACATCACATCTGTTAAACTATATTAGGCTGTAGGACTACCAAATAGAGCAATGCCACCTGTGTTAAATTCTCCTTATTGGGAAACCAGGAAGCTGGCTCAGACATCAATGCAAACTGCCAATCAATAAATGGTGCCATCCACTTTTAATTTCCAGTCATTCTCTAACCAAGGTCATGGCTGTATAGTCAATATTTGACCACTGGAAATTTAAATTGTTACCCAGGTGGATGACTATTCAATTGCTCAATTACTCATTTGAGCCCAGTAGTTAGTCTCATTGGCTATCGTAATAACAGAAATGATGGAAATGATATGGTTTTTTTTTCCCAGTATATTGAAGGCTGGATCAGATTAGAACTAAAATCTGTTCATTTGCTCAGCAAACAACCTGCGGACATTTGCTTTATTTGCTTTAGCTTAATCTAACCTAAAGTATAGGAAGTGTATGATTTTCATATATTTCCACAAATATGAATATTTTCCCCAATACAGGAAGACAGAACAACAGAAAATGAAAAGACCATAATGTCTTTGTCTTTTAAATCTGGCTTTGTTTAGAATAAAATGGCAAAGTCCAAACAGGAAATTTAAACTGAGCTTAAAAATGGAAATGTTTTCATTTCCCCCAATGGCAGAGTATTGACTAATTAATGTTAGCATATCAGACTGATGAGAAGATAGCCTAAAATAAGGAATCATTTTATATTGTTCTAGTTTAGTAGGAAGTGTTGCAAACATGTAACCTTTATTCATGGAGAGCTTATTCAATATTGGAGCAAAATGGCTGAATCAACTCAAAATGGCTGATTAACCCAACAGATTTGATGTAAGCTTTCCCATTTTTCCATTTTGTGCTGAGTGCTACTTATTTGAAAGCTCAGTGCTGTTATTTTAAATCCAGTTATAAGGAATTTACTAGATACTGATGGAATATGTTGGGAACGTATAATGGGAAAAATACTTAGGCTTTTCATGGATAGTTTCTTGGGCCTTATAAAGGAAATAACAAATATCTTTGCATTTATTATTTTGTTATGTACAACTGGACTTAGGTTATTTTGTATCTTACTTGATTTATATTATCTAATTACAGTATGAGTCTGCAGAAACCATCAATTATTTTTTTAAAACTTCAATTAATAAAGAATTGTGGCCTTGGAGGCTTCAGCCATTTGACTTCTATGAAACCTGCAATGAGTCTGTGTCATTTTTCAAAATGAAAAAGGTTTTAAGCGTCTGCCAGATACATTATTTACATAAGCTATAATGTTGAAAAATGCTGTCAAAGTGCCATTTCACATCAATGACTTTAAAAAGATTATTCACAGTGCATCTAATCTTAATTTGGATCCTGGATTTGTTTATAAGTGACTAGGTATTTTTTGAAGTGACAAACTCTCCCTGAACCTGACCCTGAAAGACCAAAAAGCAACTGAAGCTGATCAATGTAAACACCTGTTTCAATTGCTAGCACAACAAAAGTTTAAGATGTTTGGGAGAAGAAGGTCTTCTGGATAAGCCAATTGGGGACCAATTCAAGATATTAAATGATTAAACAACACTACTTAGCCACATTAGCATCCATATGTTTGCAGTTTGTTTTGAATCAAAGCAGCAAATACACATGGAATTTCTCCAGATGGTTATTGGGATCTCTTCTTTGACTTGAGTACAACATTGTACTCAAAAATCTCCATTTGTAGACATTAGACACATACGATGTCTACTTTCATTGTATTCAATTGTATCTCTAATCACTTTCTGTATAGCATGAAGTACCACCTTACCTATAAAATATGCCCCCTATTTAATCAGTTTCATAAGGTTAACAAAAGTTCTAACAGGAAGTTTCTTTTTGTCTGCAGTCTTCTCCCCATGAGTGCAGGCGGATTTAATCCATATCGATTGAATATAAGTGAATGAATACTTAGGCATGCACGACCAATTTAGCACTTAATAAAGTTTCTCAAGTGGAAAATAAATATAGACTCAGGGGAGGGGAGACTGATTCAAAAAGACTACTGCAATATAAACAAAAAGAAATGCAATGGAAGGGAAAACCCCGTAGAATGATTTGTGAACCCTGAAAGTTTGGAATAAAGGCTTCTGTTTTATAGGAAACACTGAACAAGGTCAGAAAGACCTGGAGTGGGAATATGGAATAAGTAGGTATCCACTTTAGGCAGTTATGGCTCCTTGTAGTCAGCCAGTTCTTGATAGGACTACCAAGGAGCTACTGCTCTGTGTTCCAGAGTTGCCTCAGGGGTGGATGGCTCATTGTCTCTGGGCCTGGGGAAAGGAGAAACCTGACAAAATGTGAAGTTCAATTCATGGGTACCTTGTTGAAGTCAGTCAGCAAAGACCAACGATTCCGTTCATCATTCAGCTGACAAACAAATGAGAATTTGGAGACTTTTTCTGACAACAATGACATAAGAGAAAAGCTGCAAACCTTTAAAAAGTCACACAGGAAAGGATGAGTCTTTTGAGTCAGACATTTTCTTTAACACAAAAGAATGCAGAGAGGAGCTTGGCGGAGGATGGCGGCAGTTCAGTGTGAGTCTTTCTGAGATCTCACCAAGATATTATCATAGGGGAAAGTTCATACCCAAAGATCCACCCTAAGTAAGCTTTAGCACCACAGAGATCTCAGTCAGAGAGGAGAAAGGAAGGAAACAGGCACAAGAAGACAGCATGGAATAGTGCCAGCCACTCAGAGCTGCCTCGGAGACAAAGCCTCCCCCCTGCACCTGAGCAGACAGGGCTTCTGGCAGTGCAGACCCGCAGGCTGCAGACAGAGCCACACAGAGCCTGCGCGAGCCCAGAGCCGACGCCAGGCCGTGCCCAGACCTGCCAGATTCACGGAAGCAGAAAATCCAAATTTGTGAGTACCTCTGTGGACGTTTCCACTTGTGCTCACGGAAGGGCATTGGGAAGGAATCCCCTTCCCCACCAGCTGAGAGCAGCGCCATCTTGACTCTTGGCCAAGAGCCTGCCAGACTAACTGGAGCCTGAGAAATGGTGCTGGTGGTGCCATCATGCAAAAGGGCAAATGTTTCCCAGAGCAGCTTAGCTGGATGTCTGCTCCCAGCGGGAGCGGAAGTTCCTCCCCCTGGGCGGGCCCACACTCCTGGTAAACAAAGCAGCTTGTGACTACACCAAGTCTCTTTTTTTTTCTGCCCATTCAAGCAAACTCATCAGAAAAAACTCAAAGCCAAATCGCAAGAGAAAAAAGACTTTTTGAAGTGTTTGGATCCCAAATTTAGTGGAGACACAAGTTTCCTATCCCGTCCCCTCCCCCCCCCCAAAAAAACCAAACTGTAGAATACCCTTTTTTTCTACCCTTTTTCATTTGCATTTTATGTGTTATTTTTTATTTTGCCATTTTACCTCCGCCATTTTTTTTTAATGTTATGATTCTTTCCATTTTCTCCCCCCCACTTTTCTTCTGTCATTGTGGTCGTTCATAGAAACATACTGAGAGCACTGGGTACAGACTGGATACAAATGATATTTATATTGATGCAATCAGCTGCTTTTTAATCTGTTGATTCTTAACTCTAGTATTTCTTCTCTAAGAACTCGCAATTGTGTGGGATCTCCCCCCCCACCTTTTTTCTTGTTTTTCTTTTTTTTGTTTATTTTTACTTTAAAAAAGTTTTAATCATTGAACTCTCCTACATATACCTTCCTCATTTCTGTATATACTCTTCTTTTTACTCTTCTTATTTTCATAAGTTTTATCTTATTTTTTCTAAATTTTGTACTCAACTATTTTAGCTTTCTATCACCTCAGGTCAGTTATCCTTACGCTATCCCTTTTCTTCATTACAATATTATTCTCACACTCTTACATTATTCTTTTCTTACCTCTCCTCTTGTCTTTCATACTATTTTTCTATCTCTGGTCCTCTGTTCATCCTTCAACTTTTATAATGCATGGATCTACAGTTGTTGGTTGTTGAGCAATACTGTAGATCAAGGTGTTTGATTATACTGTAGGTCCAGAGGGATTTAAATATAATAGAGATTGGATTGAGGGTTTTTTTCTTGGCCATAAAATGGTGATCGGTGGTGATATTAGATTTGTCTGTAAGTGCACAAAAAGAGAGAGAGAAAATGATAATACCAATCTAAAATTGTGAACATCTATTGTCTGGCCAGCTAAAGAGCTCTAGGTTGGTTATATATCTTAAAAATTGTAATCTTGTGCAGTATTAATCTTGCTCCCATTTTCAAATGGGCACAACAAGAAACTCAAGAAAAATGGCAAATCAAGGAATAGCATCTCACACCCAATATAAACAGGCAATAGACCAGTCAATAGCAAAACTAAAGGAGAGTCCTCTAAATGCTATACAAATGCAATCGATAAAAATGATTAATGAAAAGTTTGAAAACATACAGAAAGAGATACATGAGGAAGCCATATCTAAACGATATGAAACCATAAAGAAGGTGATACGTGAACATGAGGAAGCCATAAAGGAGGCCATAATAAAGGATTTACAAAGACAAAAGTACGAATTCATAGAATCCACAAACAAAAAGCTGACCAAACTCCAACAAATGTCTAGTGAGAGTAAAGCTGCTGAGCTAACCACTCAAATAGAAATCAAGGAGTTAAAGAAGTCC
This sequence comes from Megascapheus bottae, assembly GCF_031878675.1. Classification (NCBI taxonomy): domain Eukaryota; kingdom Metazoa; phylum Chordata; class Mammalia; order Rodentia; family Geomyidae; genus Megascapheus; species Megascapheus bottae. The sequence goes on from NC_143510.1 coordinate 39,166,857, forward strand.
ATACATGATCTAAAACAAGAGATGCAAGGCATCAAAAATGAGCAATTAGAAGCAAGGGAGATGAAGAATAAAGTAGAAAGCTTTGATAGCAGGTTAGACAATGCAGAAGAGAGAATTTCCGGGGTTGAAGATAATTTAGTTGTTATAGAGAAAGAACAGAAAATGAGTCAATCCAAATCTAAGAAATAGGAGAGAACGCTTCAGGAGGTGCAAGATACAATTAGGAAGCCTAATTTAAGGCTTATTGGTATTGAGGAGGGTCTGGAGAAAGAGGTCAATGGCATTGGAAATATACTTCAGGAATCATCTCAGAGAACTTCCCAAATATCCAGAAGGGCAGGCCCATCCACATACAAGAAGCTTTTAGAACCTCCTTTATGGCTTCCCCTTTTTCACATATCACCTTGTTCATGGTTTCCTCTTATTTAGCTATGGCTTCCTCCCTTATCTCTTTCTTTATATTTTCACCTTGTTATCTGATATATTGTATATATGCATATTTGGTTATTTGATATGGGATAAGGAAGGGGAAAAGCAAGATGTGGGGACTGTGGTGGTGGGAGGGAAATGGGGACCAAGACATGAGAAAGGGTATCAATGTTTGTGAAGCAACACACTCTATATCTGGTGAATATAATGTAACCCTTCTATTAATTACAATAAAAATATATGAAAAAAGAATGCAGACAGCTTGTGATTGTAACCTATTTCAGGAGCATAGTGTTTAAAGTTATCCAACTCTTTAGTTCCAAAGCACCACTGAAGGGAAAAATTGGGTATGTTTGTATATTTTTGTGTATAATTTAAAAATATATATGTATATATATATAATCAGCCAACAAATATTACACATAGAGGTTTGGGTGGTACATTACCAGGCATACCCTGTCAGAAACGTTACTTCTTCTAGTTCTATTGCACTAAAACTTCCATCCTTCCTAGTTATCATTTATTTGTTTTGCCAGTCCTGGGCATGAAACTCGGGGCCTGAGCACTGTCCTTGGGCTTCCTCAAGGCTAAGAGCTCAACCACTTGAGCTACAACACCATAACTGGCTTTTTTTTCTATGTATGTGGTACCGAGGAATCAAATCTGGGGCTTCATGCATGCTAGGCAAGCACTCTACCCCTAGGCCAAACTCCTGGCCCCCTAGTTAATCACTTATAGTAACCACAAGCAGAGGAAGAGTAGAAATAACTTTAATATCAGACTCATTTCAAATAAAAAGAGCAAATCAAATTGGACGTTGCTCAGCACCTCAGAGTTTAACTCTGAGACAGTGACCATTCCACCCTTGCATGCAATGCAGACAAAGCCTGAATACTATTACTAAGGCATTTGAATGCTAACAGAATATTCAACAATGAACTAGAGACAAAGAAAAAAATTAAAGAAAGGCAGCTCTAATCTGAGTATCCAGTCATTGAAGAAATATCCAGGGAATCAACAACGATCATAGGATTGGAAAAATGAAGAATAGTTGTTTCTGCCCAGCAAAAGTTTCTGAAGACAAGGGAAGGCAAGCACATGATATTTTATCAGATACAATCTGTACTTAGAAGCAAATATCCTGAGAATTAGCATGCAAGGAAATTTTGATTCTTTCTTTTCCTGGTCCATTGCCCTTAACAAGTTTTCATTTATTTTGTGCTATCTGGCTTTCATGTTTAAACACCATGTGCTCAATCCATTATTAAGTATAAAGATGATAAAAAGCTATGTTTCAAAAAGCCTTTTAAATGCAACAGTCAAACATCTCTCTAAAAGTAGCTTACCCTGCTCTTCTTCGATTAATTAAAATAGCATTCAATTATTGTAACAAAGTGCCAACTCTTTATCCAAACATTAGCAAGAATCAGTCTTTAAATGAATACCTTTACTCTGTAAATTAGTTTAATTCTGGCCTTTTGACAACATGGTTCAGTAATGGATACAGGACCTTCTCCCTTTACCTGGATGCAATTAACATTCCTCTTATAGGACAACAGAGGAAAGGGAGTTTTCCCCATGAGATTCTAAGATGGTATTTTTTATTTTCTTCTAAGGCATACAGACAGACTCTGAAGTACCTCATGTCATCAGTCTCAACTTTTAAACCAAGAAAGGCATGCAGAGTTCAGCTTTGTTAAGATCTCGTGGGTACAATCTTGTCAGGACCTTTTGTAAGCCTGTTATCCTTGCTTTTGGACCACAGTAGCCAGTTGGAATGGAAATTCTGGTTGCTTAACTAATATATGTTACATGGAATCATCATAAAAGTATGTTCTATTCCCAACAACAGGATAGATGTATACAACTTCAGAATATTGGGAAGATTGAGGTAGTACTGTCCCCTACAAAAGTGGGGGAATGAAGAAGTGGAAAGAGGGTTTTTTTTTATTTTACTTTTTGTGGTTCTTTTCCTTTTCTTGTATTTTTCCCTTTAGTTGTCATATTTGATTTCTATACCTTTTGTCTTGTCTTTTATGTTAGTTTATATGATTTGAGGAGGGGAAGAGGAAGCACAGAAACAGTGGGAAAGAAGGTGAGCTAATTCAGCAGTGATACTCACTAGACTATGTCAAAAATAAACTATACAAATCATTGCGGAGGGAGGCCAGAATGGGAAAAAACTGGGAGAAAATGAGGGAAGAAGTGACACTGTTTAAAAGAAAGGTACTTAATATCTAACTTACACAACTGTAACCCCTCTGTACATCACTTTTACAATAGGAAAAAAATGAGAAAAAAGAGAAGGAACTTAGGTTATCCAGCGAGGAATGGGCTTCTGTAACACAACCCATCTTTGTGGAAGACCCTTCAATTGTGAGTGGAATATGAAGATATCATATATTTCTCTTATGTCGCATTTGCAGAAATTAACTTTCTCTATTAGGCATTTACATTTTTATCTTCAGTGTGAACAATTCAGGTTTAGGATTCATGTATGGAAACAACTAAATTGTATATTCTCGAATGAAAGAGGGATCTCCATGGTTTTTTAATTTATACTTTTTCCCTCCCTTCCTTCTTTTGCTTGTGTTATAAAGGGGAAGAATCATTTGGTGGGGGAGTTTTCACTGACCGTCATACACTTTGTATCTATCATGCTACTTTATACTCTGATGGGCTTGAAAAGGTAGACTTGTTCACTGTTTTTTAACAGCTAATCAATTTCTGCAAATAGAGATTTTTGTCCAGTTAGTAACTGACCTCACTTCAAACCTCATAAATATTAAAATGAAGAAAATGACTTCAGATTTTAGGTGGTAAGCATGCGAATGAATTTTCCAGTCTTGGTAATTCATATGTATATATATATATGTATACCAATATCACTGTTAATCCTAAATAAAATAAAAGTAAATGATTAGATTTACCACATTTTATGCATTTTCTATAGCCTTGCAATACTCAAGAGTTAGACTCTTTTTCTAGTTCTGTTTTACGTATGGACAAACTGAAATAAAATTAAGACTCAAGGTCCAAAGCTTGGACCTTAATTTTCAAATTTCAGAAACCCATGATGCTTCAATATTATGTTTTATGGTAGCAAAGTTCCTGAGCTTACTCATTGGCTAAGTCAGTATTGTCTCATCCTCAGGAACTCCTGGGGGCAGGATAGAGGAAATGGATTAGGAATGCCAGCCTTGGGTTATGAGGTTATTGTGTATCATAGGTTGTGTCTCATTCATTTTTAACATTTTAGACTCAATTTGAAATGAGAAACATTCACCCCGAAGCCCACAAAATCACACAGCCAGTCGAATACTGTCTTTTCTGTACTTTCTGAGAGAATAGAAAATATTCTCAGACTCCCTCTTTCACCCTTATCTTGCCTCAACATGCAAGAAGATGTCATTTTGAATTCAGAGCTACAATCTATGGAAGGTATTTTGATGGAAAGATAGTTATTTTCCTCTTTGGGTCTCTTCATTTAATGGCATCTTGTGAAAAGAGAAACTAGATGATGATGATGATGATGATGATGATTGTGGTCCTAGGATTTGAACTCAGGGGCCTGGGCACTGTCTTTGAGTGTTTTGCTCCTGGTGAGAGCTCTGCCACTTGAGCCATAGCTCTATAGCTGGGTTTTTGTTGTTGTTGTTTTGTTTTTGGTGGTTAACTGGAGGTAAGAATCTCATTGGCTTTCCCGGTGATTCTCAGATCTCAGCTTCTTGAGTAGCTGGGATTACAGGCAATACCAAGTTGAAAAAAACTGTATTTGTATATCATATAACATTTGCATATTCGCAAAAATATAAAGGTTTTATATAAAACTTGACATTGGGGTTTCACTGAATGTTTTTCTCCCAGATACTAATAAATTGTTTCCAATTTCTCTAAATAAAAGAAAACTGCATTGGGGAAGAAGAGTAATATTTTTATTCGAAATTGTTTCTTATGTGAATTTACTTGGCACCCTGTGAGAAAACAGCTGTTACTGTCTTATTTCTACCTTGCATATGAGTTCTGCTCTCTAAATTAATTCATGATTGATGGTGCCTTTGTTTCATTTTATGTCTACCACTGAAAGATGAATTACAAATTAATAGGGAATGGTTAATTTCAGCTCAATCAATAGCATCTTTAATAACTGAGGATTGCACATAAAGAACCAATAAATCATTATGGTAAACATTAATAACTTACACAAAATTCAGTGTGACCAATATATAAAACATATTAGAAATTTATTGCAAATATCTAGGAATAAACTTCTACTCACCTTAGATTTGAATTATAGTTGTTGACTCCAATCGATATGATAATGGGCACTATTTTCAAGGCCTTAGGAGCAGGATTTTGCCCAAGATGGGGGAGTAAATTTAATGGACACTTCCCTGATAGTCAGATTTGCCTAATCTGCATAGCCTTCCCATGAATTTTCAATGCAATTTCTACCTCAAATCGGAGCTCCCACAAATCCAAATGCCTTGTTGAAGCAGCAGAAAATGAATTATGTGGATAACAATATTTCATCAAGCTCAAAACTCAGCTGGGTTACGTCCACAGCAGTAAAACTGTGTAAATAAATTGCTAAGTCACAGTGAAATTGATGTCTTGTATCTCATTTGCAGCATAGGAGGACTAGTTGAGATGGGGGGAGGAGAGAGAGAGAGAGAGAGAGAGAGAGAGAGAGAGAGAGAGGGGGGGGGGGGGAGGGAGGGAGGGAGGGAGGGAGGAGGGAGGGAGGGAGGGAGCTCACAGGTAGCTCAGGCAGGGGAAGGAGAGGGAAGGAAGGGAGAAGTAGCAAAGGAAGGGAAGGGGGGAAGAAGAGAGAACTAAGTCTGAATCTGATGCATTTTACTGCTGCTATTTTCAATTTTAAATGAATATAGGAGCAAAAAATCTATCAGATTTAAGTAACTTAGTAATGTCAAGTTTCATAAGTGTTCATGTGTTTATATTTAGACTTTTCTTAAAGTTAAGATGTTTTTTCTACTCAAAAGATTTTAAGAAAATCATGAATTGATATCAGTGTACTCCAATGATGACACACATTTTAGCTTTATTGTCACTAAAACTTTTCAAAATTTACTACATATCCGTTTTGACAGGACTAACAGAGTCTAAATAGATTTCTATCACTTCTTACTTTTAAACCACCCTCTGCTTTCAAATTTTAAATTTCACGATTTCAAATTGTAAGAAATTCTGAAAGTGGCATGAGTCATAAATAGTTGCTAAAACACATGTACACACACACACACACACACACACACACACACACACACACACACACACACACGTGGGCGCACGTGCGTGCCATAAAGTTGAAAAAGCTCTTCCCTAGAGGAATATTTGAAAATATTTCCAAGCACTGATCTAAGACCCACATGAGAAAAAGAATTAGCTATTATAATGGGTTTTCTCCTTGGCAAAATAACCATTCCTAAAGTAGGTGGGACTGAAAAGCAATAGAACTTGAAAACAAGAAGTGGGGTAAAACAAGTAGTTGTCTCATAATCTAGAATCCTTACTGTTGGTAAGGATAGTTCAGATGAGAAGCTGATGATGTCTGAAACTGGAGGAAGATGGACTGTACTGGGGACAAGAGAGGGTAAAGAGAATCAGCCTGACTGGAAGGATGTGGGAAACTCACTGGCCCCTTCCCTGCCTTGTAGGCACTTGTCTCCCAGGCTGTCTTCACACATTTCTCAGGAGGCATCATGGAAGCTCTGTCTAGGAGTCCATGGGCATCAGCTCTTTCTCTTTTTTTTCTTTTTTCTTTTCTTTTTTTGTCTGTCCTGGAGAGCTAGGACTCTGGGCCTGAGCCTTGTCCCTGAGCTCTCCAGGTCTAGGCTACAACCCTAACCCCTTGAGCCTCAGCAACACTTCTGTTTTTGTTTTTGTTTTTCTAGAGGTTAATTGGAGACAAGAGTCCCATGGTCTCTAGTGCCCAGGCTGGTCTGAACCACAATCCTCAGATCTCAGCCTCCTGAGAAGCTAGGATTACAGACGTGAGCCACTGCGCCTGGCCACCTGCTTGATGGGCCTATTGCTCTTAGGACTGAGAACATGATGGTCTTATCTTACAATTTCTACTAACTTCTCCAGGGTCCATTCATACTTGTCACTGGCACGATTATATTTTCTCCCTTCTAGATTTACATTACATAGAAAAACTATATAGAAAGGACCAGCCACCCATCTTTAGATGCTTTAATCTTTAAACATCCTGTAAGACATTTGAGCTGAATCCTCTGTACTTACTTTCTATTGTTCATTTCTACCCTTGTACTCATTTCACTGGAAGCCTGGGGTTGTATAGAGAGATAAACACTAGAGAAAAAATTCTCTATTTTGACTTGGTGATTGAATCATTTTATTTCTCTCTTCTTAAACTCTTACAAGGTAATTAAAAGGTAAGTTACATCATATTTTACGGTTTGGGCAGCTAATTCTCTTTTGTTTGGGAATGTACTAATAAAAATTCCTGCTTTGTGGGTGAACAACCTAAGTCAGGCATTGTATATCATGGCATACAGTTAAAAATGCAATTTTACCATCTTGCAAAGTAAGCACCATCAGTGTTCCAGGGATAAAGCTAGGATATTTACCTTATCTAAAATGTTTTGTTCCTGAATCCTTTTTTTTGGGGGGGGAGGGTTATGGGATTTGAACTCTGGGCCTGGGTGCTGTCCCTGAGCTCTTCAGCTCAAGGCTACTGCCCTACCACTTGAGCCACAGTGCCACTTCCGGTTTTCTGTTGGTTAATTGGAGATAAGAGTCTCAAGTCTTTTGTGCCTGGGCTGGCTTTGAACCATGATCCTCAGATTTCAGCCTCTTGAGTAGCTAGGATTACAGATGTGAGCCACCACAGCCAGCCTATTGTTCCTGAGTCCATTTATTCACTGTTTTGTTTTGGCTGTTTTTTTTTTTATATATATAACATTACTGGAGTTTGAACTCAGTGCTTTACCCTTGTAAGGTTGGTTTTTTACCACCCCATCACTTTGTTTTTATGCTGGATATTTGAGGAATAGGGTCTTGCTTGATGCCTGGCTAGCCTGAACTATGGACCACCAATTTGTGCTTCTCTTTGTTTCTGGCAAAAGAGGTGCATGACAATGCAGGCATCTAGCCACTGTTTTCCATTCTAGCTTTCAATGACAGATACAAACCCAGCTATTGGTAAAGATGGAGTCTGTGAACATGTATGCCTGATTTGATCTAAAACTTGAGTTCCCCAATCTCTGCCTCCCGAGGAGCTAGGGTTACTGGTTTTAACCACTGTGCCTGGTTAATTGTTTGCTCTTGTACAATGAGAAGCTCTGATCCTATTCTTTATATTTAAAAGTAAATGAATGCATAAATATCTAGTTTTTATATTCTGTTCAGCTGAATGCTAAGTTAAAACAAAAACAGTGGCTAACCCCTTACTACCAGCTATCTACCCTACATCTCAGGCAGAGCCTCCATGTTTTCTAACTTGGACAAACTGGTCTTTTTGTCCTATATACCACAAGAACTAATGTTTTAATGAGCTATATATCAGTTCTGCTTAAAGCAGAACAAGTAGGAGCTATGTAATATCTGTTCTGTAGGGTATATAATATCTTGTCTCTCAAAAATCATATTTCTTACTGGAAACAATTTCTTCTCTAACTTTTCACTTGGAATCCAGTGATTTTGCTGCTTCCTTCTTAAAATCTTTTGGCAAAGCCTGTTATTCTAAGTCAAACATCTTTTACTGCTTAATAATTACATCTATCTAATTTATAGTTTAAATATATCTTTCTGTGTGTCTATAATTCTAGTATTTTCCCTGCTGAGTGTCCACCACTAAAGCTCTCAGTTCTTAAGTAAAACTCCCTAGGAAGGATCTTAGACAGTACTTAGACATTAAAGTGGGAGGAGGGAATGCAAATAGAGATGGTAAAGTGGAGTGAATATGGCTTAAATTGGACAGAACCTATTTTCCATTCTCGTCCTTCATTTTTTTTTTATGTATGTACGCCAATGAAGGCTTATACATAGGATAAAGAACTGCCAGAATGCTTCAGATTTGCTTAAGGACTTCGAGATACTGCTTGAAATACATTATTTTAGACTGGACTTATTAAGAAACTAAGGGCTTTACAAAGATTTGAGCTGAGCTGGGAAGATTACTGGGGACAGATGATAAATGAATTCCCAAACAATTGAAGTTAGGAGCCTTTGGTCCAAAGTATGATGATCAGTTTCCAAATAATATATTTGGGGTTGATTTCCCTTGGGCCATTGAAAATCTTGATGGAAATTCTCATAAATTCACTTTTCCCCCAGTGATTGTGTTCTAGGTACTGAAAATACATCACTGGGGAAAAATGGACTTAAATACACATTACCCATTTTACAGAGGCACTGAAAAGTGACAAAACTTGTCCAAAATTTTGCAAATGAGATCACCAAGTGATTCTACTACTGAAATCCACCAATACTTTTTATTGGTGCAGGACACCAAAAGTAATACATAAATAAATTGTGAAGCATACTGAGAGGAGTGCTACAGAAAAAAAATCAAAGGGAATATGACAGAAATGAATGGGTAAGGTAGGAGAGGATAGAACTTGGAATCTAGCTGTGGAGAGAGGGAATGGGGTCTGAAAGCAGGAGGAGGCAGAGAAAAAGTGCAAAGTGATTCAGAAACAGGAAATACCTGAAGCAAATGAAAAGAAACAGGAATTTATGTTCTAAGTATAACAAGATGTGGGATGAAAAGAGGCCAGATAGGAACCATGTAGATTTTTCAGATATCTGTCAAGCCATTAACATCTACTGATTGAAAGGAGAGCTACTAAATTGTGTTAAGCTTAAAAGTGATCATGACTCAATTTGTGTTTTAAAATTATAATGTAACCAAATACTACAATATGTTACTGAAAAATGGGTTTTTTATTTCAGGTACTGTGGAGAGACAAGAAAAAATAATACACAGGAAATAGGTTGAAATTTCATTCAGAGTGCTCATCTCTTGTCCTAAAAATCATTGTTTTTTTCCCTTCTCCACATTAATAACACCAGTGCTCCCTTATTCCTTCCTTACATAGCTGCCAAATCTCATATATTTTTTCTAGCTGTTGATAACTCTATTTATAAACCTCTATTTATGAATTTCCTTGGATAAACAAAGGCATTTTATTTAACTCCCGTGCAAACTTTTACTTCTCACCAAGCATGTTCCATGAATGTGCCCCATTCTCATTCTATCCAAACTTAACCAAAATGTTCATCTAAGAAATCATTTTCCTGAGATAGCTTGCTGCCAACAGAAAGTTTTCTCTAGATTGCTACTTCTGGGTTGCCTAGTCTTTAAATCAGCCAACAATTTGCATGAGGTATCTAGAAATAGAAACTTGAGTATTTGTTGAGAGTGGTAGGTAATTGGAATATTGTATAATAATATATTCATACCACATATCAGAAAGGGATGCTGCTTTGGAAAACAGTGAATATCAGTTGAACAATGAACACAAGCAGAAGAAAAGAAGATTACATTTCTACTCCCTCACACCATAACGTTTCTGAATTATCCTTATCATCTTCAAGAACATCTATTAGGATACTTGCTATGGGCCTGCCAGAGGAAATAAGATCTTGAGAATACACATACTCAAAACTGTATTTCTTCTTTAGTCAAAAAATAAAGACCCAGACAGATAGAAAAATGCTGAATGATTGGGAAGAAAGTATGAAAGGAAATTTAGCCATTCTGTCCAGTCTCCTATGGTTTGCAGATTGCATAATCAAAGTCCACGCAATTTGCAGACTCAGCAGCCTCCAGTTTCCTTCTTGCCTTTTGTAAAGATTGCACCATAGCCAATAGTTTAAGTCAAAATACAATGACTTCTAAATGCTAGCCAACCAGAACACCTTTATTACAAAACTTTTCCTTTATTAATTCAAGATGAGTAAAAAACCACAATCAAGACGCTTAAAGCACAGTACTCACACCAACAATGTCAGCTTTTTCTGAAGTTAGAAATGGAGAATACTTGCCAAGTGCTGGTGTCTCAAGCTTGTAATCTTAGCTATGAAGGAAGCTGAAACCTGAGCATTGAAGATGGAAGCCAGTCAGGGCAGAAACGTCCCCACAAGACTCTTATCTACAATTAATCATTCATCAATCTGAAATGAAATGTGGCTCAAAGTAGTAGCATACTAGCCCAGAGCAAAATAGCTCATGGACAGTGTGCTGAGTTCAAGTCCCAAGAAGACTAAGAAGAAGAAATTGATTAACTCCAGGCCTATGCAAAACATAATAAGTAAAACTCCATTGTGCATATAAACCCATCTTCTTGATCCATTCATGCATTGAGGGGCATCTGAGCTGTTTCCATACTTGGCCATGGTGAATGAAAGGTATGTGGGGGAGATCTGGTAAATGAATGTAGATGAATGCAGAGAGGAAGCAGGGAGGATGCAGTCACATCCTTCAGTGCATGGCCTATGAAATTAAGAAAATGGAGTTGGGAGGGTTTGGGCTGAAATAGATAGGGTGGAGTGACAAACATGGGGACCTCGATTAACAGGCATTATATTTGCAAACTGGTTTATTGAAGGGTAACTCTTATACACAACTACTTAAGAAAAAAATTTAAAAAGCAATAGGGGAGTGAAGTTGATTGTTCACCTATATGGACAGGATAAAATGAAAACTTCTTGTAGAAGTAACTAATGCCAGTAAAAATATAGTTCGTGTTTAAATGTTCCAGGTTCTGATGATATCTATTTTATTTTTCAATACATCCATGGTGGACAGCAGTTTGGAAAAATTCAGAAAGGATACTTCATCTCTTCACCAGAAATAAAATGATTTTCTTAACTTTAAATGCTTTTATAGCTGAGGGTTACATTTTAGATTGAATGATTTCCTCTCTGTTGCTTCTCAAGTCATTATTCAATAAGGAAGATAAAAAACTTTAACCACGCTGCACAATTCCATGCATGATTATTACAAATGTTTTGCAAGTTAGCTTCAGGATCTGAAAAGACTTCTTGCTGGCAGGTGATACTTTTGTTGAATCAACAAGATTGACTGGTCTTGTGGTCGATGTTCAGTGAGTCAATCACTTGCTTTACACAATGGATAACAGGGAAAGAAAATGTTCTTTTATTCATTGAAAGTCTACTGTATGATACTGAGAACAAAGAGAATCAACTCTCCATGGAACCACTCAATCTCCCCAAATGCAACACATACATTAGGAGAATAAAAGAGTGTCAGATGATAAACAAATTGGCTAAATTGGTTGAAACATCTATTTAAAATTAAGTTTGCATATTAAAGAAAAGATAAAAGGAAGTAGCACCTGATTTATCTGAGACACAAATGTCATCTAATTTTCATCCACTTCACATTCCCATTTTATTCCTTACTACTTTTTAAGAAGTTTTGGTTATGTGTCATGGAAAATATTAAAGATGAATTTACTGATGAATATAACTAAAATGAAAAATATCCATAAGTATCTTGTAGCTTCAGGATCTTTTGGATCCCCATGCTCCAATTATGTGAAAATCACTTTTATTTTACCTCTGGACTTTTATTCTGTGCTGTTATAAATTATTTTAGTCAACTTTGTACAACATAATAAGTCATTATGTTCAAAAGACTTATTCATACATAACCCATTGCCTTACCTTCTTCCTTTCCCCAATCATTGAATTACATCCCATGACTGAGAACAAACTTGTTGGGAAGATACAGGTTCTGTGCTTATCCTGTGGAACACAGAGGGAATCATCCTACATTATCCTACATGAAATGAGAGGAAATAAGGGTATCCATTTCCCCAAAGTAACACCCAGAGGGCTGATATCAGGGAAAGAAATATGGATGCTAGAAAAGCAAAAACATTACTCAATAAGAATCCCATACTAGAGGCCGGAAGTTTGGCCTAGTGGTAGATTGCTTGCCTAGCATGCACGAAGACCCGGGTATTACAGTTGAGGAATGGGTACATAAACTCTACTATTCATCTATGAATTATGGCCTGGCAGCAGCTTTCAGTAAGCATATGCTGTACTCACTACAGTTTAGAGAAGGCAAAGTGTCTATTATTTCAAATAGCTCAAACTTCATCAAGAAACAGAAAACATTAGGTGGGAGAGTGGCATCCAGCAATGGTGGGAAACTCTAAATTTTGCTGCATTGTGAATCCATCTCTTTTGAGCAGGACCTGTTGGTAGTATAAGACAAGTGTTTGCTCCTTTGTATACCCTTGATATGAAGGTGATTAAACTTTTTTTTTTGTGAGTCATGGGGCTTGAGCTTGCCCTGGGGGCTGTCCCTGAGCTCTTCAGCTCAAGGCTATCGCCCTACCCCTGGGCCTGGGTGTTGTCCCTGAGCTCTTCAGCTCAAGGTTACCACCCTACAAACCCAAGCCATTTTCTAAAGGTTAATTGGAAATAAGAGTCTCAGGTCCTTTTTGCTGGGGCTGGCTCTGAACCTTGGTCCTCAGATCTCAGCCTCCTAAGGAGCTAGGATTACAGGCATGAGCCATCGTGCCTGGCTAAACTTGGGGTTTTTAAGTGACTTGGACAAGGAAACCAGCTTTCCAAAAACCAGTGTTGTGCCAAGATTGTTCCATGTTCTGGGAATGACCCCCTCCCCACCTTGTTTAGGACCCATGTACTTGAACCCCAGGTGGTGCTCAGTGGTTAGACACCTGAGCTCCGATTCGACCAGTGGTTTGAGTTAAATAGCCAATCAGGTCATTGTACTTTCCCTATAAAAGCAGTGTAAAGTTCTTGCTCAGGGCCTTTTCAGCGTTGCCGGCTGCTGGTACGCGGAGGCCGGAGTCCAGACTCATAAATAAAATGACCCCTGCTTTTTAGCTTTGACTGTGGCCTCTGGTGGTCTTTTTGGGGTTCTAGGAATTCGGGTACAACATTTGGTGTGTTGGCCGGGAACCCCCAAGTCCACTCAGACACCTAGTCAAGGGGTCGTGGAAAACCACGGTAAATAGGCTGGCTTCGTTTGTTTCTGTGTATTATGTTTTATCTGATAATCTGTTAATCTGGGTTGCCTAAAGGTTCTGATTTCTCTTCTAGAAAGTGTTATGTTCACTCACTAGCCCACCTGTGATGATTGTCAGCAGCTTCTCCAAATCTTGTTTACTACGGAGGAGAGGGAAAGGATCCAAGTGGAGGCCAGGAAATTGGTCTGTGGCGATGATGGGCAGCCCACTGTTAATCCAGATTTGATTAATGATACTTTTCCCTTAACTAGACCTCTCCAGGATAAATGGGATTATAACACAGCAGAAGGTAGGGGAAGGCTATGGGTGTATTGTCAGACTCTAATGGCGGGTCTCCGGGCTGCCGCTCGCAAGCCCACTAATTTGGCTAAGGTATATTCGGTTCTTCAAGGTAAAACAGAAACTCCTTCTGAGTATTTAGAGAGATTAATGGAAGCCTTTAGACGGTTTACCCCAATGGACCCTGAAGCCCCTGAAAATCAGGCAGCTGTAGTTATGTCTTTTGTTAACCAGGCAGCTTCAGATATTAAGAGGAAGCTACAGAAATTAGAGGACTTAGAAGGAAAAAGTATCCAAGATTTACTCAGGATTGCTCAAAGTTTTTAATAATAGGGATGCTCCAGAGGAGAAACAGCTGAGAGCAACACAGAGAATGATTAAAGTATTGGCTGCTGTAGTTCAACAGGGAAGATCACCACAAAGAGGTTCAAGTGGCCCACAATCTTCAAGGCCTCCAGGTCGAGATTTGAGCAAAGATCAATGTGCTTACTGCAAAGAGTTTGGTCATTGAGCTAGGGAATGCCCGAAAAGAAAAAAGCAGATCGGACCAGTGGCAAAGAAAAACTTCCGTGTTAGTCACTCATGAAGCGGAGGACTAGGGGAGACGGGGTTCAGATCCCTGCCCTGAACCTAGGGTAACTTTGCAGGTGGAGGGGACTCTTGTCCAGTTTTTAGTGGACACAGGTGCTCAGCATTCGGTCCTTATTAAGCCTCAAGGAAAACTCTCCACAGCTATGTAGTGGGTGCAGGGGGCTACAGGAATAAAGAAATATTCTTGGACAACTCAAAGGACGGTGGACCTGGGAGCTGGTAAGGTGTCACATTCCTTCCTAGTCATCCCTGAAAGCCCCTACCCCTTATTGGGGAGAGACTTATTAACCAAGTTGGGAGCTCAGATTTACTTCCTGCCAGGTGGACCTAAGGTAGCAAACTTCCAGGGCAGGCCACTGACAATATTGGCCTTACAACTAGAAGACGAGTATCGCCTTCATCAGCAGCAGAATCCCCCTGATTCGGGAATTGATGTTTGGCTCAAACAGTTTCCAGAAGCATGGGCAGAAGCTGGAGGGATGGGATTAGCTAAGCACCGGCCAGCACTTTATATAGAAATAAAACCTGGGGCCGACCCTGTTCAAGTCCGACAGTACCCTATGTTTTTAGAGGCTCAAGTAGGAATAACTCCTCACATTCGCCGCCTCTTAGACCAGGGAGTGCTATGACCTTGCCAGTCAGCCTGGAACACTCCATTACTGCTGGTATGCAAGCCTCACACAGGAGAATATCGGCCAGTGCAAGATTTAAGAGAGGTTAACAAGCGGGTTATGGACATACACCCAACTGTGCCTAATCCTTATACCCTCCTGAGTACTCTTGACCCTGAAAAAAAGTGGTATATGGTCTTATATTTAAAAGATGCTTTCTTCAGTTTGCCTTTGGCCCCCAAAAGCCAAGAACTTTTTGCATTTGAATGGACTGACTCAGAAAAGGGCATTAATGGGCAACTGACCTGGACCCGACTGCCACAAGGATTTAAAAATTCACCCACACTATTTGATGAGGCCCTCCATGAGGATCTAAGTGAGTACAGACAAAAACACCCCAATTTGGCCCTTTTACAGTATGTTGATGATCTTTTAATAGCTGCACAGACTCATTGAAGGGTGCATCCAGAGGACGAAGGACCTCCTACAAACCTTAGGAAAGCTGGGCTATCGAGCCTCGGCTAAGAAAGCACAGATCTGCAAGACTGAGGTAACATATTTAGGGTACCTACTGAAAGGAGGGCAAAGGTGGCTAACTGCTGCCCGCAAAGAGACAGTGCTCCGCATACCCAGACCACAATCAAAACAACAGGTGCGGGAATTTTGGGGGACAGCTGGATTTTGCCGGCTGTGGATTCCCGGGTTTGCAGAACTAGCCAAGCCCTTGAACTTGGCTACTAAGGATCAGCAACCTTTTGCTGGACAGAAGAAGCTGAACAGTCTTTCCAACAAATAAAGACAGCCTTATTGTCTGCCACAGCCTTGGGACTCCCGGATGTTCTTAAACCCTTCCAGTTATTTGTGGATGAGAGTAAAGGGGTAGCTAAAGGAGTTCTGACTCAATACTTGGGTCCCTGGAGACGACCCATTGCTTATCTATCTAAAAAGCTGGACTTTGTGGCTGCTCGATGGCCTCTCTGTCTCTGGATGATTGCGGCCACGGCACTAATGGTAAAGGATGCAAATAAGTTGACCTGGGACAGGAGTTACAGATTACAACACCTCACACTATTGAGGGCATTCTTAAACAGCCCCCAGACCGATGGCTTAGTAATGCCCGACTCATTATCAAGGACTATTGCTAAACCCTCTCAAGATTCTTTTCCAGCCCCCAACTGCCCTTAACCGAGCCTTGCTACTGCCCGATCCAGATCTGGAAGCCCCACTTCATAATTGTGCTGAGGTTTTGGCCCAAGTGCATGGAGTAAGAGAGGATTTGCAAGATAAGCCTCTGTCAGATACGGAGATTGTCTGGTTCACTGATGAAAGCAGCTTTATACACCAAGGACAGAGGTATGCAGGGGCTGCAGTAGTCTCAGAGACTGAAGTAATCTGGGCTGAGTCCCTGCCTGCAGGAACATCAGCACAAAGAGCGGAACTGGTGGCTTTAACCCAAGCTTTAAGACTTGGTAAGGATAAAAGTCTGACAGTTTATACAGTCAGCATGCTTTTGCCACCGCCCACATATATGGGGCAATATACAGAGAGAGGGGCCTCCTTACTTCAGAAGGAAAGACTATCAAAAATAAAGAGGAAATATTGGCACTCCTGGCTACTCTTTGGGAACCAAAGAAACTGGCAATAGTCCATTGCCCAGGACACCAGAAACCTGTAGGTCTAGTGTCCAGGGGCAATCTGGCTGACCAGACTGCCCAGAAGGTGGCCTTATCTTCAACTCCAGCTCTAGCCCTCCAACTCCCAGACCCAGGATCCAGAGTCTTACCACCGATCCCAGGGTATACGAAGGAAGACTTGCAATGGATTGAGAAACTACCTATGGTACAGCTCCTTGATGGATGGTGGAGAGATTCCAGGAGTCACATAGTACTCCCAGAAAAATTAGGGATGAAGGTGTTACAAAAAATTCACCATAGTACTCATCTGGGAGCCAGAAAAATGCAAGACTTAATAAGACAAACTGGACTATGAATTAAGGAAGCAACCGTCAAAATTGATCAGATTATTTCAGGTTGCAGAGTATGTCAGCTAAATAATGAAGGGAGAAATCAGCAAAATTTAGGGGCAAGACGGCAAGGGGACAAGCCAGGAGCCTATTGGAAGGTAGACTTTACTGAAGTAAAACCAGGGAAGTATGGATATAAATATTTGTTAGTTTTTGTAGATACCTTCTCAGGATGGGTCGAGGCTTTCCCCACTAAAAGGGAAACTGACAGATAGTGGCTAAGAAGATACTTGAGGACATTTTACCCAGGAATGGCTTCCCAGTAATGATAGGTTCAGACAATGGACCTGCATTTGTCTTGAAGGTAAGTCAGGGACTGGCTTCCATACTTGGGGCAGATTGGAAATTACATTGTGCCTATAGACCCCAAAGTTCAGGACAGGTAGAATGAATAGAACATTAAAAGAGACCCTGACCAAATTGACCATGGAGACTGGCGCAAACTGGGTAGCTCTTCTCCCCATACTCTGTTCAGTGTTCGAAACTCCCCTTTTAAATTAGGACTTACCCCCTATGAAATAATGTTTGGTAGACCTCCCCCTATAATACCCAATCTTAAAGAAAATCTTGTTAGAAAAGAAGAGGATGGTGATTTTGAATTTTTGTTTTCACTCCAAGCCCTGCAAAGGGCTCACCAAGAAGTCTGGCCCAAGCTGAGGGACCTGTACAAGACAGAACCACCTCTGGTGCCTCATCGCTATAGACCAGGTGATTGGGTACTCATGAAACACCACCGGCAAGAAAATCTGGAGCCACGATGGAAAGGACCCTTTCAGGTCATCCTGACAACACCCACCGCCCTCAAAGTAGACGGAGTAGCTTCTTGGCTCCATTACACCCATGCCAAGCCAGTGGATTCATTTCCAGACTTCATAGAACCCTTGTCCAAAACAGCTTGGAAGATTGATTGGACCAAAAGTAGCCCTTTAAAAATTAAGTTATGCCACCAAAATCAATAATAGTTATGGGCATTAATTGGATAGGAACTTTGTGTGGGTAAATATTCATAATTGTGCATTTCTACCTAATGGTGTTAAAACGGGAAAGGGAGTAAAGTGAAGGAATTTTTCCCCTTGGTTGATAACCCTGATTTTTGTTTTAGCTGGACCCTTAGGCCCTTGTGTGATTTTAAGTAGATAGATCCAAGATTGGCTCTAAAAGTATCATGGGAAAGGGGGGAATGTTGTGCCAAGATTGTTCCATGTTCTGGGAATGACCCCCTCCCCACCTTGTTTAGGGCCCATGTACTTGAACCCCAGGTGGTAACAGCTTGGTGCTCAGTGGTTAGACACCTGAGCTCTGATTCGACCAGTAGTTTGAGTTAAATAGCCAATCAGGTCATTGTACTTTCCCTATAAAAGCAGTGTAAAGTTCTTGCTCAGGGCCTTTTCAGCGTTGCCGGCTGCTGGTATGCGGAGGCCGGAGTCTAGACTGGTAAATAAAATGACCCCTGCTCTTTAGCTTTGACTGTGGCCTCTGGTGGTCCTTTCAGGTTTCTAGGAATTCAGGTACAACACCAGTATTATATATGCCAGAGGGGGAAAAAAAAAAACCAGATTCACAAGTCTCAACAGATTCTGTTCTCTCATAATTACCAGTTCCTAGAAATCACAGGGAGAGCTCAAGGATGCAGTCATGTGACTGAGACTAAAGTCTCACCTCTTGTTATTTTTTTTAAACTTCATTTTAAAGAAAACGAACAATGGGAAAAGACTTGCAAGGCAGTTATAGACACAGGATTGAAGAAATAACTAGGAATTATTTGAATATTTTTATAGGTTGCAATGATTTATGGAAGTTTGGAGTAATATATTAAATAGATGTCTAAATAACTTGTCTTTCTCCTGCCTAACTCCCATGAGTAATTAGATCATCATCCCCATTCAAACTTGTTATTCTGGCAACCTAGGACATTCATAATATTTTTAGATACAAGCCACAGTTGCTTTAAAATAGGCCTTCACAAACTTAGCCCAGGTAATTTATTATGTATTGAAAGTAGATCTAACAGCTTTCCTGTCTTCTATTCACTAAATGCCAGTAGCAGCATTTTCATCACAAGCAACAGTATTTAAGATATTGCAAAGTGTCCCCTGAGGTGAAAGTTTGTCTCCAGTTGATAAAAAGTGAAACAAAAAATGATGGAGGTCAAATACAGTTGGTCATGTCTGTAATCCAAGCTACTTAGGAAGGAGGAGGAGAAAGGTCACAACCAGAAACCTGAAAGAAAGCTTCTCAAAAAAAAAAAAAACACTCTCTGGTTTTAATTTTTAAAAGTTATGAGAGTGAAAGCTGAAACTGGGAAAATTGGCTGACTCCCTTTGCTACATTAACCTTCAAAGGTAAAGAAAAAAAGGAAAACTGCTTAAAGGGTGACAGATGGAGATGCCCACTGAAATGAAGATTCTTCTTTTCCACTTCCCTTCTGATTTCTGATGGTCACTATAGCAACAAGAACAGAATAGATTCAGAACCACGACACACACCCTCCTGTATGACAAGTTCAATTTAAATCTAGATTAGTAACATTTAAAAAAAAAAGAGGAACCACACTAAATGTAATGAGTGCCCACGCTCTATCAGAAGATCAAGGCACTCCACTGACCAGTTACAGGAAACATTTGGGATTCTATAAGAATGGAGGAAACTCAAAGTTTCATAAAATGTCATTTTGTTGAATTTTTCAGTGGACTTTCAGATTCCCTTGAATCTTAGGCAAATTTAAAGACAGTGTCCTTACATAGCACAGGAATATCTACCTCCTTCCCTCTCTCTCTCCCTCCCTCCTTTTTTCCCTCCCTCCCTCCATCTCTTTCTTTCTTTCTTTCTTTCTTTCTTTCTTTCTTTCTTTCTTTCTTTCTTTCTCTTTCATTTTTTCTTGTTCTTTTTGCCTATAAAGTAATGATAACATCCATTTTGAGTGAAGGAACAGAATTTTGAATATTCAGATATAGTGTGAAATACTCATCTGTTCCAAGTTAAGGAAGCCATTGTGTCACTACCAAAAATAATAATGGTAAAATCTATTCAATTTTCTTGTTATCCCACCAAAGTTTAAAAAATATGATTGGAATTATTTTTTAAATACAGAGATGTACTTTAAAATTGATATCATAAAGTTCAAAGCAGGGGCAAAAGAATTTAGGATAGATTATCATTTGAGTTTCATTAAAATCATTAAGGAAAATTATATTTCACATTTCAGTGACTCCTCTCTTCCTTCTTTCTTCTCCCTTCTTCCTTCTCTTTTTTCTTTTATTTCTTCTTCTTCCCCTTCTTCCTCTTCCCTTTCTTCCTCCTCCTCCTAATCTTGTTTGTAATAGTTATAACTCAGTTTAAAATTAGCTTAGAAATTGAATTTTTGACTTCCTGAACTCAAAGTTTTCTATAGGCAACCTTGCTCTTTCTAGTATATACCTTTGTGAATAACTAAATTTAAGCTACATTATACAAGTGATCTTCTAACTTCAAAAATTCTATAGAAAAAGTATACAGTATGCATTCTGTTGAAGCAGAAAGTTTATTTTATTCAAGTTAATCCTTACAATGTTAAAGATAATTTTAATTTCATTTCATTGCAAGAGATACAATATATAAAAAGTATCTTCCCTGCTGTGAAATTATCTGCCACATACTTTGACATGTATTGGGATTACATTTGCTTCTTCTTCCCCATGTCAGTTATGTTAATTCTAAAAACACTTCGTAAAAATTGTTTTAAGTAGCTGGGTGAGGTGGCTCATGCCTATAATCCTAGCTACTCAGGAAGCTAAGATCTGAGGATCAAGGTTCAAAGCCAGCCCAGGCACAAAAGGACCTGAGACTTTTATCTCCAAATAACCTCCAGAAAAAGGAAGTGGGGCTGTGGCTCAAGGGTAGGGTTGTAGCCTTGAGCTGAAGAGCTCAGGGATAGCACCCAGGCTGAGTCCAAGCTCCATGACCAACTATATATATATATATGTGTGTGTGTGTGTGTGTGTGTGTGTGTGTGTATAAATACAATCATTTAGTTACTGGCTAGGCCCTTTGAAATAATAATTTATAATCTTTCCCCTAAGTATTTTTGTTTTTGCTAGATAAATAGCAAGTTAGTTTTTGCATGTGATCTTAATATAATAACAAAACTGTAGGTACAACCAATAATGATGTAGCATTAGCTTCCAATTTCTTTCCTAAAATGGAATTCAGATTCTTAAAGGCAAATGTGATGACCAATAATCACATTGAACAAGATAATGAAGTTACATTCTTTCATTAAAGAATAAGATGATTATGGCGGGTGGCTCACAGTTGTAATCTTATCTTCTGGAGGCTGAGATCTGGGGATCAAAGTTAAAGGCAGCCTAGGAATCAAAGGCAGGATGAGATTCTTGTTCCCATTTAACTGTTCAAAAACTGGAAGTTGTGCTGTGGCTCAGTGGTAGTGGACTGAGCCCAGGCCCTAAGTTCAAGCTCCACAACTGACAAAAAAAAAAAAAAGAAAAAAAGAAAAGAAAAGAAGATGAAGATATGGAACTTACCATAGGATACCAAAAATGATGTGGATTTGAAGAAATTTTACCTAATTTTTTCTGCATCTTTGTAAAGATAAATTTATATGAGTTTCATATTAACATTGTACTTCATGGCAAAAATTCTTGACTATAAGCTTGCTGATACTTTACTGAAAAGGCTAGTCATTTTTAACTCAGGAGATGGTATTTTAATGCAAAAGGCATCAAGATACATGCTCTAGAAACATCATCTGCATGCATTTACTCTTCATGGAGCAGACCTACTTTCCCATGAACAGTGATTGTGGTTTGAATTCAAGTCTGGCTGCTCTACCAAAAACAAAGTAACTGGGTTTACTGAGAACAAGAACAGAAGTGCGGCAGTTGGGGATCCATCAGCTTCTTCATTCTGCCTCTATAGACAATTTCCATTTTTTTGGTCTGAAAGAACTACTCTGCCAGTCTTACCCTGTTGCCAGTCTTTCCTGGCAAGTGCTCAGCAAGTGTTTGGTCTTGAACCCAACAACTTGGAAATCTTATTTAGTTCTTCCCTTTGAATGCCTCCAACAGAAACCACGTGTTTGGTCACATGTATTTGCAAGACAGTTTAGCAAGCAGATTCGTTCCCTTGTAGCCCATGATATAGGAGAGGACAGAGTAGACACACACTAGAACCTGGTGGCAGTGGTACCACAATAATAATGTGAGAGTGAATGAGGAATTTTCCTGACCTCACTGATAACTCTCCATCCTGATTATTTGTAGATCACGGAGCCATAAAAACACATGTGTTTTGTTGAGCAGTGTCCCACTAACAACAGTTCAGATCTGAAACCCCTAGATGCACCCATTAGACTCATGTATTCACCTTTTGGAATTGATAGCAAGATGGCAATATCAGGGGCTGGGAGTTTGGCCTAGTGGTTGAGTGCTTGCCTAGCATGCATGAAGACCCGGGTTCGATTCCTCGGTACCACATACATAGAAAAAAGCCAGAAGTGGTGCTGAGGCTCAAGTGGTAGAGCTCTAGCCTTGAGAAAGTCCCAGGACAGTGCTCAGGCCCTGAGCTCAAGCCAAGGACTGGCAAAAAAAAAAAAGATGGCAATATCAACAATGAATCATGAAGTACTTATGAGGACAAATTAGTGACTGGACACCAATAGGCAGGTACATGTAGGAATAAGGAGACAGGGTAGTCAAGAAGAAATGGGGTGGGAAAACACAGAATGAAGAGCAAACATCAAACACAACAACGTGGGGGGGTCCCAGGTAGGTGAAAGAGTGTAAAAGGGATGCCTTGAGCTATGAGGTCACTGAATCTCCCAGGAACAAAGAAAGTTCAGCAATAATTTGGAAAGACGTTTGGAAAATAGAAAACAATTTCTTTCCTCTGTTCTTAGAAATACAATTGTCTCAATGGTAGCCACAGAGGAAACATAGGTGGGGAAAAATGAAGCAATACAGAGAGTTGACATGATTAGGCACTTATAGCAGTGCTGTTTGTATTATGAGACATTTAAATGGTGCCCCACTGATAGATTTCTAAAAGGGAGCCTGAAAGAACACTAATCATATATATTCTAATCCCTGTCCAATGTACAGCTGGTTTTACTGCTGCTATTTTAAAAATTCATAACATCTTCTAAAATACAGAGTCCGGCTTTTAGTCACAAACATTCTTATTTTTAGTGTAAACAGAAATCAATTTTCAGGAACTGTTGGTTGAATACTAAGTACTTCAATCTTTGTGCTGAGCCACTGAGATACAGCTGTGGCATTTGAAGTGCCCATGAAATCTGTCAGGAACAGGAGGAAGGCACCTGGACAGGTGCAGTGCTACCGCTGTGTGCCAGTCTCGAGCAAAGCACACAGGACTCAGCTCATTCCAGCTGACAGCAAACTTCACAGGAGAGGATGTATTTGAAAAATCCCCGGAGTCAAGTGAAGACTTTAGAAATGATTACTGATGGAATAAAAAGGCAAGAGCATGTGAGCCCAACTCGGTACTTCAAAGAAAGGAGGGAAGAAGAATGTTTTCAAAATGGATATACGTGTGGAGCTCCACATAACAGCCAGCCCTATCTCTACTTATCTCCTTCTCTCTATAAATCCTAGCAACTATGTTTCCTAACTTTATACCTCCCCATTTTTTGCTGCAGGCATCTAGAAGGTCACCATTTTGAATGCAAGCTCAAACTCATTCCTGAGCTCTAGCACTTCAGTCATGCTCCTAGCACTTTTTGCTGTTAGTTCTTATGCTTACACGAGATTAACCTGTGTACTCACACTTCGTTCCATTCTAAATGAACCATTTCTCCAGCCTTGCTTCTTTCTGGTTATTTTGGAGATGGAATTCTGCAAAATTTTCTTCATAAGCTTTTCTTTTTTGCCAGTCATGGGGCTTGAACTCAGGGCCTGCGCACTGTCCGTGGACACTTTTTGCTCAAGGCTAGCATTCTACCACTTGAGCTACAGCTCCACTTTTGGCTTTTTCTGAGTATGTGGTACTGAAGAATCGAACCCAGGGCTTTGTGATGCTGGGTGAGCACTCTCCCACTAGTCTATGCTCTCAGCCCCCACAAGCTAGTTTTGAACTGTGATTCTCCAGATCTCCGTCTCTTGACGGAGTATAGGTATGAGCTACCAGTGTTTGGTGGCATTTAGTTATATATTTTGTTATATGCTTCTGAAATACAGTCTCAGATTTTTTTGGTGGGTCATGGGGCTTGAACTCTGGGCCTGGGCTCTATTCCTGAGCTCTTCAGATCAAGGCTACTGCCCTACCCCTGAGCCTGGGCATTGTCCCTGAGCTCTTCAGCTCAAGGCTACCGCCCTACCCTTGAGCCAAGCCCCATTTCCCATTTTCTAGAGGTTAACTGGAAATAAGAATCTCAGGTTCTTTAGTGCCCAGAACTAGGTTTGAACTTTGATCCTCAGATCTTAGCCTCCTGAGTAGCTAGGATTACAGGCATGAGCCACCACATTGGCTCAGTCTCAGATTTCTGCTTGGTTATTTATGCTTTCTAATTAATCCCCATATGTAGTTAAGATGTACTATGAGATGAGTGAGATGAGAAGCTCACAAGCCTTTTGGTCTGGAATGGCCTAGAACCATATTTGTCAACTGCCTCCTGAAAAGGTGTGATTATAGGCAGGAGCCATACAAGTGGTTCTAACTATCTTTTATCTGACGAATGTCCTGGCTTCCTCTTATCTTTCATAATGCAAACACTGTTCCCACTTCAAACCTTTAATAATGGCTTAATATGAATAGAAAAAAATCTCAAGTATATCATCACATTCTCGAGGCTTCCAAGAGCTGGATCTCTTTATTTGCCAGTGAAACCCAGCCCAATTGCACCTTGGCTCATCAGGTCTTCTCTGCCTGGGCCTACTTCCATTCTGTGCTTCAGATATCTGGGCTTTCTGTCCTCAATTTCCCAGAACAAAATCTTATTTGTGAAGTCTCATCATAGATGACACTTTTACAGAAAATAGTCTCTGCCAATCTAATCGCCTTGAGGTTTCTCTGTTAAACTTCCTCACTCTCCTTTTGTCCTTTAGTAGGAGACAGCTCAGTTCATATAATGTGTGATTACTAATATTGGTCCATATTTTGGATATTTATTTGTATTTGAGTAGTACTGGTGATTGAATTCAGAGCCTTGTTGTACTGTTAATACAGGCATAGCAAGATCTTTGTTTTGCATAGGGTCTTGTGGTCTTTTTTTTTTTTTTTTTTTTTTGCCAGTCCTGGGCTTGAGCTCAGGGCCTGAGCACTGTCCTTGGACTTTCTCAAGGCTAGAGCTCTACCACTTGAGCCTCAGCACCACTTCTGGCTTTTTTCTATGTATGTGGTACCAAGGAATAGAACCCGGGCCTTCGTGCATGCTAGGCAAGCACTTTAACCACTAGGCCAAACTCCCGGCCCGGGTCTTGTGGTCTTTATTTAGATAAGGCTTTAGACTATAATCCTCTTATTTAAGCCTTCTACATAGCAGGGATCAAAGTCCCAAACCACCTTGGGAAGAATAAAGTCTTGTTAACTTCATACTGGGCTGATTTTGAAGACTTTCAACTGTAATCTTCCTCCTCCCCAGTGTCCAGAGAGATGGGATTATAGATGTATGTCACCACATCCAATTATTAAAGTCTATGAAAGTAGACAGACACTAGAGTTGTTAACATTCTTTTGCTCAATGGCCACCACTCAAAAGTTCCTCAATGAGTAAATGAATGGAAGAACAAATGAATGAGCCAATGATCAAAGACTGAGTAGACAGCACAATATTATTTGTAAAGCCATTAGATGTATGCCTTATCCTGTTAATGTATCAGAACCCATATAAACAAACATTTCTTTTTTTTTCTTTTTTGCCAGTCCTAGGGCTTGAACTCAAGACCTGAGCACTGTCCTTGGGCTAAATGTTGCTGTTTGGTTTGGCCAGATAGGGCAGTACAGGCCAGTAACATTACCATGGTATTCAGGAGGTAGAGACTGGAAGGTGGAGATTGTACACAACTATGAATTACTTTCCCAATAATTCTTATCTATGAGTATGGCAAAGCCAGAGTCAGGTCCTTGTCTCTTGACTGTGCACTCATAGAATATTCTAGTAAGTTGGTAACACTTTCTCTGAAATTAAGATTATTACTGTTATGAGTTTTGTTTTCTTGGCTGTGGTGAAAAATCTCTAGTTTATGATTAGAAACAGGGCCCGGAGTTTGGCCTAGTGGTTAAAGTGCTTGCCTAGCATGCATGAAGACCCGGGTTCGATTCCTTGGTACCACATACATAGAAAAAAGCTGGAAGTGGTGCTGAAGCTCAAGTGGTAGAGCTCTAGCCTTGAGAAAACCCAAGGACAGTGCTCAGGCCCTAAGCTCAAGCCCAAGACTGGCAAAAAAATGATTAGAAACAACTTATCAGACCTGAGATGTGATAAGTCCATAAAATTCAGCTTACTTGGGAGAATTTATTATTGATCTATCAGGTTTAATCACTGAGACCACTAAGAATTTCCTTATTTTATTGTTCTTAGATGGTCTCTTCTTATGTGTGTGTGTGTGTGTGTGTGTGTGTGTATACATACATATATATAATTTATTTATTATTTATTTATTCTTATATATATATGTATATATACATTTTTGTTATAGTAGTTGTTGTTGTTGGTAGTCATGGGGCTTGAACTCTTGGCCTGGACACTGTCCCTGAGCTCTTCAGCTCAAGGCTACTCCCTACTCCTTGAGCAACAGCCCCACTTCCGCTTTTTCAGTGGTTAATTGGAGATAAGAGTCTCTTGCACTTTAGTGCCCAGGCTGGCTTTGAGCCATGATCCTCAGATCTCAGCCTCCTGAGTAGCTAGGATTACAGGTGTGAGCCACCACACCTGGCTCTATTTCTATTTTTAAAGCATTAATATGACTTTTCAAGCAATCATTTTTCTGCAAAACAGGGTTTAGAAACCAACATGTGTTACAGTTCAGAGGAAAGAACATTTTTCAGTAGATTAGTATTATATCATATGGATCTTGATGCAAAATGAGATCGCTTAAAACAGATTTCGCTTTTAGTTCAGCTATTACAGCAAGACTTTAATAAAGTTCCTTGGAATTATGACTATTTTCTATTACAATTATTACTATTTTCTAAACCTTGTCATATGTATGCATCTAGAACTTTATAGATAGATTTATATCTAAGTAAGTCTTATTCGTACATACATACATACATTTATTTATTTATTTATTTATTTATTTATTTATTTATTTGCCAGTCCTGAGGACTGAACTCAGGGCCTGAGCACTGTCCTTGGGCTTTCCTCAAGATTAGTGCTCTACCACTTAAGCCATAGCACCAGTTCTGGCTTTTCTATACATATGGTACAGAGGAATCAAACCCAGGTCTTTGTGCACACTAGGCAAGCACTGTATCACTAGGCCAAACTCCCGGCCCCTTATTCTTATATTTATGAGAGAGAAAAATCCTTATTTTACTAAATATGTAAGTGAACGTTCTGAGATTCAATCTGTGATAATTCTAATCAATAACAATATTAGTAAACAGCAATTCATCTTCAATAAATGTACAACTTGTCTCTCATATCCCATTATAAGATCCAAATAACAACAAATTACAACTTTAACAATTTCTGTGTTCATTAATGCTTCTAAATAGAAGTATATCAGGAGCAGGGACATGTTAGAAGCACAGATAAAAGGTACATAGAAAAAATATATATATAATAGGAATAGAGCATTATGTAAGTATGTGTATCTCCTTTTGTGTGAGTATGTGTGTGGGTGGGGAGAGAGAAAGAGAAAGACAGAGAGAGAGAAAGAGAGAGATCTTTAAGGTATCTCAGATACAAGTTTCTATCACCATTGTGGAGAGATAATTGCACTTCCTTTAATATCCAAGCTGTTTTCCTATTTACTACTTCTTGTCTCAATATCCTAGCAAAGACCTTCAATACATTGAGGACTAGAAATGAGTTAAAATTCATGTGTCTTCTTCTTAGTAGCAGGAAACCTGTCAGTCTTACCTTTGAGCACGATGTCAGACATGTAATTTCTATAAATTACAGAATTTAGAGAAATAAATAACTTGTATAATTTATTAACAAAACAAATTTGGGAAAACAGGTCTTAAAGAATGAGTTTGGACAATGACAATATGGTCAACAACAACAAAACACATATAACAAATATGGGTTTATTTTCCGCTAATGATAAAAACAGAAATCTGATCTAGGGGCTCCTCAGAACATATAGGATCTGAAGCAGTAAATTTACTCTGCTTTGAGAGATACAGAGGTCTCCACTTTGCTGATTGAATCCTGGGTTGCAGGGAAGAAAGCTCCTACTGACTGAACAATTTCTCTTCTTACAGAGTTTTCCTGCATACAATATTCACTAGGTTTCTCTAGGTTCAACTCATACAGGGGTGGGAAAACTTTTGTACTAAAGGCAGTTTTGATATTTATAACATCATTTGTGAGCCATACACAATGATCAGTACAGGCAGATGATACCAGAGGGCCAATAAAAAATGTAAGAAGCATACATGTCTTTCCTATTTTGTGCTAAATGGTATCATGGTCCTTATATGTTTTCTGGCTGGAAGTCCTTCACCCCTAAAGCAATGCCCACTGGTCAATGTAGTTTTTTAGATGAGCATATCAAGCCAAGAAGATAGTCAACTGGCTACTATGAAGATAACCATCAATTTTGCCTCAGACCTCATCATAACAAAATATCAGAAGGAATGGTAATTCACACACATGCGCCTATGGGCACTATCAAATCATATTCCAGTATATACTTGTAGAATGAAATTAATTGGTGTGTCTGCATGGAATACTTACAATGAAAATGCCAGAAGTTAGTTTTCCATGAAATCTTAAGAGGGATAGTAAAAACTAGAATTCTGTTCTTTAGATGTCAATATCATGTTGTCTAATTCAAATGAGTGGCATAAACCCATAAGATACTTCTGGCATTGCTCAATTATTGTATTAATATTTCATTCAGCATCAAACAAACAAATTGAAGAGTGAAAGATAATTGTGGGTGAGATGTAAGAATTGAACATCTTTAGAATTACTGAGCAAAACATGTACACAAATAGCTACAGGAAGCCTAATAGCTAAGGGTTCTCTGTCTTAAATGATCTATTACTAAGTTAACCTAATTTCTCATCCCTTTCTGACTTCATTAATTTACTCTATGCCATAAAGATTCTTGGAAGACAGTGCCTGTAAGAGGAATAAAACATTTTCCATTTACTTTCTACATGCATTTGTTAAGAAATGCAAAATATACAATTAGATGCATTTTGTTGTTCAAATGCAACTTTCATATGCCAGCTCAGCTCAGGAGTGCCAATTGATAAAATCCAGCCTGAGACTCAGCAAGCACTGCATACTGATTTGTATTTTTGCTTAAACCTTTCCTCCTTAAAGGTTTAAAGCATCCCTCTCTATTTCAAGTATTGCTTTCTTGGAAGTGCTTTGATTTCTCACTAAGGGTGGTGAAAGTGATAGATTGAGATTAGATAGTTAGATGGATTCATTGAGTGTGGAACATTATTTACCACTGTTTCTCTCCACCTTACTGATAAAAATGAATCAAAATGAAAGGTGGCAGAACTTGGTGGATATCACTACTCTAATCGTTCAAATGTAATCAGGTCCAAGTACAAATAAGAACATTTTAATGTATTAATGTATTAATGCTTCCTTAATGATACACAATGGAGAATCCTACAGCTTGTCTCTGAATATCAGTGTAAAACTCACTTTAGGCCACAATGCCCCCATTCTAAAACTGAATCAGAAGAATCTGTAAACAATGTCTCTGTCTCTCTCTGTCTCATAACAGAAAATATGTCATGAATTATAATTCTTAAGTCACATCACTTGAAGTCTTAGAATGTCAGTTAAGTTAAAATTAAACATGACATTTTACCATTTGTGAGATATGTCGGTTTGGCTGCCTTATCTCTCAGCATTTTTGCTGAAAGACAAATAAAAATAACCTGTTTTTCAAAGAGTGCTGGTCTAATGGGTTTGGGTATGACTAGTAGCTATCTGGAATTACTTAGAATGATGCTGTGATTAAAAAAATAAGCTTCATTGATTCTAGCTCTTGACTTCCAAAGAATAAGAAAAGGAGAGTTTGGTGAAGGATTACTATAACATCTTAACATGCCCTATTTCCTGTCAGCAGATAGCATGTATTAGAATATACAATCACATATTTTTAAAATTCAGCAATTAGAATCATACCAAACATATAAAGGACATGTACAACTGTAGTTACTAATGGATTTCCAGTGCTAAGCCAATCATGTTCTTCTTTTACATTTGCTCTGAAATATCATGCCATATTTACCCAGCAATGATATCTCTTGGCCTGGTTGATATTCAATGCTAAAAAGTTGCCCTACCTGATTCATTCATAAAACATCTGAAGTTGCACTACAGTCTTCTTTGTTTGGCAATCCATATAGAAGATGCTTGAGATATGATTGACAACAAACATTTGCCCTTGAAATATCTGGCTTATTACTATACAGAACCATTGTCATTTGGATATGCTCAGGCCAATTGCTCTCTCATTTTCTATTTCAAGATCCACTAGCGATTCCACTTTGGAAATTTGAATTCCTACTTATCTACAGCAAATGAAACAATAACAGACATTGTTTAAAACACACTGCCCAGGGTTGCCAAATCAGGACAATTGGGCATCAGTAATATTACCTACAAACTCAGCAAGGTATGAAGTAAAACTTAGTATTTTTTCAACTTAGAAGAAGGAAATATGTCATGACTTAGGACAACAATCTCTTCTAAAAAGGTTAAACAAATAAAAATTCAGATGGCTCATCAACCAAACAATATTCTGTTTTACACACAAACTCTAAACATGCATTCTAGACTGATATCAAGATTTGATAGTGAAGCATTATTTTTTTATGAAAGCTTAACTTCTGTCAAAATTAAGTAGAAGGGTTAATGAGAAATAAGAAATATGTGGTAGAATCACTGGTACTATATCATTATCTCGTCTCAGAATGACTGATGCTATGAATATGACAGAAGAGATGAATACCACTTTTAATTTCAACCAATTCACAGTCATGAAACACTCTACCAAGAAATAATAGTCATTTTGGTGAGATTACACAGGTAATTTACCACAAAAGAAAATATTTGTATGCATATATGCTATATATTAATAGACATATATAAGTTTATATATAGATATAAATATGTGTTTGTATATGTTATATGTGTATATATATGTAATGAAGAAACTACAACTTTGAATATAGACCCTCATGATGTTAATTTCATGCTTTATTCACCTTATACAGTCTAAACTTCCAAATTCAACATCTTTTCATTCTCTCTGTAATTATTT
Organism: Megascapheus bottae; assembly: GCF_031878675.1. Taxonomy (NCBI): domain Eukaryota; kingdom Metazoa; phylum Chordata; class Mammalia; order Rodentia; family Geomyidae; genus Megascapheus; species Megascapheus bottae. The sequence continues at coordinate 39,198,232 of NC_143510.1, forward strand.
TTGTTCAAGAGTTTGGGCGACAATTGCAAGTTAACGACTAATCTAAAATGATTCTGAATTCACCATAGCTATGAGCTCAAATGATTGCATGCCTGAAAAACCCAGGCTTCCCAGAGATAATAATGAATGCACACTGCATTTTACTTACATTCATGCAAGATTGACTCAACCTGTCAGATGTTTTAAAAAAATCGGAGCCAGACTTATGGCACAAACGTATATTAAATCATGTGCACAAATGATTCATAACAGAAGACAACCCATTTGAGTGGACTAGCCGCTATGAACAAATCACAGTTATGCCTACATCTGAAGAACCTGTCTGCTCATCTATTGTTAATGATGAGATTACAAAAGCAGGAAGTCACAGGAGATGGATGGGTGACGGAGATATATGCTCCAGTAAGACCCAGAGTAATTGAAAGAAATTAGATCAAGTTAGTACTTCTCTCTATGCTATCCAGTTCCTCTTCCTCCTCCTCCTCCTCCTCCTCCTCCTCCTCCTCCTCTGTTTCTCCTTCCCCTTCCCCTTCTTCTACCTTCCAGTGGTTGATAAGAGAAAATATTTGATGCTTGATAAAAAAAAAGTCAGGGAAACTTCACCACTTTTGTGCAGATGGAAGCTCACTTAATCTGGTTCTTATGTTTTAAGAGAATCCTAAAATAAAAACTGGAGGCTGATTTGCACTGAGAAAAACTGTGTGTAGAGCTGCAGAAGGAGGCAAGCAATTTAAATTTCCAATATGTCACTGTAGTTTTTAAAACTTTCAAGTGTGTAATAATGCTATCATTTTCATTTCATAATTTAATTCTTATGAAACCCATATTTGCATTTCAAATATTAAATCTGACCTAATTATTTCAAGAAATATTGAAGTTGCTTTTAGAAATCTATTATGATACCCAGTTATGTTTTGTTTCCTGTCACATATGCCATACTTGAACTTGCTCTGAGAATTCACAGCTCAACAACAATGCAGGTTTCACATCTATTATTGCCTCTCACAAGTAGAGTTCTTGGAATGCTTTGTCAAACTTTCTTATGAAAACATACAGCAACTATTTTAGTACATAGTGTAGCTTGAAAACAATAGCTAAAATTGTTTTAGGTTCTTAATGATTTAAGATCATATAGTATTCATACTTAGAGGAGATATATTATTTTCAGGGAAAGCTGAAAGCCAAGGACTAAAGTTTGGCAGGATGCTTTTTTTTTTAAATAAGGTATTAAATCCTTTGCTGTTCTACTATTCTATAACTGGTGGGCACATTTATCAATCCAGTAAAAACAAGGAAAGGGACATGATAAAAATGGTATCTTCTCCTATTATTTCAACATCCACAAAGAGGAATGGCTGGGCCACAGATAAATTTTATTGCCAAGGTGTGTGCTGGAGGTTTATGCCTGTAATCCTAGCTATGCAAGAAGTTAAGATCTGAGAATTTGGGGTCAAAGCTAGCCAGGAGAGGAAGTCTGCAAGACTCTTATCTCAAATTTGTCACAAGAAAACCAGAAATGAAGCTGTAGCTCAAGTGGTAGAGCAGTAGCCTTGCACCAAAAGAGCTCAAGGATAGTGTCTAGACCCTGAGTTTAAGTCCCATAACCATATTTTCCCAAAGTTGAACACAGCACATAGACATATTAGATGATCAGTGAATTTCTACAGAACACATGATGGATGAGTTTGAAAAATAATGTCATCTTTGAAAGCGAGGAACTAGGAAACAAGACAGACCAAGGAAATAGACTGTGCAAGCATACCAAGCACCTATGAATGCTCTCAGCAGTTCTCTTTGTTTATTTACTTAAGAGCTCTGGGCCCTGGATTGCCTGGGTGCAGTGTTCCCCAGGGGTCCTCTTCCATAGTGTTAGATACTGGACTGATTGTGGACAACTGAGAGAGTGCAGTGGAGCAGATCTGACTGGGTCAAAAGTTCCTTTGAGACAGGGGTATTGTTTATTCATAATGTAGCAGGCATTCTAGCTTCACAGCCAAGTGCTTTTTCGATCTTTAGTTGTTATAGCAACAATTTTGGATGGTTGTAGCTTCTCCTCCTAGCCAGCTACACTCATTCTCTCAGGTGAATGTGACTTTCCTTATCCACACAAAGCAGAATATTCCTCTATGAGACAGGCAGAAGATGGGAGAAGAGGGCTGCACTGAGGATAGGACAGTTTGGATCATCTGGGTGCCTCACTAAACCTGTTTTATGAGGAAGAGGCCTTTACTTTCTCCCAAATTTCCTTCCACAAATTTTCAATCATGAGCAAGTCATAGACTGTATTTCATATTCAATGCTTGCATATTCTCCTGGGAGAATCTAAAGCCCACTTCTTTGCTGTGTCTACCTTGAATTTTCATTGGTCTCTGTCTCATCAAATTTCATGCTGGATGTTAAGCTTGTAGGAGTGTGGACTAATTCTACACTTGGCAACGTGGATTTGACCTCACAGCCCTCTACATCACCTTGTTTGCAGCTTTATTTCTCCCTTCATGCGTAAGGGGAGTTGGGCTGGACCTGAAACTCCGTATATTTTTCTTCACAGAAATCTTCGATATTCCTTGCTTTTCTGCTCTAACATCTTCTTTATGATTCTTTTTTTTTTGCCAGTCCTGGGCTTGAGCTCAGGGCCTGAGCACTGTCCTTGGACTTTCTCAAGGCTAGAGCTCTACCACTTGAGCCTCAACACCACTTCCGGCTTTTTTCAATATGTGGTACTGAGGAATCGAACCCAGGTCTTCATGCATGCTAGGCAAGCACTTTAACCACTAGGCCAAACTCCCGGCCCTTCTTTATGATTCTTAAAGCTCTTGTACACTTTCTCTTTTCAGAAAAGCAAAATGGAAGATAATTCTGATCCATCATCTTGACCCATTTCTGAAAAAAGTCATAGTTGAGCAAACATACTCCTTTATGACCATTAAATTGATCCAAGATTTATTCTTGTCCTGAGTACACTGGAAACATAATCTTTTACCAGGTATGTTAATAAGAATACCTTTATTTTTTTGAGATATGCTGATATTCTTTAGATTGATGGGATAATGGATTTGGGTTCATTGTCTGAGAAGATTGTTCTCCTTAGCTACCTCATGAGTCAAAATTTCAACTCCATAAAATCTTTGGGGTTCTCCATCATAAAGTCTAATGGGCTGAGTGGTGCTTCAAAGGAAAAGTCCATTGTGTGAATGTGTTGTGTTCATCTCATAACCATGCTCTCATGGCTACCACTGCTGTGATGGCAGGGAATGGAGAAGAGAAGGACACGATATCTTCTTTTAATCACTATGGACTCCAATTGACACAGAATTTTCTAGGCATAATCCATCAATTAGAAGTAGCTGTAACCGCCCCTCCCCAAAAAACTATGAGGAAGTTTCAGAAATATGGAGGACACAGGATTATTAAGTATCCACCCTTCTGTTATATTCCAACTTGTTTGAAAGCTAGACTAGTGAGCTTTCCAGGGATCATAACACCCTGGCAACCAGTGTGCTTACTGACTCAAAGAAATGGTTTGCAGTGGCCTTTGGTGTTTCATCAGCACTTTCATTTAAATAAAAATAAAATCCTGACAGGATTATGGCAGCAGACATTAACATACCATTTTCAATCTTGCAATGGTGTTTGGATTTCTTGACATTGAACTAGGAAAATTATTTCACAAGCTTTACAGGATTTCTACTTCAAACTGGGGCATCTGAACACTGGTAGCTGTGTATGTAATTTACTACCATACTTCCTGTACAGAATTATATATGATTTTTTGGTATTAATTGTTTCTCCAGTTCTACAAAATGTAGCTTAAACATTAAATTTTCTATATGTTGGTATAACTTTGCCAATTTGTTTTTTTGAATGCTAGCTCAAATCTCAATAGCATAACAGTAGTAAAATAGTTTTCTGTTTTACCTCTTATTTACTTGATGGTATAGATCATGAAGAATGCATTGCAATAATATGCTAAAGAGATATATTCCAGCCTTGTGAAGATTTTAAAATTAATGCAAGATAGAAAGGATATTTTCTAGTTCCGTTTCTAAGGAAATTGCGACAGCATCATTTTATAATAATTTGGACTTTATTATCCATCATTGATATTTCAAATACTTCATAAAAATTACTATTTTTGCAAAGCAAACAGATTTTTCAAACTGTTCATTTTGATTAGGAAAGATGGGCCTAAGGGAGTTCCAAAACTCTTGCAAAGATTCTCATACATTAAGTGCTTTTCATTATGATGATAGATGGCCTATTAATCATATGTATTAGTGGACAAGATAGCTTATTTTCAGCTAATCTTTATTCATTGGCTGAAGAAAATATTGTGATCATTGCCCAACTAAATAATTATAAGCATTGTTAAATATTTTTACTGGAATTCTATTAAAATGGTGGGATACTGTGCCTTAGGAAATGGTTGTTTATATTATGTTTCCATAAGATAATATCAGGTGATATAATTACTAATCACATATCATCCCCAAAATACTTCTACTTATATATTATTTGAAGACAGTAGATACACCTATCCAGGAAAAAAATAAGTTTGTAGGGACTTTCAAAGCTTAATATTTATGTCTGAAGGAGGCCCTGTTCTGTCTGGTTTCAGATAATCAGAAAATGGCTACAATTCCTCTGAAAACAAAAGATCATTTGAAACAGGTCATGGGCTAGGAATGGTGTCTTCTGCCCATAATTCCAGCTACTTAAAAATATGAAATTGCAATTAATTTCAAATGTTAATAAATAATAATTTATATAATAGCTATTGATATATTAAGAAGATCATGATTTGTGGCCAGCCCAGCTAGAACAATGGCTGATTCCAGTGGATCACACTTATTTTCCAACAGTGCAGGGAATCACAAATAGAAGGACTGCAGTCAAGAGCATGATAGACATAAAGTAAGATCCTTTCAAAAAATAATCAACACAGAAAGGAGCTGGTTCTTAGAGTGCCTGTCTAGCAAGCACAGTCTCTGAGTTCATACACTAATATCATCAAAAATTTTAAGAAGAAGAAAGGAAGGAAGGAAGGATGGAAGGCAAGAAGGAAGGGAAGGAAGGAGGGAGGGAGGAAAGAAGGAAGGAAGGGATTGAAATCTCAGCATGCCATAGCAGTTAAAAATAACAGCTTGATGCTTACAGCCTGGATTCAAATCCCTTACCAACTCTGTGACTTTGTGTAAGATTTCAACTCCTCTAAGCTTCAGTTTCCTCTAAACAATGATAAAGAAAATAGCTATCCTGTGGGTTTCTGTGAAGATGAAATAAATAAACACATAAAATGTGTTGAACACAGTGACTGGAAGATCACAAATGGCAAATTGTTATTATTATCCATTTGGTGATTTCATTTAAAGGAAATATAAATATTCAGGAGTTTCACTCTTGGCTGATTCAATCTGTTTCAATCACATACATTATTAGATAGAAAAATGAAAACTATTTCCACAGCAGCATTTGATGCAGAATTAAATATATTGGAACAGTTACCAATGTAGCACTTAGTACCTACAGCAGGTTCTTCTTGGACAATGTACTTTTAGCAAAAAGTAGCTAATGGAGATAATAATCTGTTGTGCTTGAGAACTTTCCTGTCCCTCATAGTTCTCTGGCTTATCACCTAACTGGAAATGGAAGTGCTGCCCAGAAGTCAGAAGGAATGCTGGGAGCACAACCAGCTGGGTAAGATGTCTAGACAAGTCTCAGATGGAAATAAGTTTGAATTCTACAGGGTAGACACAGAGTAGACCAGTTAAAATAGAAAGAGGAAGATGGAGTTTGTCTAGGAAGATGCCCTCTGTAGGCAGATACCCAGATGTGTGACACCACTGCTTATTCCTGAAAATGTAAGGTGAAAATGGAGCTTGAGTGACTGCCTCCAGTCAGATTGTCATAGAGCCCACATGTCATGCTAAGGATATCAGATGTTATCCAAAAGAAAATGGGGAATGACTGGAAGGCTTTAAACTAGGGAATTATGTGGCATCGTTATTAAGGGAAAAACCAAGATTTCTATGAGGAGAAGTCTTACTCTGGGTCTGTACACTGAGGTAGAAGAAAGGAGAGAAATGGTGTTTTTTTTTTTACTAAACTATTTAATATATGTCTGAAAGAGAAAATGTTTATGTGTATTTATAACACATCAGTAACTTCTGACATAATGGCATTCGTTGGAATCCTAGAAACATGATGTTGGTGATGGAATCCACAGGCTTTTCTGTACAGCCAAAGGGGCTTAGGACATAGGAAAAGGTTAAGAATCTCCAAGAAAGTGTTAGCCTACTGCAGAGGTTTAAACCAATGTCCTCCACTGATATGTTAGTGCCAGTCCTGTAGTTCTACAGGGAATGGTGGACCATCAGGAAGTGAGCCACATGGAATGAAATGTGGTCATGGGGAAGGCCCTTGAAGAGGATAACAGGACTCTGGGCTCTCCTCTTTCTCCCTCTTTTGCGTCCCAGTTGTCATGAAGTGAGTAGCTTCCCCCTCCATGCTATATTCCCTAACTACAAGCCCAAAGCCAACAGAACCATGAAACTGAAGCCCCTGAAATCATGAGAGAAATCAAGATTTTTCTCCTTAAAAGTTTATTCCAGACATTTGTGACAGTAACAGAAGGACTAGTACACATCATCAGAGACTATAATATTCCTGTCATATATACCAGAGGAATAGTCAAGTACTCACACACAATTAAAATATTACAATTACTGATATCTGTAGCCTTTGTTTTATATTGCTTTTGCTAATCAGGCCTTTCAAAATATCAGCTTGTGAGCACGGTGGTTCATGCCTGTAATCCTAGCAACTCAGGAGGCTGAGATCTGAGGATCAAGGTTCAAAGCCGCCTGAGCACAAAAGGACCTGAGACACTTATCTCCAATAAAAAAGAAAAAATATCAATCATCTCTATTTTAAAGCTGGTCTCTTGGTGACCTTTCAGTCCACAAACCTTACATTGCTTCATATTTTTTTCTGTGTATACTCAGTGTATGATGGCTTTTCCCTAGGATGTTTCACCAGGTCTATCTTACCTGCTCCTGGCAACAACCATCCATTACAACCAACTAGTTCAACCAACTGGAAGTCATTCAATATATGAAATCCCAGTAGTGTAACCAACCCCAAAGACATAGCAAACCTAAGTAGATTATTTTATCACAGGCCACCAACCACATAGCTTGAGTTTGTCTAACAGAGCAACTCAGACTTTTAAGGAATTTATTGATAAGATTCCCACCAGATATCAGCCAGACTATGACAAGGGAGCTCTTGTAATGACCTCTAACATTAAAATAAAAAGATTGATATTGGAAAAAGAAGTAAGTTTTCCAAATACAAAGGCAAGGAATAAGTAGAAAATGAATCTGGATGACTGTATTTGATCCTTGAAGACAAGGTGAACAGTGAGCTTTGTAAATTCATGATCCAAGTGGCTTATTTACTTTATATTCAAAAAGAGAAAGAAAACAAGGGTACAAATTTAAAAAAAAAAAACAAAAACCTTAGAGTGAGTGAAGTTTTTATTCCCAGCGAGAATATCCAATGCTCATGCACTTTGTAAGCAAACTTTATGTAGTTCATAGCCTATTGTAGTAGATTCTTTCCTTCCCAACTGAATTGTAAATTTTAGAGCATAAAATTTCAGGAGAATTTCTTCCCTTAGGGTTAAAAGTAGAATATCAGATCACAGAATACATAAAGCTTTTGGAATCCTATCTTTAGTGAAACATTATGATTAAAAAAGTATTCCTTAGGTAGAATTTATCCCTTGTGAGCCATCCATCGTAGAGTCACACAGGGTTAGGCCAAGACACATTCCTGTTTCCAGGCCAAAAGAACAGAGTCAGATCTCTAAGGATAAGGTCGATGAATCTGAACTTGATTCAAACACCTGGTGACTCTCACAGCGACAAGGGTCCCTTCCTTAATGGCTCCTCACAAGCTTACAGATCTGCAAGAGGATGTGTGGGATAATATGGTGCTAATTCCTCACTGAATATTTTTGTTTGCATTTTTTAAACTTTCCGTTTTGAAGTGATTGTTTGGGGGTTTGGAACTGTCATTTATCATGCTCAAACTGTACTCTGCACTGTCACTTCTGAAGCTCTTAGTATGAAATAGATTCCCAGGTCTTATTCTAGATTCAGTTAACCTGGAAAGAGCTCGGAAAAATCTGTATTTTTTTTGTACGTTGAATTTCTTTGGTAATTGGAAGATATCTTGAAGTTTTACAATCTATTGAAATAGAGTAAGGGGGAAAATATCTGAATGAAAGGCAGAATAGAAAGAGAAAATGAAACCTCAAATCTTTGAATTTCATTTTTAGTTCATCAATTTAAGAGATGCCTTCGATTTTCCTACTTGGAGTTGATATTTCCTCCCTTGAATACACTGCATTTTTATACCTAAAGTTTAGAATTCATGGTTCTCTTTATATCAAAAAAAATTCAAGCCACTTACAGGTACCAGTTAGCTGTTAATTAGAGACCTTTCTAAGGAAAAGACTTGGGTGCACAGTTTGTTCATAGACAGCAGGGCTTAATGCTTGAAGCAGTTTAGGGTATATTTAAAGTTGGAAATTGAGCATCCAGTTGAAAATGTGAAAATGTGAAAATGTGAAAATGTGACTGTATTCATGAAGTAAACTTACTGTGAGCTGAGAATTCCATTTTTTCCTTCATTCAAAATTGAGTTTGATTCATGCACGCACTTCAGCAATAGGAAAACCCATTATTTATCTCTTTTCAGATATGGGGTTTGGCATCTTTTTCAAACTAGCTATAGAAACTGGGTTGAGCATGGGTAAGCAGAAATGCTGCAGTTTAAGAAATTTTTGACAATGGCTTCAGGTAAAAATAAGAACATCTACTGTTTAGGGGAATTGGAGAGGTGTATTAATATCATTTTCAATTATATGAAATAGTTTACATAATTTGATTACTCAAGAGAGATGGAGAGAGGAATTAATGAGGGAGGAAGACAACAAGAGAGCCAGAGAGAGAGAGAGAAAAAGAGAGAGAGAGGGAGAGAGACAGAGAGAGAGAGAGAGATAGTCAGGTTTGCCTACTCATATACCTATATCTATTATGCCCATTATTTCTGCATGGATACAGATCTATTATTAATTTTGATACATACTTCAAAATGATAAGTTTTAACATTTTTTCACACTTGTAGTTAACACAAAAAGGTTCATAAATTTTCTTCCAAATAAAGATATTTACATTATTATGAAAAATATATCTTATATATAAGATGATAAATATTATCTTATGATTCTGCACAGTATACACATATATATTATTCCCATAATATATATTAAATGAATTTTTAACTCCATCTTTCGAAATAAACTCTCCAGAAATAAAGCTTCATGTAACAGTTCATTTCCACTCAACTGAAGAAAGAAACAGCTTGGAAAGCTACAACACCTTAAATGTGTGCCAATATTTCCTAGTGATGGCAACAGAGCAGGCAGCTCTACTAACCATGCCAACACTTGGCTGAGACAAGAGTCTATGTGACCTAAAGGATGCCTCAAATTTTTACTAAGAATACAAAATCTAGGTGGAGGAAGCACATTTGAGTGAGACACTCAAGACCTAGGACTCCAATGTAGGCATGGAAAATTCAGAAATGAATCTATGGAGGAGGTTCACAGTTTCAAGGGCAGCCCAGGCAACTCAGCAAGATGCTCTCAAAATTAAACATGTAACAATTAAAACAAGTAGGGATACAATTTAACGTAACACTTCTATATAATGCATTAGAAGCCCTGCGTACAGGCTTCTCTCTCTCCCTCCATTTCTCTTTTGTTTTTGTCAGTCATGGGGCTTGAACTCATGAGCTGGCTGCTGTCCCTGAGTTTTTTTTTCTTCAGGGTTAGCACTTTACCACTTTGAGATTCTTATTTCCAATTAACCACCATAAAAAAGCTGGATGTGGAGCTGAGGCTCAGGTGCTACCCTTGTGCACAAAAGCTCAGGGATCCAGGTCCTGAGTTCAAGTCCCAGGACCAACATCAAAAAAGAAAAACAAATACATAAAATAAAACTAAAGACAAAAAAATAAAGCTTGGGGAGGGGGTGGTAATTCCTTTTCCCTTCCTGTCTTTCTTAGAATTGAACTGAGCACCTTTCATTCACTATGTAACTGCTAAGAATCTCATGGACTTGCCTGCCCAGGCTGGCTTTGAATATCAATCCTCAGATCTCAGCCTCCTGAATAGCAAGATTTAGAAGGGTGAGCCACTGGCACTTGCTTTTTTACAGTCCTAAGAACACTCTTTTTATGGACATCCCTTAGTCTCTTAATCTAAGTCCTCACTGATTTATGATTTAATTGGTGGGTAATTACTTATGACTCACACAGATTGCAACTTAATGGGCAAAAGGAATTTCAAGCTTTACCAGTCTTGCATGCTGGTTCAGTAGCAGTTTTGGTAATTTTCCACAAGAAATTAACTTGATGCTAGTAGCAGTAGCAATAATAAAACAAATCTACACTTTCAACGATTACTTTCGTGTGTGTGTGTGTGTGTGTGTGTGTGTGTGTGTGTCTGTGTGTCTGTGTGAGGGGGAGAGGGAGAGAAACACATATCTTCTTTGTGAACCTGCTGGAAATAAAATGAGCTTTTGAAATCTTGAACTTAAAGTTTTAAAAGGCTGTGTATTCAAAAAGAAAACACACTTGGGGTGCTCTGGAGATATCTCTTAGAAAGCTCTCAAGAGCTTCCAAATGCAGAAGCCCTTCAAGTGTATGGCTGTATTGTCTTCCCTTCTCATTCACATTCAGCCTAAATCTGCCTGCCTCACTTTCACTCCTTTGATCTGAATTCTCTCTGTTGGGTAAAGCTGAATGAACATAGCTCTTCACCTCCAGAACCATCCTTCACCTCATATTTTCCTCTCCAAACTTTTTTCTGTATTTCAGATCAGAAGTTTGAATATTCCTTTTTTCCCATCAAAAAAAATTTCCCCACATGTCCATATATACATTTCTTGTTCTCCTTTAGGAACTTGCTGGTTTATTCATAGTTCTTTCAGTGTTGTGAAAACAGATTATTCTGGCATAAAAATGGAGTCAGGGTATCATCACCCTTGTTCCTGAAATACATATTTCTATGACAGCCCTAACTTTGAAAAGAAATAGCTTCTCTTTTTGCGCTTCTCAATCATACTACCTCTTCCTATCGATCGTGTGGTCAATTAAACTCCTTCAGGCTTCCAACCCAGGGGGCTTGAAAGCACAGTGCTGTTCCTGTAATTGCACAGGCGAACTATTTAGACTCAAGAGTAAGTCATTGCATTTGTCATTTTTACAGTTTGCTGGTTTCCAAAAAAGACCATAATGGGAATGGCTTGAGCTCTCTGTAAAACTTTTAATTGGATCTACAACCACTCTGAAAGAAATAGCCACTAACTTTCCTAAAGTGTTCAAACACTTAAATCTTAAGACAACATTTAAAGGCATGGTTTGGAATTTCATTTTAGCTGAGTGGCAAGTTGGCTTGGGTAGCCACCACCATGAGTTCAAGTTGGAGGAAGTGGTAAATTCTATCAGGGCAAAGAATTTTATCTGTGATGTTCACTGATTAAGCTCTAAATGCAGCCTTTCTCTCATCTCATATCTTTAGAATGAATGAGTTGATATGCCAGGTAATTTCCATGTACTGAATAATTTATTCTAATAGTCACAAAGAATGAATGCTATTTTTACTCTACAAAGAACAAAGTGAGGTTCCCACTTCCAGATTTCAGACTGCATATTGGTTAGTTCCTGGAAATTAACTCTAACATGGATAGAGAAAACGAGGATCTACTAGCCAAAAAAATAGATAATAAGATTTTCTGGAACTACTGATAGTTTTGTTTGTAAAATGGAGTTGTTTGTTCACTTGATTGGCACACTTTCAATATCCTTTTATATCAAGAACTACACTGAGGGCTATTGAGGAGTGAGAAATGAAGAACAGCTTTTGAATTCAAATAACTGTCAATCATACTCAACATATCAACATGGAAAAACAGTAAGACATGCAGCTAGTGTGGAGATGATGGGCCCATGTGCACTCATGTCAGCATCAGAGTAAACATTATCAAAAACTCACAAGCAGGCCATTATAAAAGAGAGGAGAGAAGGCAGGTCCAGAGAGAGGTCCCAGTAATGGAAAGCGGATTACAAAATAAAATCTGACAGGAACTGTGCTGAACTACATGCAGGATTAAAAGAGGAAGCCCACTGTAAGACACGGGTCAAGATTTATGGGCCAGACTTCCTGTTGACAAGAAAACCATTGGTCTCATAAATAAGACTGTACAAAATGAAGGTCATTCTTCACTCATGAGGATGGAATTAATTCACTGAAGCGAAGCAAGGTTTTCAGTTGGTCTGATGTAGCTGGTTAAATGATTTGTGTCTATTATGTATCCTTGATGTCAGCAGACATTGTTTTTTTCATAGGACTTCCAAGGTTATAAATATCCACTTTGGATTTGGAGGTATCTAGATATTTCTTTTGGCAACTATAAAGTATATAGTATACTCCAAATGTCACTTAGAAAGGCTTGAGACTTCAACTTTCAGGATTAGCCTCCACCTATAGTTGCAGTAGCCTATATAGCCTGAATCAAATATTAAAGGCACAAATATCCCAACATAGTTTGTTCTGTTGCTATATTAGACTGTTTGCCTTAGTTTGATTTTGCCCAATTAGAGCATCATGTGGTACAAAGAAGCAAGCTTAATCTCTGTCCAAAGAGAGAATGAGAAAATGCATTACAAAATGATAAAAATCAGAAGTGAATTACTGTTTTAGAGTTTCTATTCTTTGAAGATACCTTAATCTCAATTCCTGTGACAATTAGTAATTGCTATCAGAAAGCACTTGCAAGGGCTAATACTTGCTCTTAATTCATTCCAACCAGAAACCTGATTTTGACACCCTCTCAACTTTGTCTCCATATTTGCTGATGATAGGATTATTAGTAATAATAGGATTGTCAATAATAGGAGACGGGATGGTGGCTTGTTCATTTTCAATAAGAATCTGATTGAGAATTCCTGGTATGAGTCACTTGTATCTGGCTGCTTTGAAGAGTCTTAGTTTGACCAGGTTTAGACTTCTCTAAGTTTATTCTAATTGAAGTTTGTTGGGCCTTCTCTATGTGTTGAGGGTTGCTATTGTACTAAATTTAGTAATTTTTTTTTGCCATTACTTCTACAAACACCCTTAGTCTTGCTGTCTCTCCAGTTATGCATATGATGGATTGTGTGATGTTGCCTCTGAAGTCTCTGGTACTCAGCTTCCTTTTTTTTCTTTTATTCATGTTTCATTTATTCTCAAACAGGGTGATTCTAACTGACCTATCATCCAGTTTTCTCAGTCTGTTGCTAACTTATTTCTATGGTGACTTAGTAGGATTTTTTTTCTCTAAAAATTGGTTCAATTCTCAATTCTATATTTTTAATTTAGCTTCTTTGAAAATATATAATTTTCCTAGTTCAAGTGGGGTTTTTTGCAATATATTACAGATCTTTCCCTTTTTAATCAAGTCTTACTAATTTGCATCAGATGGTATCAAACATGCAATTCTTTCTGCTCTGCCTCCTGAATAACTGAGATTAGAGCCATGAGCCCTTATTAACAAGGTTTCTCTCTTTTTTATTTTTTAGTGTAGTCACAACAGCTGATTTAAAGCTTTTAATCAGTAAGTCTAATGTTTGGGCTTTCTTGGGGACTTTTTTCTGTTTAATGATGTGATTTCTGATGGAGAGGTGTGTTGATTTTTTTTTAACAGTATAGAAGTTTTGTTGCTTTGTTTTTTAATTTAAAGTAGAAACTGGAAATCAAACCTCTTAGTATTTGCTGCTGGTTGCTACTGATACTACAGCATCTTTATTGTTTGTTTATAAGCTCTCAGGACCACTTATGTAGTTTACATAGTTTTAACATGTGGCAATGAAGTGTCAGCTCTGTTAGTTTCATATTAGCTAATTATTGGAGAAAGGTATTATTTTACTTTATGAAACAGTAGGCCTTATCACCACGTATTAATTGCATAGTCAGGAGTTTCATTGTGATCTTTCTATACCTAGATATATGTTCTTTTGTAACTTATTCTTTTTGATTCCCCCTCCTTTCTCATCTTAGTGTTGGCACAAATGGCATTCATTCCATCTCACTCGTATTTGCATACAATGTACAAGGATAATATTCATCTCCCACACTCTCACTGGTATCCTAAAATAGCTCACCTTTTTTGTCCTGTATCTTTCCCCATTTTGTTTTATTCTAGATTCTGCGTATGAGGCAAAGTATGTGACATTCACCTTTCTAAGTATGATTTTTTTGGGGGGTATGCACCACCTCTTCAAAGCTTGACAGTGTGAACCTCTACCATAACCTACTTCTCCTTCCATGCAGAACGTCAGGAACAGTCAGAGGCAATGGTTTAGTCTTCTGAGCTATTCACACACGAGCATGTACACAACTCTATGTCTGTTCATGGATAGTTCTCGGGGCTTATGAATCTGGAGGTAATGGTGGGAACTCTAAACCCTTTATGCTTCTCCTAGGCCACTATTTTCTATATATGGGATATGCTTGTGTCACTTGGGATTTCAAAGCCAGAGATGAGAGAAGAAGGGTAGAAACAGTGCAGGAGAAAATCTCAGGGGGGCTGTTCCTACTAAGATTCAGCAGTTTTTCTTAAATAAACCATTATTGATTTAAGATGTTGATTAATTACTGAGTTATGAATATTTTGTTGACCTATGGAAGAGCAGACTTCTAGAAATCCTTGGTGTGCCATTTTAGAAGAATCTTTCCCAATTTGCTTTTTCCCTTTTGGTGTTAAGCTATTTTCCCTCATTGTCCCTAACTTTCTTATGCAACTTAGTCTATTATGTTTTCCAACATTAGATGTAGAAATAATTGTATTTAAGTAAAAAATGCCATGTATATTAATATAATGACATCTTTTCTGGCTCTGGAAGAATTTATAATAATGACAGATTTTTTTTACAATGATAATGCTAAGTTGCCAAAAAGAACTTCATGATAGAATAATAAGAAATATCAAAGTAAAAGGAAACTTTGAAATTTGCAAAAATAAAGGTCAAAATATTCCAACCCATCTAAACTAATATAGAATTTTATGGGAACATTTGGATCCCAGAAAAAGCCAGAAAATAGTAAAAAAAATAATTACAATGATTCATCATTATTTTTTCTTAGAAAATACAAATCAAATGTCACTTTAGCTAAATGGAATTCAGTATGAAAGAGAGGAAGAGAAAACGGTGCATGTAATTTTGCTTATCATGCAAGACACTGGGATGTTCATACATTGGTTCAGGTTTTGCAGCTACTCACAGTGAATATTTCACTGATTTTAGACACTATGCTGGAAATCTTGCTTTTGCACGATCATCCTATTCTGCATGTAGTTCATACACGTAGAATGATATACATGATATCAGTAATGTTTGCTGAATAGATCCCAGCCCATGTTTAACATGAACCTCAAAATATGTTTGTATTTGGAAATAGGGACTGGGGAGATGTTACTGTATTAGCATAGGCTCGAAGCCCAACCATTATTATCTATATAATAAAAGAAGATGTGCTGGGCCCTTTTGCCTATAATCCTAGCTTCTCAGGGGGCAGAATTCCAAGGGCTATAATTTAAAACAAGCCTGGGCAAGAAAATCTGTGAGACTCTTATCTCAAATTACCACTCTCTTCCCAAAGAAAAAAATCTAGAAATAGAGTTGTAGCTCAAGTGGTAGAGTACTAGCCTTGTAAACAGAAGTTCAGGGACAGTGCTCAGGCCCTAGTTCAAGCCCCAGGTTCTCTCCCCAACACACACACACACTGGTGGTCTGGGAATGTGGCTTAGTGGTAGAGTGCTTGCCTAGCACATATGAAACCTTGGGTTCGATTCCTCAGTATCACAGAAACAGAAAAAGCTGGAAGTGATACTGTGGCTCCCAGTAGGTGTTAGCAAAAGAATCTCAGAGACAATGCCCATGCCCTAAGTTCAAGCTTCAGGACTGTCAAAACCAAAAGCAAACAAAAACACTAACTGGCATATTCCAAGTTTGCATTGTCACCTCAGAAAAATTGATTTCTTTACTAGGAGAGCATCCAGCGGGCTTTGCACAATCAGCATAATGGCTATGGTAATAAGCTTTAGAGGCTAATTTTCTGGGTTCAAATCCCAACTATGTAATCTGTCACCTCAGTAATTAGTATAATCTCCCTAAAACCCAGGGTACTCCTTTGTAAAATGGATGTAATAAACTTACTCTCATGTCATAAGATGCAGAAGAGGATTAAATGGCCTAAGAAACTTAGATATGTAAGAGGTCTCATAATCTTAGTGGCCATACTGAATACAATCCAATATTGTCTCTTTATAAATAACTGTACCATAGTGTACGTTGAGGCCTAGTTCTGCATATATTGAACAAAACAAATATATTTGCTTTATTCTTTAGTAGCCCAGGATTTCTCAACATGGGCATATCTGGGGTTAGATAATTTTGGGATGCTGTAAGCTGTGTGGAACATTGTAAAATGCTTAGTACATTACTGGGTCTCTACCTACTCTATGCCAGTAGCACAATCCACAACCCCAGCATGAAAAGGCAAATATATTCATATAATGCCAGTAGTCCCTAGAGTGAAAACCCTTACGGGAACAACTGATCCAGCCTTTGATAGCTTCTAATGACCTTTCTTCTTTCCCTTGTATGAGTTCTGTACTTTATGGCTTGATACTTTATGTAAAAATCTTGTACCTCTCTCAGTACTCAGTGTGTGAGAGATATTTCATAGCTGATGGTTAAATTAATGAATAGTTGTGACAGTGACTATACTCTTTATTGAAAAGGGTACAATATTTTCCCTTTGTACTGGACCTTGATCATGCACAAGGTATTGTACTATAGGCTTATCACATTATAGCAACATTTAACATTTAACTATCATGTAGGAGTAGTTTCTAATTTTCTAATAATCAAACTGAGACTTAGGTAAACCCTACACAATTAGTGAGAGCCAGGAGAAGGATTTGAGGTACATCTCTCTAAATCTCAGTCTCTGGTTTTAATAACAACCTTCGTATATAATCTTTGAGATCATGGAGTTAAAGATTAATAGTCTTAGAATGGATAGAATCATCTATTATAGTATCAACCTTTTGGATTTGTTTCCTAAGATTACTCTGGCAGGGTGGAAAGTTTTAAATTCAAATAAAAGCAATGCTGACTAATGAAAGCATCTCTAGATGGCTTTGACAAACCATTTTCTAGTTTAAAGATGAGGAGAAGCTAGCAGGCAACACCCTCAATGAATTTATTCATCAGTTATGAGCTCACACCAACTTATCTTCTTTGACATGCATCTCAGCACCTCTACTCATGCTTGGAGCTCTCATCTTAGGCTGCTATGTGGCAAAGGAAAGTAAGACTCAGAAAGATTTATTATGTCATTAATCAATACTCAGTGCCACAGAGCAAATAAACCACAAACACGCTGAATCTGCTAGTTTGGTTGCCTTCCATAGTGCCAACCCAAACGAATGTGCCTTATGTAGCTCATCATCGACCAAGTACATGTGTACACACGCACATATATCAATAGAATCTGGCAAAATTAAAAGCTATTGAGTCATAACTTAGTGCTCACGATAACATCAGGATAGTAAAGGGTATAAGTTTATTCCCAAAATATTGAAGTTTTTCTGTGGCATACAGTAAATTGTAGCTTGCTTATAAATAAACTGATTGCCTTCTAGATATTCCATTTTTAGGGAGTTATTTCTGCTAGAATAAATTTCTTACTTTACAATGACAGGTCATTTTTATATCCCTCTATTTTAACTCTTCGCATACTAAGAAGATGGAGCATTACTTTAAGTATGAATGAAAAATTCTTACAAATGAAATATAAGACAGAAATTCTGTAAAGGAGAGACATTGGAATGAGGACATGAAATTTAGACAGAACTTCACTAGGAGAGGATTTCTGAAGTATGTGAGGTTGCACACATAGTACAGGTCAAGGAAATTTGATTCCTAAAGCAAAAGATGTGATTCTTTATTCTTATGGGAAATCTGATGAACAAACCTACAATTCTAGCATTTCCCAGGGATTAGATTACCTTGTAGTATAATTGTGAGTTTTAAAAGAAATTACATTCCCTTTGAGACTTCACCATAGGAAATACCTTTTGAAATTCAGAACAATAATAATGGCCAACATTGGAGCAGTGAATTCAATCTGAACATTGCTTTTGAAGGCTTTGTACTATCTCATTTGATTCACACAGTCTGTCTGTGTGGTGAAATCTATAGTTTTCTGCTTGTAGAGACTAGAAAGTAAGCACAGAGAGGTCAACAATAGTCTTAAATGGATACAGCCATGGTTTGGGCCCAATCAGTCTATCTGTAGATCCAGTTTCTGTGGAAATTTCACAGTTCACAGAAAACTATAATACTAATGAACTTACTATTTAATTAGCTTTATACTTTTCTCAGTTGTCATTTTATTGAAAAATACATGTCATCCCCTCATTGAGAAGATTTTGTACAGATATTTCTGTTAAAATAATTTCTGCTTTTGAATCCACTACATAGACTGTAATCCTGAAGTTATTGAATGGAAACTTTTATAATCTTTAATCCAAGAGTTTCATCATCCTACTGTATATCTAGGAGGAGAAAAGTGAATTACTGCATACTAGTCTTTGCGAAAGGAACTGAGTGAATGCTTTATGGATGAGAGGAGAGGGATTGGCCAGGGAGGGAGGGTTGTTTAAAGAAAGAGGAACAGCAAATGGAAATCTCTAGGGAAAATTGGGAGCTTGTTTAATAATGTGGGTCTATCATTAGTCTTTTGAGAAATAGTAAAAGTCAGCCAAGAGAGCAATGAGTCTATAAATGAGAAGAAAGGGTTTGGGGGTTATGAGTACAGGGTCAAATTTAAGTGGGCCTAGTCGTGATAAAAAGCAAGTTATAAGCTGTGGTTACAGGCAAAATTCACTGTTCACCAACTCAAATTAAGTTCTGCTCTCTTGTTGGGTCTTTTCAGTTACACAAATATAATCAACTTTAAACAACTACAAAAATCTGTAAATATTAAAACAGTTGACAGCCTACTGTTTCTACCAGGAAACAGTTATATGGGCATGTATTATGTTACTCTTCCTCACGAAAGCCTCCTATTTGAGAAAACAGAGAAATCTTTGCAATGTTCCTATAAAATATTTAGAAAGGTCAAATGTTTGCAGCTTTGAAAGTATTCAAATGTGAACACTTGTCTGGAAGCTCATAAAACACCATTACAAGTAAGAAAATACTAATAAATTATTAGTTACTTAAACAGTGCAGCCTTTGGCTTTCCTAGATGATGAAAGGTGAATTGCTCTTTTTAAGCTTGTGTTGGACTCATCAGTCATCAGCTTCACTCGGAGAAGGTAAATAAGCACACAAACATCCTATGTGCTGGCACTCTCTCATCACTTATTAATCTGTAATTAATTTAGAGAGCAGCATATATGATTTGGGGCCAGGACCACTCTGATCTCCAACAGTAAAGGGCATATCCTATCTTAATAGAAACTACACAGAATAGTTATTAAATGTATTCTCATCATGTCACATTGGGTATTTATTTCAGATTGCTGTTATGCATGGATGGGTATCACATGAAGCTTTGATGACCTTTAGAAATGCTCCTGATTAAATGCTATTGTACTTCATTATGACACTTCTCTCCTTGTACTACCACATTTGATGTGTATGGCTCAATAATGCAAGTAGACACGAATGTTAATAACTTCACAATTCATTACTTTGCTGTTTTTTAATGCACATGAAATTTAGTACAAGTTTCACTGGCTGGAGGCTTACATGAATCATATAAATTAGAGGGTAACAAAAGAACATATTAGCATTTGTTAGCCTAGATGCACGAATTTTGTACTAACCATTTTAATATGTACTACAACTTTCCTACCCTCAAGTTAAAAAGCCTTTCAATTTTTCAACCAACATCATAATTGAATTGGTTCTCTTTCTGCCTAAGGATAATAGTTTTACACTGATAGAATCTTTATTAGATTCTAAGGATTATAACTGATGCTACTTGTTTTTAAATCAAATGGCTACACCCAGGGTAAGTGGGATTTTAGTAAAAATTACTAGAAAAATAATGTAAAATTTGAGTTTGAAGGGGGGAAATGTTTAATTATTATTGCAAAATAAGCAGAACAGCAATGTGATAACTGATAGCCAGGAGAAATGACTGCATACTGAGAAGACTGCATAACCTAAAATTTCATAGAGTAAAACTAGACCCAAGCTGTGGCTGTTTTACACAGTGGGTGGGATTTTGCTCGGTTTTCTGATGCGACAACTTTCAAGGTAGTGTTTGAAATAGAATTTCACTAGATAGCCCATACCTTTTCAAATCTGAGGATGTATGGTTTCTATCAACTCAGTTATATCTTGAAAGAGGATGTACATCAACAAGTTTTGAATAGGTCATATTTCAAATTCACAGACTGAATAGTATCCTGAAAGAGCCCTAAAAGAAAAGTTTGAGATCTTGCAAAAAAAAAAAAACCAACAAAACACAAAACAATAACCTTTAAAATCAGAAACAGGTATAAGAGGTAAGCTAGATATAAATCTAGAAATCTAGAAACCTAGAAATAAACCTGACATCTGGAAATAAGGAAACCTGTAGTATAGTCATGTAAATTTGATTGGCTTCTTTTGCTCTTATTTTATTGGATTCCTCTATTGCTTTTGGTTTCTGACTTAACTAAGGAAGAGGCAAACAAAAGAAAATGTTCCAAGTAGCTAGAGGAAAAGCAACTTCATGTGAATTTCTTGAGTATAAGCCACAAAGATAATATTCTTCTAGACACACAAACTCACACTCAAACACATAGTCATTTGAAAGGAAATAGGATGATTTAGAGATCCAGAAGAATAATGTCTATTCCAAAAGGGTCTGAGTCAACACAATGCTGGACTTCATATCAACGATACTAATGACCTCACTGATGGCATTCTCATTGAAATAACAGAATGTGGACCATTTAGCTTGCCCTTTCTCATTAATTCAAAGATGAAATATCCATAGAACAACATCTATTTGTCTTTGAGAACAGTCTCACTTCTTTCCTAGAAGGATGCAAAGTAGTTTTTGACTGATCAGAGCAACAATCTCATCATGAAAAAGGAACAGTTTCATTCTTTCTTGTTCTGCTCCCCCTCTCTTTCTTTTTCTCTTTTTTTGGCTAGTCCTGGAGCCTGAACTCATGGTCTCGGCCCTGTCCTTGAGGCACTTTGTGCTTAAGGCTAGCACTCTACCACTTGTGCCATAGCACCACTTTCAACTTTTTCTGCGTAGTTTATTGTAGATGAGAGTCTCACCAACTTTTCCACCTGAGTTGACGTCAATTCTCAGATCTCAGCCTTCTGAATAGCTAGGATCACAGGCATGAGCCACCTGTGTCCAGGTGAAAAGGAAGTTTTTAAAAAGACAACTTGGTTTGATGCTACTGGAAACACAAGCTAAAATAACCTGAAGGTCTAGGTATCACTGGGTAACCAGAATACTACCTACAGTTATTTTATGAATTGAATGGACATTGCATATTTAGTGACAATCATGACATCCCAGGAAAGTGAAATGTTGCCTATGGCTTATAAAATATCACTGTTAATGTTTCCTTCTACCAATATTTGAATTCTGAATTCTCTCCTTAGAAGGGACTATCAACAAATGAGTCAAGCCTTTCACCACATCTTCTTAAAAAATACAGACAATAATAACACCTGTTTAAGTACTCAGATAATTAAATGAAGTAATACATATGAAATGTTTAACACAGCACTTGACACAAATTAAGTGTTTAAAATCTGCGAGCTGTTGATGGCAGCTATTTTCATTACTAAGTTGCTTTTTTCTCCCTCACACTCAGTGACCTCATTCTATATGGGAATAATTTTTATTTCATCTCAATCATCAACATCAGACATTTATCAATATAATTTTGGAAATCATTAACCTTCAATTGCCTTGAAATTATGCATAAAACTGAGGGAAAGAGACTATCCCTTGAATATCATAAATAATAATGAAGTTTAAAAGATGAATCTTAAGTGATAAAATGTTGGGAAGTCCTATGTTATAGTAACTATCTCTCCTTGTCCTTTCCCTAGAAGATAATCAGCTTTGAAAGAAGAAGTTGATGGTAGTTTGTAGGTCAGTGTCATCAGTGGTAGGTGCCTGAGAATTAATTATGACATTTTATTTTACTGCAGGCCATTAGATAATATTCCATTGACCCCTGTGGGTTTTGAGTGAATAAATTTCACTCCAACAGGTTGTTCAACAGAACAACTTAGAAACACAGTGACACTACTTATTGTTTAATAAATATACACTGAATAGCTACCACACTTCCAGAATTATGGTAGACACTCCTGATTAAACAAAGAACAGGTATCATTCCTACGGTACCTGAGAAAAAGCTCTGTTACATGAATGGGCTTCTGTGATCTCCTAGAATCAACTCAAATGTCAAAACGTTTGTCAGAGAATTGTCTTTACAACGATTCTCTCTCCTTAAATGTTGCCAAGGCAGGGATGGGGTTGGGGCGGGGGGGTGTGCGTCCATATAAACCTTTTAACTTTACTAGGTCTTATTTAAGTTTAAAATCACTAGTTTGGGAAGTCACACAGTTGTGCAACACATTGTTAGTTTTTTGTTTATTTGCTCTAAATAACACTCTACCCTCTGGATTCTAACAGATACCTAAGATACATTTTAAGGCATTTAAGACCCTTTTGTTGGCATATTAACTTCACTTGGGCCTGCAAATATCCCACCAATTATTAGAACAGGATGACAAGGTTTCGCAACTCTGTTTTTTGTTGGTGGTGGTGGTGATGGGTTGTTTTTCTTTGTGTGTTGTGTGTTGTGTGTTGTGTGCTGTGTGTGTGTGTGTGTAGTGCTTGAACTCAGAGCTGTCCCTGAGCTTTTCAGTTCTACCACATTCTACCACATTTGAGCCATAGTTTTACTTGCAGTTTTTGGGTAGTTAATTGGAGATAGAGTCTCTTCTCCTTGGAATGGGCTTCAAATCACCCTAGATATCAGTCTCTTAAGTAGCCAACCCAGTGTCTGGCTCTGTTTTTATATTGTGTTTGACTTAATCTTTAGATTACGTTCTACTGACCTCTACTCATAGATACTCATCATTTGGGAAAGATTTGAGAAATAGAAAATGCAAGTTTCAGTTGAACTAGATTTGCCTTGAGTCTCCCCTCTTCTTCAAGTCAAATACATTTATCAGACATCACGCTAGTAACACTATAATAGAATGGAAAAAGTGGATCCCAAGTTCCTGGAAAATATTCCAAGAAAATAAAACATGAGTATCTTTCCCCTTTAGTATTTGTAATCCTCCACGCCCTAAAATCTCCATAGTTAAGCATTTGAGCTTAAAAGCTAATTTCTGGATCCACTGATTGACCTGATCAACATTGCTTATCAATTTTCTTATTCTGACTTAAAAGAAGGCATCGACACAAGTACAAAAATGTCTTTAGTGGGGGATCATTCAGTCATGTTTTCTGAAGTAAGTTTTGGAGTAATAAAGAAAAACTGGAAGAATATTAATTAAGTAGAGGAATTACTCACTATTTGAAAGTCTGAGCCTGCAGTAGGGAACAATAAGATAGAACAGAAAATCAGACAGGAGACTATTTCTGTCTACAAAAGGAGAGATGAAGATTATATCCATAGACCAGAGAGGAGAGGTTATATAAAAATGGAGAGGCTGAGGTAAGTAGGACTTGATTTATTCTGAGAGTGAGGAGAGGAAATCAAGTATGAAGAAATACTTTCAAGCATTTCACACATAAATTTTCAACATTGGATACTAAAGAGTTTTGTACCACTGGTGGTGGGGGTGGTGGAACAATAAAGTTAGCACATATGTGACAAAACTTCAACATGACTAAATAATGAAGTGACTAAAGTAGCAAAGCCAAGCCAAACACTTGCATACAAGCCTCAAGTGAATATATTTCTGTACGAGTCAATTTTCACTAGATGATGCTTGACCCTGCTCAGAGATTAAAGGCAGAAAAAGTCTTCACTTAAAGCCGAACCTGAACCAGTTAACTAAAGCACTTCACTCTTCATTAAGCGAAGACTTCATGATGATTCTGTGTGCTGTAGAGACAGGAATCTCTATTAAGCCTTTCAACCTTTCAATCTGTTTATTCTTTTCTTAGTTTTGTTTTGTTTTGTTTGGGGGGGCATCTTGGGACTTGAACTTTGGGCCTGGGTACCATCCTTGAGCTCTTCAGTTCAAAGGTAGCACTCTAACCATTTTGAACCACAGTGCTACTTCTGGTTTGTTGGTGGTTAATTGGAGATAAGTCTCACAGACTTTGGTGCCCAGGCTGGCTTTGAACAGTGATCCTCAGATCTCAACCTCCTGAGTAGCTGGGATTACAAGCATAAGCCATTAGCACCCACCATTTTAAATTCTTAATAAAATCATTACATTTAATTAAATGTAGGAATCATACTGGTGAAATAATACTGAAAGTTAAAACTACCAGATGTTTTAGGAAAGTTTAGATTCTTACCTAAAATTATATCTTTTGATCAGCTATCTAAAACATTATCTTTTAATATGAAACTCAGCAATAGGCTAGCATGTATGTAAAGTATATTGCTTCACTTTTCTCATTTAATTTCCAAATTATCTTCTCCGGGTATGCATGACTAACTTTACTTTCAGGTCAAGAAGCTGAAGATTAGAGTTACATGGTCAGGATTCTTCAACTCAGAGGCTCTCTGAATTAAACCAACATCCATTCTTCTACTGCCAGCCCTTGTTGGTCAACAGAAAAAATTTGGTTACATGATTGTAATTTTGATAATCATCCTCATATGGTTAGAGCACAATGTGTTACTGACCTTCTCCCCTCAAGAAATTTCCTGCTCAAACAAAAGCAGAATTATTGAGATGCTCAAATGGTGCTTATTGAAGGGAATGTTGACAACATGTTATAAACATTTAAAAAAAGTTTTCACATGATTTGCTTCAGGAAGGCCAATTTACAGGAGTCCTGCTCCATACACTGCAGGAAGATATGCTGATAAATCTGGACAGTCTTCAGAGACTTCCCCACACATTCAATTAGCAATCACGTCTATGCAAGAAAACCTCCTTTTCAAAAGGCCAATTTGATCATTATACCTTGTTTATGTATGTTGAATTACCACACTACACCATATAAATTTGTGTAATTAAATGTTGAAGTAAACACAAAATGATGGTGTTCTGAGAGCTTTTAGAGAGCTGGGCAAAGAGAAGGCCCTGATGGATGGGTGGTACACCCATAGAGACTGTGGCAACATTGAGCCCATCTCCTTCTCCTTATCCCATGTATCAAGGTGGCTTATCTGCCCTCTGAAGGAAAAGGAGAGGGGTGGGGCTGGGAACTGAGTCTTCAGCCTATGAGGTCCAATACTGTTTCCAGGGGGAGGCAGTGTCAGATCCCAGGTGAATTACAGGACAAAGCACTAGGGTCTGCTGCTGAAGACCCAAATGCTTGCTTGCCATGCAAAGGAAAATCACCACACCTCTAGTGTTAAGTCTTCTGTGTTGACTGTGGTGTGAAAACAGAAGGACACGCATGATTTTTTAAATTTTTTTTCTGATAAGAGTTTAAGCTATAGAATTTACTAGCATAAGCTTAAGGGGAAAATAAAAGATGAATCTTGTCTAAATAAATCAGACTTCCCTGGGGATGGAAACAAGGTGACAGGGAGAAATTAAGAAGCAAGGTGGTTTTATTTTTCTTAGACTCTTCCTCTTTCCTAAAAATGTCCGTGGCGATCTTTTCTCCTAGTATGGGGATGTACTGTACTGTAGTCTTCAGTCAGGCTCACTTTGTTTCCATGTGCACACTGTGAATAATGAACAGTGCACAGCACACACACACACACACACACACACACACACACACACACACACACACAAAAATCACCAGGTCTCTCTGTAGAACTTCATGGAAGGCTGATTAGTGTTTCTGCCTTCACAAACCATAAGAGCATTTCATTTGTTTACTTTGGGTCCCCTACCAACCCAGATTCAAAAGATGTTAACCAGGAGAATAAGGTTCAAGTTAGTGAGCTGAGGTTTGTGGCAATGTCAGAGGTAGAGTAGAGGTAGATGAGAGCCTAGGGAATTAGCCCAAACAATATACTCCCCTTGTTTCTGCATTTCATTTTTGTGAATGTGACACAAACAAATGCTCCTTCTGTACTAATGAAAAAATATATCAAAAAATAGTGTCTACTAGATTGAGAGAAGAAATGAGACAACCAGGTGAGCTCTCCTTAGGAAGTTGGCAGGAAGTGAGTTTCCTGTACCTGCCACAGTACTTATATTGGGCCACAAACACCCTGGCTAGCACTAGAAATCAAACTGTCATTTTCAGGACATCTTCTTGGCCCTACATGGTTTATTAAAGATCTTGATGCCATAGCAGCATATTTAAGGGCATAGGAGAAAAAGCTCAGATGTGAGAAACAAAGAATGTGAAAGGCCACAACGGGAGGATGGAAGACTCCAAGTTCATTTCACAGTCAAGAGGGTTGAGTAAAGAAAAACTGAAGCAGCATCCTAAGAGGTAACTTTCTTTATAACTCTTAAAAGCATTGGGTGTGTGTGTGTGTGGGGGGGTCTTTCCATTGGGTCACTCACACTCCCTGAATTTTGAAAATGAATGAACTGGAACAAGGTATTGTATAGCTATGAATACATACTGCTCTAAAACACTTGGTGAGAGTAATTAAAAAATAATGAGCTTCAAATACCAACAAGGTTGTTCCAAAACAGTTAAAATATACCCTCCAGCTATTTGAGCCAGTGTGTAGTACAGAGGGATTTTCAATATTTGAGGTCTCAGTCATTTACTACAGAATAGACTTGGTCATTCAGGTAGACAATGCACTGTTCTTTTAATGGGTTTATAAACCCTCCTTCATGGTTCATTAGCATGGATGGACATAACTGCAGAGGTCATAAAGCACAATAACTTTCCCCCACTTAGTTGATAAATAGGTCAATCAACTGACTTCATAGGACAAGATTCCAGATAAGCACAAATTGAAACTCATGCAACTAATTGTGTATAGGATGAGCAATATGTCAACTGAAATCTATTGCCCATGAATTAAAGTATTACCAATTATATGAGAATTGTCTTTCTCATTTGCTTCCTTCTGATTATATGTCACAAAGCAACTACTGAGACATTTCCTGCTGTTTCTTTCACTTAGAAAGTTATAGAGAATAGGAGAACATAGTTTTGCATATATAACAATGCTACAACTTTGTCGAAAATTTTGATGACTCTGAGAGCAAAAGCTCAATTTTTAGCAAAAATACATTCATGTACTATTCTTCCTGATGCCATTGATTTCTGTTATTTTAACCTCAGGTCTATTTGGCTTAAAAACAATATGCTACACAGTATAAATGTACTTGAATCACTTCCCTGATAATCAAAACTCTGTCAAAAGGTCTGCTGGCATACAAGTCTGGTATTATGCTGTTTGACATCATTCAATAATGCATTGCCCACTGCAAGAACAAGTGTTACTCTTTACTCTCCAATACATGTCAAAATAAATGGCTACTGCAGATTTGGTTTTCACTGAGTGACATTTCTATGTAGTGTCATGCTTTTATTTATCGACCTGAGCTTCTTGAAATGAGAAACCTCAAGACCAAATATTGGTTCTATTGTTCCACAGCCTATTTTTAACAAGTTGTCAAGCCCAGAGATTCATTCTAAACAATTTCATAAAACAGATTTTCATGCCTCATCTGCTAAATTGCTTTATTATCACAAGCCTCCCTGCTACTAAGACTAAACCCTGACTTTTACTGTCTCCATATCGTGGACCACAGCATTGTTTCTGTGTAACTCTCTTGTCACCTTATTTCCAGATTTCTGGATTGTTTGTGTATACTTGCAAGGATATAGCTTGGAATTATTTTGAATAATTGTGATAATCTTAAGTCTTTGAATTATTTAAAAGCCATCTTTTGAATAGAAGCCTTTATTGCAGAAACTTACAAAGGAAATGATCCAAAAGGGAATTATAAGGGTCCATGCCAGCCACTCAACTACAGGGTCAAAGTCTTTTTTTGGACATTTCAAAATTATCCCACCAATTGAAACCAAATTTCTGTTTTAAATTGTCCCTTTTCCTTACTGCAGTTTTAATAGTTAATATGATATTTCCTCAGTATACAAATTTTTCCCTTTTATCTTCAGGTCTTACAGTGTTCTTTTATAACAGAAATACTTTCAACTAATGACAATTTAAGTATTTTAACTAAATCCTCTATATTCATATTTCTTATATATTACTTTTGAAATTGGATCATGCTGTTGGGAATCTTAATCTACAAAAAACACCACAATAAAACAGTTAAAGTATTTCACATTGTAAAAACAAATTGAAGTAAACCTGAAGCAATCATATCTAGTATGATATATTCTCCTCTCTAGTCCAAAACTACCAAATACCAACTATCTTTGGGTATAATAATTTAAATAATATTCTAAATGCAAGACAACACCTTTATATTTTGATTTCATTAGTTTTCCAATTATATACCTTAATAAGTATCTCCAATTCATCTTTCCCATCGGAATCCAATTCATTTATTCTCTTGATCAGTTTGCCCAACAACTATGGAACCAAACGTTTACTGCAACTTAGAGACATTACACTGAACAGCACCCACTAGCACTGTCCTCAGAACTCATGTTCTAATAGGAAGGAGAGGGAAATGAACACTATATATAAAATGCAACACACGATGTGATTCACAGCTAAGGACAAAAGAATGAATGCAGTGTGGGGAACTGAGTGGGAGGAAGTTTTCAAATGCGGGCACATTTGAGCAGGTCTTTGATAATGGTGCCATTTCAGCAGAGAATGGAAAGTAGAAAGACGAGAGCTAAGTCAGTACTAGAGAGAATGTGAAGAACAATACCAGAAACACAACTGGTAATCTATTAAAAGAGTAGGAAGAACATCAACAACGAAAGGCCAGTGAGGGACAGAATATTGAACACAAGGGAACAGGAAAAGATGGGTCTGGGACAGGAAGCAGAGAGAGAGAGAGAGGATGTACACTGATTCTAAGAAAATTAATGGCATGACTGAATAGGTAGCAAAGTAGGCTCAACATCACTGTAAATTCAAAGGAAAAAGAGACATCCAATATAATCCTCCACAGTGTCCACGTGCAGCCTTTGTAATACAGAAACACCACACAGTTCTGTCTAATGTAATGAAACACATCTTAAGAACAATGCAGTGACAAGAATAAAAGACACTAAACAAGGGTTATCAATATGTGAGAAGTAATGCACCTATTACCTGGCAAATGTAAGTGTAACCCCTCTATATATTACCTGGGCAAAACCAAAAAAAGAATAAAAGACACTGGAAGTTGTTTGAATCTAAAGGAGGTAGAAACAAGCCCTGAACTAAGGCAGTGATACTCAGTATTAACAGTGGATAGATTTAAAGGAAATTCCACAAAGGAACGGGTGGTTAATTAAGGGACAGTTAGGTAACTGATCCTGAAGTGCATCAATTAAGATGCATTGTATTATATGCTTCTTTGTTGAATGTTAACTTTTTTGTACAACTACTTTAAGATAATGAAAATATAATTAAAAATAAAAGGAAGATTTAGTAAAAAATTTCAAGATTGGCGGTAGGTTCAGTGAGATATAAAGGTGTAACTTACTGAAAATTTCATGCTTATGTCTCAGAATTTAGGACATGCTAAATTCTGAACTATAATATAATCTGACTTTGTGTTTTATGAATTGATGAGACTTTAATCAGGTGTCATTAATTAAAATTAGTAGAGCTGTGCATTTCTTATAAGTAATAACATTAAGATTTGTTACTAGACAAATTGGCAAAACCACACTGGTCATTAAAAAGGTTCAAACTAATATATATATATACGTATATATATATTCTAGATATTGTAGTTACATTTGATTGCTTCCCTAAATGTTTAAAGGCATACAATTTAGCAAGTGCTCTACCATGAACAATTTAAACTGAACATTGATATGAAGACCTAGTTTCTGCCCTCTTCTTTAAGTGCAATGCATTTCTATTAATACTTTATAGAAATGTCAATCATAGCACCAGTGGGTGCAGAATCAGCATTTTTAAAGGATCACCGGACAGGACAACTTAAAACTCAAATCTGCTCCTCTCTTTAAAATCACTGAATATTCATTGCTTAAAAATTGAAAATCTGCCATGTGATGATGGTTCACGCCTTGTAATTCTAGCTACTCAAGAGGCTGAGATCTGAGGATTGAGGTTCAAAGCCAGACCCAACACAAACGTACCTGAGACTCTTATGCCCAATTAAACCCCCCAAAACCAGAAGTAAAGGTGTGGCTCAATTGTTAGAACTCTAGCCTTAAGCGCAAAAGCTGAGAAACAACGCCCTGGCCCTGCTGAGTTCAGGTCCCAGGAATGGCAACAACAGCAACACGCAAAGTAAAAGCTTTTGGTTAACCTTGAAAAATTCCAACAATATATTGTGGTTTTCCCCAAATGAACATCTATTATGACAAACTGTTAAAAATAATTACAATAAAGTTCAATCATAAAGGTTATACTTCGTTTATGTTCAAGTAAAATTAATTTATTCTCTTAAATGAAAATTCTTCCACCTTTCCTTTTTACTTAAATGTTTTTACCATAAAAAAAGTCGGACTGGGGCTTGAAATCAGGACTGGTCACTCTCTTAGCTTCCTTTTTATGCCTGTTGTTCGACCTCTTGAAATACAATTCTAGCCCAGATTTTTGCCTATTCATTGGAGATAAGACTTTTGGAGATGTTTTTTGCTCTGGTTGGCTTCAAAAAAGGAAGAGAGTAAAAGAGGAAGGGAATTTATATATTTTTTAAATTCAATTTTATTGTCAGGGTGATGTACAGAAGGTTTACATTTGTAAGGTACCCCTTCCAATGTTATTCTCCCACTTTCATTCCCCCTGCTCCCTCCTAAGTTTTACAGTTCATTTCTAACATATTGTCTTGTAAATATCGCTGTTACATTGGATTACCCTTTGCCCTTCGTTTCATCTTCTTGTTTTTCCCCTTTCAGGAAGGGAATATTTTGAGATAAGGTCTTGGCTTTTGCCCTGGTTAGTCTGGATTATGATCCTACTATTTATATTTTCTATTAAAGAAGGGATGACAGGGGGCTGGGAGTTTGACCTAGTGGGAGAGTGCTTGCTTAGCATGCATGAAGACCCGGCTTTGATTCCTTGGTACCCCACATACATAGAAAAAAGCTGGAAGTGGTGCTGAGGTTCAAGTGGTAGAGTGCTAACCTTGAGAAAGTCCAAGGACAGTGCTCCAGCCCTGAGCCCAAGCCCAGGACTGGCAAAAAAAAAAACCACAACAACAACAAAAAAACCCAGAAGGGATGACAGAAACATGCCACCACTGTGTCCAGTTCTTTCTTTAAGATGTGGAGAGGGTTGTCTGCCAATTTGTTTTTCTCTGGTTGGCCTTGACCCACCATTTTCTCCATAGATATCTCCCAAGTAGCCAAGATTATAGGCATGAGCCATTTACACTTGACTCTAGATTTTAAACTTATGCAATATCCTAATTACTACAATTACGTATTTTAAAGTTAACTTTAATTTCTCCCTAAGGAGAAATGAACTATTTGAAAATACTTTCTCTTCCCTTTAACAATAAGTAGATTATGAGAATGTTAAAATATGGCTTATTTGGTTTTGAAATTGTACACTATTTTCTACTTTTTGTAGTTTGTCTTCTTCTTCTTCTTCCTCTTCCTCTTCCCCCCCTCTTCCTCTTTCCCCTCCCTTCTTCTTCTTCCTCTTCTTCTTCTTCTTCTTCTTCTTCTTCTTCTTCTTCTTCTTCTTCTTCTTCTTCTTCTTCTTCTTCTTCTTCTTGAGTTGAACTCAGGACGTGAAGTACACTACTTATACAACTGAGGCACACCTACAGCCCATTTGATCTTAGAAATAAATGATCTTTTACAGAAAAGAAAACAACATTGGAAAAATCTACAGATAGTCACTCACAGCATCAATTTACATTTCCTTTGGAAAAGGCCAAGGGCCCAGGAAGACAAGTAGCTTGACGGAGCCTGGAAAACTGGGAATAAAAGCACAGAGTGTCTCAGGAGGAAGAATGGAATGTAGCCATATGTGAGCATCCCAGATTTAAATACCTGCCAGGATGCCCCATACATTTCTCTACATCTGCTGACTTTTTTAATGGATAAAACTTGAAGGTTGTACATTGTGTTTCATTTTTTAAAAAGTCATTCCTAAGTTGGTCTAGCTGACACACATAAAGTCAGAGGGAAGAAGCTAAGGAGAGTACTGGATAAGCCTTCAGATAAAGGATCTCAGGCTCAGACTGACACAAGTAACATTCAAGAAACAGATTCAAGGCAAATAATAAATCAGCCCCACCTTGCTTATCCTACTGGTTTATATTTTCAGTGCTGATACAAAAAAATTCCTAGACCCAAATCCAAAATGTAGTGAAGACTGCAGAAAAAATCATAATAATTGTTTCTTAAGTTCTTGACAACAATTTCAAGAATTAAGGCTCATTTTTCTAACTATATGAAACACTATTTTATAATACAAAGTGGAATGGGACAAAGGTAAATATTTACAAGTTTGTTTTTTTATCATATACAAGTGTATATTAAGCATAAATGGCAATCTGTATTCTATATGGGCAGATAATTTGATATGTTAAACAAAAATTCTTAGCATTCTTCTTTGTATGCAGCTGTATTTTGAGAAATTTGGTAGGGACATTTTAATAAGATGCATTATGCAATATATCAGCAGCTAATGAAGAAGAAATAATGATGAGTATGCACTGTAAAATGTATTAGAACACTAATTGGACTAAAGTAGAAATGCTTACTGATGACTTTTAAACACCTGCTTGATAATTTCTAAATCTGGGTGTTACTCCATTTAACAATACATGCTTAATTAGGAGACAGAGTTAAGATTAAATAATAAACTGAGAACAAACCTACGTGCTCTGTACTTTCAAATTTCTACCTCATCCACAAAATTGAAGAAATGATCATTTCATGTACAGAGGAAACAGTAGACTAATTCATTGTCTCAAGGAAGGTTCTAATTCTTTAAGGAAGAGTTTGGAAATATGTCATATGGAAACAGAGTGATAAGCTGGAGACCAATGTAATCCTAGCTACTTGGGAAGCTGAGATCTGAGGATTGTGGTGTGAAGCCAGATGGGGCAAAAAAAGTCTGTGAGACTCTTACTTACCAGAAAACTGGAAGTGGAGCTATGGTTCAAAGTGGTAGAACTCTAGCCTCCAGAGAAAAAGCTTAGGGACTGTGCCTGAGTTCAAGCCTCACCACTAACAAACGGAAGGAAGGAAGGAAGGAAGGAAGGAAGGAAGGAAGGAAGGAAGGAAGGAAGGAAGGAAGGAAGAAAGGAAGGAAGGAAGGAAGGAAGGAAGGGAAGGAAGGAAGGAAAGAAGGAAGGAGACTGAGCTGAAGTGCCTATGGTTGCTTTTTTATGCAAAAAAGATTAACAATGATCACTGTGAATATTAGGTAATTGTTACTTAGGAGATAGACAGTATGAAAAGTAAGGGACATAAGAAGAGAACTTAGATAGCTGGCAAAATATTAATTCTTAGACTGGTGACACTTACAAAATAGATATTATGATATCATTTTTAAGGCATGTACATTTTCTAACTACTGTCTTTACTATAAATTTAAATACTGACAAGTCTTGTAGGAGGACTTCAGTCCCATCCAATAGAATGATATATTTTCTATAAAATATGATTTCATATTTTCTACAAATCTAGCTACTTGTAAGTTTGTGTTTTGCATGTGCTTTATTGGGATAATATTAAAGTCAAATAAAAAAATGTATTCTTGGAAAAAAACAACATAAAGCAAAATAACTAATGAGTATGTCTTCATCATTCTGGACAGATATTGTATCTGTAAATGTCTGGAGCTCAGATGTACAGAGCCTGACATGAACTTAATATAAAAAAGAGGAGCCATTTACTTTTCCTTACCTAGGTAATAGAAGTAAGCATAGTATCAGCCTCAGGGCTTTTATCAGGATATGGATGTAAGTATTAAACCAGCAAGCATTGTGCCTGGCTTTTCTCTTCTTTTTTTTTCACATTTCACCTGGTTTATTCTTGCTTCAGAATGCCTATCATATTCAGTTAAACAATCTATTCAATAAATATCTAGAAATAATTGCTAATAGAAAGACTTTTTTGTTTTGAATGTCTCTGAGTTTAAGTGATATGTTTAAGAATGTTGAATTAAACTAGTAGATCAAATCTATTTAGTAATTAACCTGAAAAAAATGTGAAATTTCTATGGCCATAAATAAACCTGTTGGCTCCTCAGAGAAGTTATGAGAAGAACAAGGCTTTTTAGTCTAATGCTTTAGACCAAGTTTCAACTGTTTTAAGCAGAGTATTTTCTGAATCCATTCCTAAATGGCACAAACGCCCATCCAAGAATAGTAAACCCAAACTGCTTCTATGTCATTCTTAACATTTGCCACCTCAATCATTTTTCAACTCTTGAGATTTTTACCTTGAAATACATACAGGGTCAAATTGTTTGCAAGGAGACTTTCAATCTGTACTGTCTATTTTCTTCATATCCAAGATCAGACCATAAATTTAATAGATGTAGTTTACTTTTTAATCAAAACTGCCTTATCTTTACAAATGTTAAATCTAATTGATATATTGAGTTGGGTATTTGAGTGATTTACTTGGGTATATAGTATTTTATTGTATTATTGTTTGTTCTTCAAGTTTGGAAATTTTTATTAAGAAATGACCAAGCTGTCTTTAAAAATCTCTCAACATGCAGGGAGACTTTGAAGAAACTTCAATATGCCATTTTCTTGAAGTTCAATATATCAAGCTATCCGCTAGCTTGAATTAGATCACTTTTCCTTCATTTAAGCACTGGATGAGAGAAAGGATGTGCCAATTGGATAGGTGAAAATTACAATACTGTACTTTTAATTTATATGAGAAGACTACTGAATTTGTTCTCATCACTGCATTGATTAGTTCTAAGAATGTTTCTTAGTCATATCTTCTATTTTTCCCCTTAAATAAAGGAATGCTAAATTTGCCAATCTTTAATATGCTTACTCAGAAAAGTGTAATGCAGTGTGTTCCAAATGTATGGCTAGACCTGCACAATCTCTCTACCTACATACGATTGCTTCCTAGTTATGTACTGTATTTCCCATCATATTTCTGTTACTCTGGAAAGTAATTATTCTTTAGTCTATACTACCAAATAAAAATTTACATGGCTAAAAACTAAAACCAAAATCAGATTTATGTCTTAAGTATTATTGCTTAACAGACTAACTATTATAGTGGAATTTTCATTGTGAAAAAACCCTTCTTTTCTATCTAAATGACTTGTTTAAAACTTCCTGCTTTGGCTGGTAGTTTGGCTCTGTGGTAATTATTCTACTAGGACAATAACAGCCAATAAATAAAGGAAAAAAGCAACTGCTTGAGGATAAGGGAAAAAATGAAATATAAGGTTTTGTATTAACTGGTTACTCTAAGATGGAATTAATACATACCGCAGAACATTCATTTCAGATTATTCAAGAAACAGCAGAAGGTATGGGTATATTTTGAGATTGTTTGCATACTACTAATCTCATTTTGAAGACTCTTAATTGTCACCTGATATAAATACCTCTTACCTTCTTCAAGTTAGCCAATCACAAGCAGATTGTGAACCTGAGCCCAGCCAATCAGAGCAGAGAGGTAATTCCTGCTGTGATTGAAATAGGGAGCAGCCTGCCTGCCTGCTAGAGCTTTTGCAGTAGCAGCCCTTTCTCTACAGACAAAAGTAAATTTTGCATTGCTGAGAACATCCTTTGTTTTTGTGACTATTGTGATTTCTATGGTTCTTGGGGATTATATGTATAAGACTATGACATTAAATCTCTATGCCCATCCAATTTCTTCTACATTTTACTACAGAGGCTCGACTGAACTACTTTTTAACATTTCTCCATCATTGATTTTCCCCCTGGTTTTGGTTTTATGATTGTGGTTTTATTGTCTGTATGTAGGTTACCAGTTTAATGATGAACATGATTTGGGTGATCAACCATATGAACCTTCCCTAGGCTTTTGCTCTCTTTATTTTAACACACATCAAAAACTACTTGCTAGGAATTTTCGCTGCATCAGACCATTAAGGATAGCATGCTTGAACTAGTCTCACCATATATTTTCCCCTTCCATAAACCATTTCATTTGCTTAATCCTTTTTCATAATGAGTGGCAACAGTGTCAGACTCAACACCAGTGGAATGATCATATTCTAGTTAAAGATGATACTTCTTACCCTTGGGTTGGATCTTTTAAGCAGTTGTAACAAAAAGTCATAGACAAAGTGCCTTCTACAAAACATAGGTTATTCCTCCCGGGCCTAGAGTACAGACAACTATAAGGTTACAGCAGATTACGCATATGGTAAGAACCCATTTTCTGTCTCCCTTATAGCACCTTCTTGCTTTTTCTTCACATGGTGGAAGAGGCATGGTAGAAAGGGCCCATTTTTACAGAGACACAAGGCTCAGTAATGAGGACACTTCCCTATCATCTAATATTCCACTTCCACAATATCCCCCAATCTAACATTATCATCCTGTGGGACAGTAACTCAAGACATGAATTTGAGTGGAAAACAAACATGTAGCCATCACAGTAGTCAGCAGAATCTTTTCCTCTCCCTTTCTATAACCCACTGTCCACTTTTACAATCTACATTCTATAATTGCATCTTCTACATAGAAAAGATTCTTACATGTATGAGGTTCCAGGGGAATATTATTGTTCATTCAGAATTTCAGATTTACAATATTCTTTTTGTTTGTTTGTTTGCCAGTCCTGGGCTTGAGCTCAGGGCCTGAACACTGTCCTTGGACTTTCTCAAGGCTAGAGCTCTACCACTTGAGCCTCAGCACCACTTCTGGCTTTTTTCTATGTATATGGTACTGAGGAATCATACCTAGGTGCATGCTAGGTAAGACTCTACCAATAGGTCAAACTCCCAGCCCCAGATTTACAATATTCTTAATGATTCATTTTTTATAGCTTAGTATTTTAGTTCTGGGATTTCCAGTTTTTTCTCAAAATGGTTGTTGTGATGGTTCATTTTATCCACAAATTAATACTACCAAGAAACATTAGATTAGTAAGAAGGGGTAAAGTAGTGAATACTTGTCTGGGGCTTGTTCCTGTTACTTTTCTCTGCTTCCTTCCTGGCTATCAAGAGATAAGGGATTTCTCTCACCATACCCTTCTACCATGGTGCTCTGCCTCACTACATACCCAGAAACAAGAAACTGTGGAAATAAATCTTTCCTCCTTTTAAATTGTCTATCAAACGTCTGTAACAGAAATAAAGAAGTGACTAACAGAGGAACATCTTTTTGCAAATCAATAATTATTTGAGGGCACAAAATACCTGCTCTAAACTCTTCTGTAAATTGCTGACATTTCACAAAGGATACTGCAAAGGGAAGTTGCTGTGCTAGATTCTTAACATGACTGGTTTCCTGGGAATTTGTTTTTGTACAACGATACTAGTACAGTCAGGAAGCAGGTGATGTTTTCATGACAAAGATTTAAAGGTCATTCTCTCAATGGAAATGGCAACGTTTCCTAATGGGTAAATAAAATAAGAGAAAAATTAAGAAAGACACTCATTAAGAGGTTGCATATGAATTAGGAAGTAGATTTAAGGACACATAGATGATAGTTGAGGACTGAGAGAAGTAGTGAGAAAACTAGGGTACAGTATAAGGAGTCAGGCTCCTCCTTGAATATTTGTGTACATTTCAAGCCTGACAAGAGACTCACACTTCAGACTTGGTGACAGGGGGTGTCCTACCATCTCTGAAAGAAGTCACTATCAAGGACTCTGGCATCTTCATGGTCAAACTTGTCCCACGTGTATGTGATTAACCTTCATCTTCATGCCTGCATCTCTGTACTGGAGGCTTTGGCACAGCTTCACATTAGGGTTCTCTAGGAGGTCCCTTTCCTGGGTAGAGGAAAGGTCTGAAGATAGATTTCCCCACAAGACCTATTATAGAATACATTCATGCTCCGAATCCTCTTCAACTACATTACTTCATGAGCTATAAAACTGTATGTCCCTCTAAGGCAAGGTTCCCTCACTAGTGAGAGACAACATCCATATCTGTGCTGAGCCTTCTTATCTTAGATGGGCACACCATTTCACAGAACAAAAATGGCATGTCGAACAAAAATTGGTGACTTCTCCTGTTTCAGACTCTTTATTTCATGCCATTGTAAGTGAACATAGACTTAGTTACTTCATGTTTGTCTTGAGCATTAATCAGGCACTCTCAATACTTGGCAACTTAGCTCCCTATCATGGCTCAGGTGAGACAGAACAGCAGAGACCACCAGAACTCTGATCACATATTCTCTGCATCTTTCTTTATAAGAACATTGATTTTAAATGGGCATTTTCCAGCTTCATTGAAAGGCCGTATATTCTGTCATACCTTGGAGATAGATGTGGTCACTGACTAATTTCTAATTGAAGAAAAAGTGATTTTTGTGTCACTTTAGGAGAAATCTACCCAAAACTGGAGAGATAGCTTCCTTATTTCCTTCTCCCTTCTTGTAGCTTAGAAAGCAAACATAATCGATGAAGATTCAAGAAATCATCTTGGACTGTGAGTTCACATTATAATAAATTCCATCAAGCAGCAGAATAGGATGTCTCAGGAACCTATAATTTTTTGGAATTCTAATGCCTTACTTAGACCACATAACCCTGAATTCTTTTTGTAAGGGAGGAAAATATTTTCATTTTAGTTACTTAAAAATAATTTTGTTCTTGATATAAACAGTTTGTGCTGAATTCTAACATGTCTGGTTTTACTGAATAGTAGGCTAAATAGTTTTAAATTCATGTGTACTATTTTTTATTTTATATCATTTCTTCAAAGGGCTGTTTGTTGTTGTTGTTGTGAGACTCAAAATTGGTACCTCTAGTGCTCTACCAACTGATCCATGCCTCTAACTCCTCACATTTGATTTTTTTTTCACATTTGATTTTTAATGATGAGTTCAGAACAGCCACCATGAGGATACATGTACTACCTATCACTGAAATCTAAGTTTTCTAATCCTAATTACATAAGAACTCTCACTCTCAAAATCTCATTTGGTGCTTTAATCATCTTTAATCATGTCTAACCAGTACTGGGAAATTTAAGAGTCACTAACACAGCCTGGTGAATTGTGCCTAGGTAAAACAAAATGACAACAATGATAGACCATTAGGACTACAAAACAATTATTCTAACTTGAAAGCCATAAATTTCAGCCTAGCTCAAGATCACTGAGCCAAATATTGAACTCCCCATAACCTCAATTATTTCCTTCAATAAATGGAGATGGTAATGAGAAAAAAAGGAATTAAAACATCTGGTAAAATGACCAGTGCATCAACTGTGTACTAAAGATTTCCTGAACCCAAAAGCTCTGATTTGTCCTGCTTTAAACAAAAGCTCCCTTTAGAAGCAAGGATCAGAGTAGCAAACTACTCTAGGAGTAGGCTTCAACAACTTCATGCTTCATATATAAGTAGCAAAAGCATCATCTACAAAGGACAGATAATTTTAGGAGTTTCCTTCTATGGGTAGATACATTCAAAAGAATTGGTCACAACCACCTCCAAGACAAAGGCTTGGGGGGGAAAAAAGGAATCTAACCATGTTTAATTCTTGCCGCTTAGAGTCTCCTCACCATCAGAGTGGTAACTGAGGTGCTAAGGTGACAGCACTCAAAAAATACATGGAAGGAGGAAAGTGTAATGTCCTGGAAACAATGAGTCTCTGGGCAGATACTATTCAGAGGTCACTGCAAACCCCAATGCTTGCATTCAGCAATAACAGATGTGATGCCCACGTGGAAATGATGCATACTTAAGAGAACAAAGTGTGGAATAAAGCCCTGGAGACAGGAATTGGCCTAGAGCAACGTAGTAGTGTCAAACATATGTATAATTACATAAAACATGCTGAAAGGAACAAATGCTCATTCATAAATACACAAGGGTTCTCACACTCATTGAGGAATTGGGAGCACTGTGGATTAAAACCTAAAATGAAAAAAATTTACCCAAGTACTTTGCCCCAGCTTGATTTTCTGTGGACCATTCAGAGCTCGCATCTCTCCTTCAACTATTGTTCAATTATAATCTTTCCACAAGTTAACAAGCAGATAAAATGCCAGTATACCTCTCAACAAGAGAAATGATCACGTATTAAGAACATTTCAAAATAAAATTTGAGCTTGGATAAAGAACACTGTGCTTCTTTGTTATTCACAGCTCCATTTAAATAGGGAGGCCCTTGAAAAGCAGATGGTTGAGCTAAGATTTATTGTACTTACAACTAATGTATAGGATTGTTGTAATAATTGAAAAGCAGACATGGTATGAATTTTACTAAATTTAAAAGTAACATAGAAAGCTGTATATGTTCTTAACTTTTGAAAAGGACTTGGAATTTAATATTTACTTTTTTATGTAGAATGTTTGAAAACAATATAATGAAAATAAAGTTTTGTGAATGTATATTTTCCCCATATAGAATAATAAATGGACTTGTGATTTTCCTGTAACCAGCATTATTTTACCTCTTTAAATGTTCCATATGAATTTTACCATAAGATTCAGTTAATTATTGAACCTTTAAGACCCATTTCATTAGCTTAAAATTTAAATACTTAAAAATGAATACAGTTGATGATCTTCATAAGCTTATATTTTATGAGTTTGACAATTAGCAGTGATTAAAGATGTCTCTGACAACCTATCTGTTTTTGAAAACTAAATTTGAATTGCCTGCTGGAATCTGAATATTTGAGAATAAGTCTCCTAACTTAGTAACTGAGACCATTGGTCATTAAATAACTTTATAACTCACAAACAGCCACAGGCATTAACCAAGAACTCCAGCCAACTGGTTCTAAAAATTTCACAAGTGACTACATTCTGACTAACGTACTGTGTAAACTGATGATCTACTATCATAACATCATGACACCATGACACTCAATTGTAAGAACTCATCACTGTTACCAAAAGGCTTTCTTAAAACACAGACTACTAACCCATCCAGCATTTTTCAGATAGAGGAAATTTGACTTTCTATAAAGTTCTAAGGTGGTTTAATGTATCTCTACTGTTGATCAAACTTTCAAAACCACTAACCTAAAAGATAGTTCCCATTTTATTTGGAGGAAATGGGAAAATTCAATTAAAATTTCAATACAAAGAATTCAGAGTAGATTTGCTTTCAATTCCCTAAGCAAACGACAGCAATCATTTTGCTAACAGGGGAGATTAAGGTAGTGGGTCAGTGAATATGATCTTAAGATTCAATGTACATATCTCAGAAAGAAACTAGGTAGCCTGAGGTTATGAATAATATTGGGAGGAAAGGGGAGAATGAGATCAGTAGTGACACTGATCAGGATGCACTTTACTCATAAATTGATACAATGAATTAAAGCTTCTTTGTACAAATACCTAATGATAAGAAACAAGACAGACAAAATTTTACTTAGTTACAGCTCAGTTACCAAGAATAGCCTAGGGAAGAAATGGCATTTTGGTTGTATTATTCCTGCCTGGATGTCAAAATACAAAAACACTCCAGTCCATGTGGTTAAATAGTGTCTTCACTAAGTATGTCTGGGTTCTCTTCTCCCCACAATGCTTATTCCAAACTATTAAATAATTAAACAGCCTGATATTATATATTGCTAGGTACAGAACCCATCTTCCTCAGCTTTTTCCATTGGTCCTCATCCATGCCTCAGGACAGCTATAGTAAAAATCAGAACCTTTCCTTTCTCTAAAACAAGTTTGGACCCTTCCCTATAGGAGGTACATGGAGAGACAAAAATAGGATTCCTCTGGATTAAAGGAAGGAACAGCCAAACTTGCTCATGTTGTTTTCACACATGGAAACTATCAGCTACAGAGAAATTCCCAAGCACTATGAATTCTTAAGGCTCCTCAAAACACACACCCTACTTCTCTTCCATCAAACAATCTGTGACAGAAACTTCCCACCAGCAGGGGTGTCCCTTCCTCTAGTTCCAGAACTCTATCTGAGCTGAGGGCTGCCAAAGTGGTGGTAAGGAGCTAAGAATCCAAGGATTTGAGAAGCAGCCATCCTGAAGATGCAGCTAGATGAAAATGTTAATACTATTTTGTAAGTTGTCTCATTCAGACACCCATAACATAATGAGTGCACAA
Source organism: Megascapheus bottae (assembly GCF_031878675.1). Classification (NCBI taxonomy): domain Eukaryota; kingdom Metazoa; phylum Chordata; class Mammalia; order Rodentia; family Geomyidae; genus Megascapheus; species Megascapheus bottae. The sequence continues at coordinate 39,240,810 of NC_143510.1, forward strand.
GAATGTACCATCACCATATGGTTTTGTGTCATCATTAGCTTTCAAGATGTTAGAAGGCAGTACTAATACAGATATCCAGGGGAATGTCTCAGTAAAATTTTTGACAGACTTTTCTCTCCCTGTTGGCTAAGTTCTTCCTGTATAAATTACTCTAGTTTAGACTTAATCACTTTTTGTCATTGGGTCCTTAGAGAAACAATTGGTATGCCTCATAAAAATTCTCTATACTTGAAACGAATGATCTAAAAATCCCTACTGTCTTATCTTTCCTTCCTCTCTCACTTTTTCTTCAACCTATCCCGCACTTATAGCAGGTCCCGTGCTATAAGATAAACACAGCTCATTCTTGTCCTTCTGACTGGATCTCTGGGGAAATGTGGGTTTTCCAGAAAGGGTATAAGAGTACCCTACATTTGTAATAGGAAATAACTGAGGAAGTCCTGAGGGAAGTCCTTAAATGAGGAAGTAATTTGTGTCCTGGAGTGCAATGGGCCACCAGACTGAGGAGAGGATAATGAGAGAGAAGGTAGTCAAAAATTCAATGTCCCACAAAATAAATGGGACAAAAACTGTTTTTTTCTATCGAAGTGTAAGGCTTTAATGTTCCCACTTTGTCCTGGTGCCTTAGCTCTTGTTAAGGAAAAGAGGAACTGCTCTGGGACTAGAAAGGATTTTTGAAATGTAAAGTTTAATTTTAAACAGATTCAAGTTGGAATTACGAGAGAATTCATATTTTTCAAGAAATAGCAGGGCGGGTATATTCTCAGATTACTTGTGTACTGTTAATTTTATTTCAAAATCACCTTATGTATGTAAATACATTTTACCCTATTCAAACTAGCCAATCCTGAGCAGACTGTGGATGTGAGCTCAATCAATCTGAGGAGAGAGCTGGAGCCTGGTGTGTTAGAGATCAATATCTAACTAAGCACTGTGTCTGCTCTGTGTGCTTGCTTGCCAGATTTTTGGCCTATGGCACCCCTTTTGCCTGCTGAGACAATTCTTTATTTTTCTGTCTATCATTTTGACTCTTTGTGGTTCTTGGGGAACATATTTCTAACATGGAGAAAGCCGAGGGAAGAGTCATGAGGGAGAATATTGAAAGAACTGACACTGATAGGATGCACAAAGGTTAGAAATGGCTTTGTTCCATATAATGAATGATTGTTGTCCTTAAGGTACTATGTTATCTCTCATCTCTTTTGCTGTCTCTTGGTTATCTCATATTGATACATTATCTCACTTTGTTATCTGATATATCGCATATATTTGTATTTGGTTATTTGAAATTGGATAGGGAAGGGGGAAAACAAGATGAGTGGTGGGGGAGGGGGAAGGGAAATGGGGACCAAGACACGTGAAAGGGTATCAATGTATGTGAATTAATGCACCTTCTATCTGGCAAATATCATGTAACCCTTCTACTAATTACAATAAAAAAAACTTGAAAAAAAAAGAAATAGCTTTGCTATGTGACAACTCTTTGCAAGACTAATTAGAGATAATCAAATAAAACTAAACAGTTAAAATTTTCGCTAGTTCTAATCCATGGGCAAAAATAAAAATAATAATAACAAGTTAGATTTATGGTTGTCTTGATCAGTACTTTGAAATTAATATGAATAAATCTAGGAAGGCTATTAGTGACTTTCAGATGACAGGCTAGAGGAAAATGCTATGCAAACAAATCAATAATTTAAGCAAATACTGGAGACTTCATTATATGTTTTGGGGTTTTAATTCTCTACTTGGTACCCTAATAAGTACTGTCTTAGAAAATATTCCTTTTAAAATTTGTCTTGCTTATATTTTGTCATAAGCAGCTTTGGATACTGTCTATGAAACTAACCTTTCCATGCCAACTTAAACCTGTAAGTAAAAGTTCAGAAAACAAACCACCAAGAAAGATCATTTCATTAAAAGAAAATTACATTTTTTCATACTTGTTCACAGACCTAGATTTTCCTTGAAAATATTAATCCCTCAAGCTAAGGATGAGCACAAAGTATTATAACAAAATCTTATTTAGAGACTAGCTCTTCTCTTCTTCATTCTTTGCCTTTTCTCTCCCCATCTAATATACTGTTCATAGAATGAGGATCGCATTGATGCATGTGTCCTGTTACTTTTTGTTGTTGGTGGTGGTTGTGGGACTTGAACTCCAGGCCTGGGTGCTGTCCCTGAATTCTTTTGCTAAAGGCTGGCACTCTACCCCCTTTGAACCACAACACCACTTCCAGATTTCTGATGGTGAATTGGAGATAAGGGTCTCATGGACTTTCCTGTCTAGGATGGCTTTGAACCACAATCCTCAGATTTTAGCCTCTTAAATAGCTCGGATTACAAGATTACAGCTTAGCATTTGTCATTTTCAAGGTAGCATCAGGAACATACTGGGTTATGCTCTTTCTACGTATGTTTTCCAGTGCCCTTTGGAACAACGGGTGTCCTGCACCCCAGCCATTGTGCTTTCTCTATAGCTGGAATAACAGGCACATGTAATTGTACCCAGTCATTGAAGTGGAATCTTACTTTTGGAGGGTAGTGGGTGTGTGTGGCCTGGGCTGGTCTGAAATTGTAATTCCCTTATCTTTACTTCTTAATCCCTCATGATTACAGTCTTGTAATCTTATAGTATCTTATTGTGCATTGCTAAATGAGTAGTGAAACATGTTTCTTCAATGTGAAAACTAATCTTCTCTTTTAAGCCTTGTGTGGGAGAACTTATTTTGTCCTGTCACTATATGTTTATCACCAATGATGGGATCACCTTTTCTATGCATTGTTATTTAATTCTCAATCATTTGAAGAGGCAATGCCATGTATACAGTCATATACTTCTGTAGCGTAGATATTATAAATAAATATGTGGTATCATAAGTATATATTATAGGCATAAATTCTTTTTGTATTTTAACTATTAAGGCTGTAGTTAATTTCTGCTAAAGTCAAACAGGGAAACAGCATTTCAGAGGATTGCACTATAGTTATGTCAGCCCCAAATCGAGCTCTGAACCAGGAAAAAATGGCTGCTTTCAGATGCACTCAGCTTTTTGTAATATTTTACAAAATTCATAGAATTCTTTAGCTTCAGTGAAACTAAAGATTTAAGAGCCCAAATGCAAAAGGATACCTTTTAAAAGGTCTTAGCACATGATCTTTGCTATTTGGGGCATATCTAGGTTGGTGCTCAAATGGAGAATCATTTTATCAGACTGAAACTAATGCTGAGAAATGTACAGTAACACAGTCAGTAGGAGCATCTACTTGCAATGAAATACACATCTTTAAAAAGATAGGTTCTCCTATGTACTCAGTTCATTTTCATTGTAAAATAAGAAAAGGCCTCATCTATGCAGTTCAAATAAGCCCTATGCTATATGTCTCATCGTATTTATATGAGATGGTGAAAATCTCCATCTTCTCCCTCTTTTGAACCAAAATGAAATATAACAAACCTGCTGAAAAACTTGTAGTAAAGCACTGGAGTTATGCTTCCAAAATAATCAAGAAATATTCAAATAGTGTTCTTTGTACATGAGTGGAACTATCTTATATTTGCAAACCAATAGAAATGTCAACCCACAGGTATAACAAGTACCAGTACTTGTTTCAAGATGAAAGACATACTGGTCAGTGTGTATATATTGCTTTAATATACAGCTCTCCTTTAATGAATTATAAGTAATAAAAAAGAATTACATTGGAAATTTCACATAGAATTATGTAAGGTAATGAAGAGAGCTTGGGTAATGTTTCTCTTCTATATAGGAGATGATGATTGTAATTCACTGAACACTGGGATATTAACAGTCTCGTATCAGGACCCCGCAGACTGAGTTACACACATGAAAATTTCATAGAAATGGAGTCCAGTTTAAATGCTGTTCTCAGAAGATGGGAGAAGGAAAATATGGCATTTTACTCAGAGTGATGCTAACATGGGTATGAACATGGTAAAATAGTGGAAACTTTTCTTTTTTCTTCTCTTTTCTTTTCTTCTTTTTGGTATCATTCCTGGGGCTTGAACTCAGAGCCTAGGTGCTATCTCTGAATTCCTTTTTTGCTTAAGGCAATTTCCACACTTTAGTAGTTTATCAATAAACTACAAATCTCTCCTATGAATGTCTTCTAGACTGCTTTGAACTATAGTTCTCAGATCTCAGTCTCTTCGATTAGCTAGGATTACAGACATAATTCACTGGTGCCTGGCTGATTTTTTTTATTTTTTAATTCAACACTAGAAAATAATTCAAGATTATTTTTTACCTAATCTATGGTAGTTTCAAACTCTTTTTGGATTTCCCTGCTACACTGTTATCATCATCATCCTGGGTAAAAGTATCATAAAAGGCTAATCAAGGGAATATAGGCTAAGCTTTGAAAACATCAAAAGTCCATTCTAAGGACTTAGTTTTGTAAATGACTTATGATGTACATTCTTTAAATTTACAAATAGATGCTTAAATAAAGACTCAGTAGAATGGATCAAGAAGATGTGGTATATATACACAGTGGCGCCTTTTGCTTCCATTAGAATGAATGATATTGGCCCATTCATAAGTAAATAGAAAGACTTGGAAAAAGCAAGTTAGGCCTAAAGAAAAATAGGTTGCATGTTTTCCCTCATTTGTTATAACTAGAATATGTCTATGATATTCTTAACAAGGGATCACAATATCACAATTGCTAAGTGTATAGCACCATATATAATGAAGCATTATCAAAAGGAACTCCAAAAATTAGACCCGAGAGGTTCTTACTATGTCCTATATGCAGTTACTTTCTATATCTTTCCTGTTTTAGTTTTCTGTACCCTTTGTCTTGTATCTAAGCTTACCTTATTCAAGGAAGGGAAAGGGAATCACAGAAACAGGTCAAAGGATTAAGTAATGCAACAAACAATGTTACTCACTAGACACAATGTTGTAAATGAACCATAAACTTTGGGAAGGAATAGGGAGGAATAAGTGGGAGAAAATGAGGAAGTGGGTAACAGCGTTTTAAGAGAAATGTATTCATTACCTTATCAATGTAACTGTAAACCACCTGTTCACCTCTACAATAAATAAAATAAATAAATCCAAGATTGAACACACACACACACACACACACACACACACACACACACACACACACTGTTTCCCCCCCCCACACACACACAGGCCCATGCACACACAATTTTGGGATTCTTTTTCTTTTTGTGCCAGTTTTGGAGCTTGAACTCAGGGTCTGGGTACTGTCACTGAGCCACTTTGTATTCAAGGCTAGCTCTCTTGCATCTGAGTTCTAGAGTCACTTCTGGCCTTTTCTAAGTAGCTGTTTGTTTGTTTGTTTGGGTTTTTTTTTTTTGGAGATAAGAGTATCACAAAGTTTTGTGCCCCAGCTTGGCTTCAAACCTTAATTCTCAGATCTCAGTCTCCTGAGTAGCGAGGATTACAGGCATGAGCTACTGGCATCTTTGATTTATGGAAATGAAATCTTTGTATTAAGCACTTTTTCTAAGTTCCTTACTACAGTATTATCCTAGGATCAAAGGGCACTTTTATACTTGCATCATATCTAGAAAACTAGAACAAAAGGAGAAAACAGAAAACTTGTCAGCTCAAAAACGTAAAAACCTTCCATATTGCTTCAAGATAAATTGATTGGCCCAACTTTCCTCAAGACTGAATTCTGAATGGCATGTTTCTTCCTTTCCATCTTGTAAACAACTCATTCTTAAGGACATCAGATGGAAATGAACAAAGGAGCTGTCCATGTGGGGGGACTGTGGCCTACAAGGTATGGTGTGGTCACCAAAGACAGAAAAGGTGTCTTCACAAGTGAGTATGGACAGGGGTAGAGGAAGTAACCAGATGGAGAGAGTCAGAAGTGAGCATGTAGGCGAAGGCTCTCTCTGTGTTAGTATAGGTGTTTCAGCCCACTAGAGATAAGGGGAACCACCCATGTGGAAGATGGCCTCTCACAGCAGCTGAGCCCCAGCAGTGTGAAGGTGGGGGCCTCTCTCCCCATACTGTCCTCACATGTGAGTCTTGGGTGAATCCTTGCATTTACTGAGATAAGTCTATAGAGGGATTTGGGTGTTAAGCTAGTGTTTCATATTAAAATCGCTAACTGTGAAAAGACATAAAATTATTCTGCTCTATATTACAAAACAACCCCACAGTTTCATGCTTCTTTTTTTTTAAAAAAAAAAAACCCTTAATTATGGATAGAAGCACTGCATGTGTGTAAAGATTAAGTCACAAAGAGGCAAGTTCCAGGACTAAAATCTCATTTGTAACCATAAGATCTCCAAGGGTGTTGATTTTAAATCAATGCCTCACTTCATGCTCTCCTACTTGAAATTCTGGAGCCATCAGGTCTCACTAGACCTGTACTAAAGTCAGTGATGCTTATTAAATTAAAAATTACCCAATGCCACTTAGAAAAATTAAGCTGTTAGTTAATTAAAATATGCACTATTTAATATGGTGCTCCAAATTACTAGAAATACTTGACAGGTATACAAGTGATTCAACAACTTGTCTTTTGCAATTCAGTGAGCAGAGAGGATTCTTCTCCGTTTCACTGATTACTTTGCTACTCACAGAGGAAAACAATGCAGTGGAGTAACTCCACAGATTATTTTTACTTCTACTTGTTTCATACAAGGTTTTTCTAACTACATAATCAGAACTTGTTTCAGCCCATTAAAACAAGAAACAAATTTCCTTCATTTGGCTAATTCCTGATGAATGGAAATGTTGTTTTGTTTGTTTATCTGTCTTTGGGAGGGTAAAAGGGGGCACAAAAATGGAGAGACAAAAGGTGAACAAATGCAGCATTGATACTAGACAGTATAATGAAAATGTATATCGAACTCTGGATAGGGGAAAGAGGGAAAAGTGCGAGAGAGCCAGGAAAGGGGTAATACTGATAAAAAGAAATGTACTCAGTACCTGACTTGTGTAACTGTATATCACATTTACAATAACTACATTTTTAAAAAAGAATTAGGAAATCAGAAGAGGACTAGAAAAGGCAAAAAAAAACTATCTGGCAAGATCAGTGCTTATGTATAAATATATAAATGTAGCAATGTATTATTTTATAGCATTATGTATTATGTAGCAAATGTATAAATGTCTTGACTATGAATTTTATGTAAATATTGACCTTGGCTCAGTGAAGAGGTTCACTGACAGGTGCAATGGTAAAACTCATGTATTAAGTAATCACATTGAATTTTAAAAATATTGGTCTTGTTGATTTTTATTGGGTATTTCATTTTTAATCTCTCTCTATATTCTGGACATTGGGCCATTGTCTGATGTGTAGCTGGCAAAAATCTCCCTTTCTATAGGATGTCCTTTCAGTTTTGTTGGCCATGTCCTTGGCTGGGCAGAAACCTTTTAGTTTGATTTAATAAAATGGTCTAATTTGCTAAAGGGAATCTTCTCAGAAAAGGTAGTAAAGATGACCAGTAGACACACGAAGAAATGCTCAACATCTCTGGCCACAAAGGAATACAAATCAAAATAATATTGATTTTCCATCTCACCCCAGTTAGAATGGCTATTGTCAAGAAAATAAACAATGAAAGGTGCTTTCAGGATGTAGCCCATAAGAAACCCTAATACACCCTTGGTGGGAATATGTACTTGTTCAACAAATCTGGAAAAGTGTGGAGGTTCCTCCAAAAACTACACATACAATTTCCCTATGATCCAGCAATTTCACTCTTGAGCATTTATCCAAAAGATAACAAACCAGGATACAGTAAATCTACCTGTACAACCATGTTTATTGCCCCAAAGCCAACACATGAAATCAGTCCAGATTCCCTTCAATGGACAAATGGAAAATCTGATATATATCCAAAATGGAATTTTATTCAGACATGAGGAAGAATGGTATCCAACCATTCTTGGAAAACGGAAAGACCTGGAAAAAATTAAGAGAAGTCAGTCAGGCACAGGGACAAAGGATACGTTTTCTTTATATGTGGAAACACTTTGGCTTACAAAATTATAAGTAAATACACTGGGTGGTATGCAAGTATATACGAAGTTAGTTATTAACGAATCAAGGGAAAATTGAAATAGTGTGGTTCCTTCTAAATGCAAAGCCAAAGTTCAACAAAATAAAATACCAGGAAGTAGGCACTTGAAAGGGATGGGCAGGGCCGGGAGTTTGGCCTAGTGGTTAAAGTGCTTGCCTAGCATGCATGAAGACCCAGGTTCGATTCCTCAGTACCACATACATAGAAAAAAGCTGGAAGTGGTGCTGAGGCTCAAGTGGCAGAGCTCTAGCATTGAGAAAGTCCAAGGACAGTGCTCAGGCCCTGAGCTCAAACCCAGGACTGGCAAAAAAAAAAAGGGGGGGGGATGGACAAAGGAGAGAATATGGGGAGAATTCAGTCAAGAATCTAATGTATACTTTACAAAATTACAAAAAGTGGGAAAGGATGGGGAGGGATAGGTAAGAATGTTGAAAGGGGAGACGTGGATCAAGGAAAATACAAAAAATAATGGTGTTTCCTTACACAATGTTTTGCATATAAGAACATGAATAAACATAGCAAAGAAATCAATTTTATGGTAATTTCTAATTTTTAAAAAATTGTCATAAATATCTCATAGCACATTATTCTTAATTCTATCATTTCATACCAGGTCTGGTGCAGGGCAGAGATTTATAAATGGACATGAGAAGATTCTCATTCCCTTGGAAATTGTACATAAAATTAAGTGACTCAAATTAATTTTTCCCTATTGGGAAAAGAACACTCCTTCTATAAATCGTTAATGTGTCTGAGTTAAACACAGGTAAAATGTCTCTCATTATCTTAAGCCAAAGCACATTTATTACTTTGGATCAAGATATTTTTCTGCACTTGGTAGTGATCATTTACTAACTAGAACAATAAGAAAAAAATAAACTTACAACAAGGACTCTATCTCAAAGTAAGATAATCATTGTTATGTATAACCACTGCACTTTTTAAAGTAATTTTTTATTGTGATTAATAGAAGGGTTACATTATATTCACCAGAGAGAAGATGCATAACTTCACAAACATTGATACCCTTTCTCATGACATGGTCCCCATTTCCCTCCCACCCTCCCCCCGCTTATCTTGATTTCCCCCCTTCCCTATCCAATTTCAAATAACCAATTAAGCACATATAAAATATATCAGATAACAAGGGGAAATATTGTAACAATATGAGATAACCAAGGGATGACAAAAGAGATTAGAGATAACATAGTACATTAAGGACAACAGTCACTCATTATATGGCTTTTGTTTACTTATCCTGGAGGTCCTTACATTTAGTGTTGTACTATTTGGCCTAATGTCTCTAGATTTTGTTCTATTGTAAATCTCTGCTAGGAGACCCCAACGTTTCTACTGATTATGACAAATGAGGGAGACTATTGGGCCTATGTTCCTTTGAGTCTGGCTTACTTAATATGATTTTTTCTAAGTCTTTCCATTTCCTTACAAATGGGATGTTGTCGTTCTTTCTGACAGCAGCATAGAATTCCATTGTGTATAAATACCCCATCTTGTTGATCCACTCATCAACTGAGGGACATCTGGGTTGGTTCCATATCTTTGCTATGGTAAACAGAACCACTGCACTTTCTAACACAATGAAATTGAACCACTGCATTTTCTAACACAACAAAATTGAACCACTGCACTGTCTAACACAATAAAACTTCACAAAATTCTCCATGGAGAAGAGAGTAATTGTTCTGCCTTGTTTGGTACTACATTTCTCAGCACCCACAGTGGCCAAGGAAAAATGGTCAAATTCCATTGAGTAAAGGAATTGAAATTCAAAGGAACGTTGCCTTTAAAAAACAATCAAGAGAAATAAACAAAAGAAATTTCTTGGCTGAATTTCAGTAAAATACTAATCTCAAAGTTGAGGATACAAATACATAATCTTCAAAATGACAAAGCAAGGTTGTCTATATTTTAGTATACTTTATACTTTAGTATTAAAGTATTTATATATATATACATATATACCTTATACTTTAGTATAAAGGTATTTATGTAGTGTAAACCTTTATTGTAGTGTAAAGTTATTAAAAAGTAAGTTTTGTAGTGTCAGATTTTAGTTAAATACAGAAATATCTGACAGTACTTTTTTTTAAGTTTTGTGATTGTTTCATTTAGAGCTTAACAAGTAATGAAGTTTGTAAGTCCTGTCCATCTTGTGGTTCAATCATGAATCACATTAATGCCATTCTAAATCAAGTTCTTATCTTCCTGAGACATTTGCCAGATGGAATCAATATGATATTTGTGTTTTACATTTTCATTTACAATTGGAATCTTCTTTTCTTTCAAAGAAACTATAAAATTACCCTCTTTCAAATTCTCAGAAAGCCCTTTTTGCACTGAAGATCAGAGTTATAGATCTATCATTATTGCTTTGATTGATTTGGGAGGTGAATATTTATATTGATATCTCTACCTAACAGTACTTTTAAAATGGATTACTATAATTTTTAAAAAAATCTTCCTGGTTTATGGTTACAATTACAAAGAATATTGTCCAAACAATTCTGTATAATATCTTTGGTATTATATTCAGGTTTGAAATCCATAATGAATAAAATTCTGGATTGCCCTCCTGAATGCTTTCACACATGTAAGGTAAAAAGCTGGGAGCCACAAATTTTGCTATTCATCTACCACAAAGGCAAAAAGAGAACCTGAAGAAGAGAGCAATGGAAAGATGAAGCTACTGATTGTGTTTCCTTTCAAAAGGGCTTAATCAACTTATTATAACACAACAACAATCAAGATTTAACACAAAATACGATTTATATTCACAGTTTCATGTAAACTTAAGTGTAGGAAGTAAGTTGAAGTGATCTAATCCAATGTTTTTGACATGATGAATGGAAAATCTAAAATCAAACAATGATAAGCTAAGAAAATTCGCAAGGTCAGGGTGAAACAGATAAGGCAAGATATCATCCATTGGAATCCTTGGATTCCAATATCTGAGCAAGAACTTGTTTGTAAAAGAATCCATTGCTCGCCCATGAAGTTATTATGAGTTCTTTTGACACATTGTCTATATTTTTGTTCTTGTGCATGGTAAAAGACATAATGGGTTAAGACCCCAGAAAAGGAAGAGTAAAGGTGCATTATTGAACCAACATTAATGAGGATGTTGGTGTATCTCATTATGGAAATAGCTTAGTAAAATTCCAAAAAGTAAGGAAATGGCTACCTTAGAAAAGATCAATGGGAGTATTTCAGTACTACTTTTGGAGTATAATTTGATAATACCTAATCAATATTGAATATGTCAATCTTTGACCTTGTCATATTAGCTTTTCTAGAATACAAGTTTATCAAAACATTTAGTATGTTGGTCACTTTTCAAAATATAAAACCATAGATTAATACTGAGGTTTGCATTTTAAAAGATTAAGTAGTTGGTATTTTACTTGGATAAATGACTCTTCTGCAATCTCTGCTGGAATGAAGATGATAAAAATCTTGGTAAAACCTACATAAATGTCATGCAAAATTCCTTCATTTGATTGCATAGTCAGAAAAGAAATCAGAAATCAAGTTTGTCCTGAGAAAGACAGGTAGATAAATGTTTTATTACTTTAATGAACATATGGTCTCTTATTTTCCCACTAATATGAAAGTAGATGCACACAATGTGCAAACAAATGAACATGGATGTGTTACAATAAAACTTTATTTACAAAAAAGTTATGGGCCATATTTTGTAAAAGGTTTACAGTCTATTGTGATACTTTAAAAAAATTATCTAACACTAGTGCAAGAGTTCCTTAAGCCAGGCTTGGAGTTTGGCCTAGTGGTTAAAGTGCTTGCCTAGCATGCACGAAGACCCGGGTTCAATTCCTCGGTACCACATACATAGCAAAAAGCCGGAAGTGGTGCTGAGGCTCAAGTGGTAGAGTACTAGCCTTGAGAAAGTCCAAGGACAGTGCTCAGGCCCTGAGCCCAAGCCCAGGACTGGCAAAAAAAAAATTAAAAAAAAATTAAAAAAAAAAAAGAGTTCCTTAAGCCAGACAGCATTTATATTAACTTTATAACACTGTGAAAATTCAAACAAATGGGAGATATTATGCATAACTTAAAAATTTAAAGGCATACAATTGTGAAATGTGAGCTAATCACTCTCCTAGGGCAAATGAAAGGCATCTTGAGTATAACTGGTACCCATGGATAGAAAGACTGCTACTTTAAAAAGAGAAAATAACCACATTAGTTACTCTTCATTAAATGAAAAAAAAAAACAGACCCTTCTCAGGAAATATTAAAAGCATGTAGAGTTTGAGTGAAAAGAGAAATAGATGAGCTATAGCAACAACAAAAAAATCCTATTTCAGTGCATGTTATTGATCATTAACCTTTTGCTTTAGGAGACATTTGAAAACAACGGAAAAACTATGTTATTGGCTTAGCATGAAACCTCTAATGATGCGTGAAAAATGTATGCTCAAGAATGTGATAGGTCACTAGAGAAATCACATATTGACAGATAAACTGGTTTTGATATTGTGTTTTATAGAAATAAAAGGGCAACAAGCTATGACTTCTATCTGTAATGGTGGCTGGTGAAAATTTCATGGTATTAATAAAGTTAAAACTGAATACTGGTCAATGCAAGGCCATCTTTGACCTTTCTAGATAAAAATCAGGTAATATAGATAGAATGTTAATGTTATATATCCAAACAAATACATACACATATATTTAACCAAATACTCATTTAAAATATAAAGGGTTAACCTAAGTAGTTATGAAAATAGTAATTTCATTTACAGAAAATCTCTGAGATTATATATATATATATGTATATATGTATCATTTGCCCAAATAACCACAAACAAGGCCACACTAAAGCTACCAGCACAACTATCTTCATTGCAGCATTATTTACCATAGACCAAATGTGGAATTAACCCAGATGCCTCTCAGTGGATAAATGAATCAAGAAAATGTAGCATATCCATATATATGCAATGGAATTCTATGCTTCCAAGAAAAGGAAAGATATTACCCCAGTCATAAGGAAATGGTAAGATTCGAAAAACATTGTATAAAATGAAGTAAGCCAGACCCAAAGAAACAGGCTGCTTTGTTTCCCACATTTTTTAATAATTAGTATATGTCTAGCATAGTTCTAGCATAGGCTCACAACAGCTCAGTAAATATGTACATATGATCTCATAAAATAACGCTAATTGAAAGGAACTGTAAGATATGGAATCAGGAGGTTTTTGTTTGTTTTGTTTTTTTAGTGTACAGTATGCAGTTATTTTTTCTTTCTTTTTTCCTTTTTTCTCCCCTTTGGTTTCCCCCCTGTTGTTGCTGTTTTTGATGCAGTACCCTTTTTTATTATATATCAGTTTATCTGATTTGGAGATGGGAAGGGGAATCACAGAAATAGTGAGATAAAGGACAAAGGATGAGCCAATGAAACAATGATACTAATAAGACACTATGTTGGAAATGAACTTTACATCTTGGGGGGAGGAGGGTGTCAGTATGGGGAAAACGGAAGAAAATGAGGGAGGGGTAACATTTCGAAAAGAAATTTACTCATTACCTTATATAACTGTAACCCTTCTGCATATTACCACTTTTAAAATAACACATAAAAAGATAAATATAGGGGCTGGGACTTTGGCCTAGTGGTAGAGTTCTTGCCTAGCACGCATGAAGATCCGGGTTCAATTCCTCGGTACCATATACATAGAAAAAAGCTGGAAGTGGTACTGTGCCTCATGTGGTAGAGCCCTAGCCTTGAGAAAAGTCCAAGGACAGTGCTCAGGCCCTGAGTTCAAACCTCATAACTGGCAAAATGATACATATATATCTAATTTTTTTTCTTTCTGTGGCTGCAAACATCTAATATATGAGTGTTATATTAGCTATGTAAAATGCTAGGGCAAATTCATTGGAATTTTTTTCTAGAATAAAAAGGCCTGAAAATAATTAGAAGGGTCTATAAAATTTTGTTGTCTTATATATCTTCATAAACCACCATCACACCATTGGCTTGCCAACAAATCTACTGTAGTAATAGGAGCTCATCGGTAGTGCCAGGGTCCATTGTTTAAGTGGTAGAGTACTTGCTTATCACTTGCCTTTGATTTCATTTCTCACTATTAAAAAAAGAAGAAAGGAGAACTCTTCTGGATTTCTGAATCTGCTTTATTTTGAAAATAAGGCAAAACAGTGCAATTTTATTGATTTGCCTTATTAATTTGCAATAAAATGATCTTTATTAACTTGCTTTAAACCCTCACTAATCTCTATTAATAAAATAATGATGTATAAGTTCTTTTTATCTTTAGGATACATGAAAAACACAAGATTTTTCACCTCTGATATAAATTAAAATATTACCATAAAGTCCTTGGGAATTATCTCTAGATTATCTTTACAGTTAACTGTTAATATGAGGTAGAGAGGGGATACCATTTCCTAAGGAATTCTTTTGTATATTGGAATGGATTTCACTATGACATTTTCATGCCTGTGTACAATGCCAAAGTGTTTTCATTTATTTGTTTGCCTGTGTGTTCATTGTGGTGGTACTCAGAACTTTAAATCAGGACGGATGCAACACCACTGCAGCCACACTCTTGGCTTGATGTAGGAAAAATCTAGACGATCTAAATGAGTTAGTATAAGGTGTTTTACTTTCAGTCATGAGGACAAATGAAAGCAGAAAGCAGGTATGTAGTCACTATTTTGATTTCCCATTTCTTCCCATTTCCAGTTTCTCCATACCATATTAGCTTCTGTAATCCTACATGTTTTCTCACTCTTCTCCATCATATTTCCTTCACTTGACCTCTGCCCATCACCTCACCTTGACCTCTGCCACACCTTGACCTCTGCCACACCCTCACCTTCCCATCACAAGCCATTACCCTCACCTCTCTACTGCAATCCAATACACTTCCCTATCTCAATCCATTTGCCATGATTGCTTTTTAAGCCAATAACCTTATACGACTTTACTATGCACTTTTACAGCCATTAAATATTGTCTCCTTTTGCTCACCTTTCCTCCTCATTGTTTGAAAGCCTTCAAATACTCTCTGAATTTTGTGTATTCTGTCTCATATTCTTCCCACACATAACCTCTCTCCTCTTGCCTGAAAGCATTTGACTGGATGTTTCCTTTGTCCAGGAATCTATATCTTACACTCTGGTGTTCTATCACCTTAGCCAGATTTACATTTCTAGCTTCTTAGTGGTTTTTTGAAGATAAGATGCTTGAGGATTTTGTCAGCCAGGGTTATGCTTTGATCTCAGTGTTGTGAGTAGCTAGGATTATAAATCTATGCCACCAAGACACAGCCAAGTTGTTTTTTTGGGGGGTGGGAAGAGGTGGGGAAGTCAGTTTTGGGGCTTGAACTAAGGGCTTGGGTGCTGTCACTGAGATCTTCAGCTCAAGGTTAGTGCTCTACCACTTTGAGCCACACCAACATGTCAGGTTTTTGGATAATTAGAAATAAGGGTCTTAGGAACTTTCATGTCTGGGCTGGCTTTGAATCACAACCCTTACATCTCAGCCTCTTAAGTAGCTAGTGCAGAGCCACTGGTGCCTGGGTAACTGCAAATTTTTTATTTTTCAGAGAAGGTTTCATTATGTAAGCCAAGATGGACCTGGAAGCCAAGATCCTTCTACCTTTTCTCACTTAATTTGTACCATGATGACTGGCCTTAAAAATATTAAAAGGGGCATTAAATATATCCAGACAATGTAAAGAACAATGTCGCATTAATTAATGCTGACATACAATAAAATTCTTTTGTTTATTCTGTGAAAACACAGAATTTTAAGAATTGATTTTACTTACATAGCTAGTTTCCAATTCTCAAAAATAAATTGTACCTTCCAAAAACTGTCAGATCACAGTTAATCATAATTTATTTTGGAACTCTTGAATATAGCAAGTCTTGTGCTTTGGGCTCCACATGATTTCTGTGTTAATACTCATGACAGCCTTACTGAGTTTCTGGAACCATAAGCCATGGAAATATTTCAGTAATTCATCTCCTAGACTTAAGAAAAATCTATTGTAAAATTTACTACCACAGGGCTTGAAAATTTATGACTCTTTGTTGAGCTTCTGTCTCCTGTGGGAGGAAAGACAGGTTGTATAGTATTTGGCTAATTAAGAGGGAACACTTTTCATGTCTTTACCCATGATGCATGCATATGTGTCAGTTAGACAGGAACAAGAATAAGAAGATTAGCTGTGATTGAATGTTGAAAGAGAATGATCCTGAACTTACATTTACTAATTCGTTAATTCTTTCATTTATCCACTGCCTATCAATTACCAAGCCACACGCTGTTCACCAGAAATACAGTGATGAATAAATACTTTTGTTCTAGAGACACATACTAACATTTGAGCAGACAAGTAAGTTAATAATATAGATGTTATTATAACTCCTATAATTGATTTTATTTATTGAATAATCTTTGTTATTATTTTGGAGATCGTTCCTGTGTATGTAGTCCAGGTCTCTTGAATTTATGATCCTTGTCAGCTTTCTGAGGCTAAGAATAAGGCATGACACCATGCCTGGATATGGAACATCCTTGAAGAGTTATATATAAAACAAATTTCTAGGTAAAGAATACAGTACAGAATAAACTAGCATCTGATGTTTTTCTGAGCCCGTAGTAGAATGTTAAAATGACATACTTCATTAGATAAGGACTATATGTCTTAGTATGTATCTATGTAACAAACTTCAGCTGCGAAGAGAAAAATCATTATCATTGTGAAATAAAATAACTTTTCTAAAAGGTTTGCTCTTCACAAACTTATTTTGCTCTCCCAATTCATATCATATTCTTATGCATTATAGATATAAATGTGCTCAATTGATGTTGCTTTCATGCAAACCCACAGTCTTGATGGTCTAAAGTTGATTCCTAGGTGCCAGTGGGTGACAGATGGTTTCAACATTTAGACTCTTAGGAGAAGAGACAAGTTTATCTTTTCCAGAAAACTTTCAAATTTGATTTTCAATAATTCTCAAGGATAAAATTAGGCTATAGCTAGCTAGCTATATAATGTCCAGCCTATCTGTGCAATATATTTGACAGTCAATTATCTTGTGAGTTAAGTGATATATTTACATTGGCAAGCCAAGTTTAAGACCCTTTGCAAATCAATATTGTTACAGATATAAATACAGTTGTAAACACAGATTCATTTCCATTTAAAAATATTTAAAGTTTTTATTTATGATACTGATTATGCTTCCCTTCTTAGTCTTCATTCCAATGTTTCTTTACTTTGACATTTACTCAGCAAATTTATTGTATACTCTTGTATTCCAGACAACTTACAATTTCAGCCTAACCATGACTTTAATATACTACTTTTTCTATTTTGTTTTGTTTTTAATCATTTTTTATTGTGATTAATAGAAGGGTTACATTATATTCACTAGATAGAAGGTGCATGACTTCACAAACATTGATACCCTTTCTCATGACATGGTCCCCATTTCCCTCCCACCCTCCCCCCGCTTATCTTGATTTCCCCCCTTCCCTATCCAATTTCAAATAACCAATTAAGCACATATAAAATATATCAGATAACAAGGGGAAATATTGTAACAATATGAGATAACCAAGGGATGGCAAAAGAGATGAGAGATAACATAGTACATTAAGGACAACAGTCACTCATTATATGGCTTTTGTTTCCTTATCCTGGAGGTCCTTACATTTAGTGTCGTACTATTTGGCCTAATGTCTCTAGATTTTGTTCTATTGTAAATCTCTGCTAGGAGACCCCAACGTTTCTACTGATTATGACAAATGAGGGAGGCTACTGGGCCTAAGTTCCTTTGAGTCTGGCTTACTTTACTTAATACGATTTTTTCTAAGTCTTTCCATTTCCTTACAAATGGGACGATGTCGTTCTTTCTGACAGCAGCATAGAATTCCATTGTGTATAAATACCACATCTTGTTGATCCACTCATCAACTGAGGGACATCTGGGTTGGTTCCGTATCTTTGCTATGGTAAACAGTGCTGCAATGAACATCATTCTGCTAGTGGATTTAGTATGCCCTTGTCTCTGGACAGTTGGGTAAATGCCAAGTAGTGGAATTGCTGGGTCATAGGGGAGCTCTATGTTTAGTCTTTTGAGGAACTGCCATACTGCTTTCCATAGTGGTTGAACAAGTTTGCACTCTCACCAACAGCATAGTAGTGTAATATAGTACTTTTCATTTCATTTTTCTTAAAGTGTCAGCTCTCCTTTACTTCACAAATTAATACATGTCTAAATTACCTGTAAATTTAAACCATCTGATACAAAGGGACTTTGTTAGCATCTTTTCCTTCATAATTAACATTCATTTATAAGGATATTACATTATTCTTGATGAAGAGAAAAAAGGAGTTATATCAGAAAGAGGAAATAGAGTTTAGATTTTCTTCTTCAACATGCTACTTGTGACTTCCACTCACATTCCATTAACTGTGGGGTCACCCAAGAGCCTGGTCAGTACTTGGATGGGAGACTACTTTTCATTTCATTATGTTCACTGTGTGGTTATCCTAATGTTCATAGATTAAGGTAAAAAATTAAAAATATTCCTTGTCCAGTACCTCAGACAAAGTTTGGGTAGTCTCCTTCCTAGTGTAATTTGTTTTGTCAGTTTTCATCTTGAACAGTAAGGAAGTATATAAAAAGGATCAATGAAAGCAAAAATATGGTTAAAATGCAAATATAATCTGTTATTAAGAAGCATCAACTTTCTCATTTGTGCATGATTCTGGAGGGTAGAAAAGGAAAAGTCAATGTAATTATGGAATATTGAGGACTTCCATTTTCAGTTCTTTAATCATTACTTTTTACCATGGTAACTATCATTGAACTCAGGGTTGCCCATATGCTAGGTAAATGTGCACACACTATACACTGATCTATCCTGATAGGCCTTTTAAATTAATAATATATACTACCATGTATAGCCTTGATAATTACTGTATAGGTTATGATGATATTACTACTTTTTGTGGTCCTGAGCATTGAACCCACAGCCTTATGCATGACAGACAAGTGTATTTTACCTCTGAGCTATACCTTTCACACGATAGATACAAAAATTCATCACCTCCAGTTTATACATGGAAAGAATTTCCGAATGGTTAAAGTGACAGGGAATCACAATAATTTCTGAATAGCTAAAATCATCTTGAACAAAAGAAGAATACAAATGTACTAACTGAAATATGGTAGATTCAAGGGGGAACACAAATAATGTAATTTCTTTTAAAGGTCAAACTCAGAGTTCAGCAAAATGATATACCAGGAAGCTGATATTCAAAAGGAGCAGGGTAGGGTCAAGGGGAAAGGAGTAGAGGACATGGAGGAGAAGAGGGGGAGAATGCAGTCAAGAATCCAATGCATAGTCCTCAAAATTACAAAGAATGAGGGGAAGGGTGGGCAGGGGAGGCATGGGTAAGAATGATGAAAGGGGTGGCATTAATCAAGGTATTCTGTATCCATAATCTGTTTTGTTAAATGGCACCTTGTTTTACAAGTACTTAAAGATAATAAAAAAGAAAAAAATTATAGCAGAAGTAATCATGTTACTTGACTTCAAAACACACTTTAAAACTGTTATATTCAAAACACATACATGGTAGTATGTAAGTGTACACAAATGTAGTAACTGAAGTACTATATTTGCAGGGAAGTAATCAAAATATAATTCTTTAGAAAAATGAACTCACAGTCCAACAAAAAGAAGAGCAGGAGGCTGACACTTGAAAGGTATGTGTATGGGCTGTGGGGTACACAGGATGGGGGTAAATGAATGAATAGAAGAAGGGGGCAAGAATACAGTCACATTATTCAATGTATAGCTTATTATATTAAAATTGAATGGGGAGGATTGGATCAGAAGGGATGGGGAGAATGATGATAGGTATGACATTGATCAAGATGCATTATACTTGTAAACTGATTTTTGAGTGGCAACACTAAATATAACTACTTAAGGACAATAAAGAACAATGAAAAACAGTATGTTCTTAACATAAAAAAGATAGAGACTAATAGAATTAATTTGCTGTCCCTGGGAGAAAATGTCTGGAATTAAGAACGTAAGAGAAGAAAGACTTTTAGCTCCTTGATTTCAGAGGCATCAGTTCATTGTGGGGAAGGAAAGAGGAAAACCAAAGCCTCTATCTAACAGCAGCAGGAAGAAGAAAGGAGAATGCTATGCCAGCAGGCTCTCTCCCAGATAACTCTTGCACAGATCTTTTATTTTAGTTGCAGTCCACATGTCAGACAGTAACTGCCTTCACAGATACACATGACCATTACAGCATATTGTAAGTGTGATTTACTTATAACACAGCCAGCCCTCAATCCGATCAAGTTATCAAGATTGACCATTATAAATAGCAAAAAATTAACCCAGTATCTACAGCAGAATTTTGACAAAGATGTGAAGAACATGAAGCATCTTTCAATAAAGACGATGGGCTGCTGGGCTCTCCATGTGCAGAAGAATAAAACTAGATACTTATTTCTTTTCAATTAGAAAAGTCGAATCAAAATTATCATGGAGGAAAATGTAAACTCAGAAAATATAAAGTATTTGAAGAAAACATAGGTAACATGGTTTAAGACATTAGGGTTTATTTTGGGAGGGGATGAGAGGAAAAGCATAGGAAATCAAGTAAAAAACAGACAAACAGGGATGGGTGCCTGTGGGCCTTCTTCTATACTCCTCGCTACTGAGGAAGCTGAGATATGAGGATTGCAGTTTGAAGCCAGCCTGGGGATAGCAGTCCCCATAAGACACTTATCTCCAATTAACCACTCAAATACTGGAAGAGGTACTGTGGCTCAAGTGGTACAGCAGTATCCTTGAGCACAAAGAGGCAAGAGGACAGTGTCCAGGCCCTGAGCTCCAGCCCCATAACCAACACACACACAAAATCAGACAAATAGGAATGTATTATTTCAAGAAGCTTCTTTGTAGCAAAGAAACAAAAATGGAGTGAAGAACCAACCCACAGAATGGGAGGAATGCTATATATCTGACAAAGGATTGATATCTAGAACATATAAGGAATACCAAAATACAATAGCAAAACCAAGCAAAAAAAAAACCCAAAATACAAAAAGGTGAATAAACCTTAATAGACACCTCTCAAATGCAGATAAACAAATGGCCAATAGATAGAGGAAAAAATTATCAACACTACTATTCACCAGGGAAATGCAAATGAAAAACACAATGAAATATTCTCTCACACCAGTGAAGAATGGCTATTTTCATCCAAAACAGTGCTGATACCAAGTGTGGGTGAGAATGTGTGCAAAATAAGGCTTCTTATAAACCACTGTGGGAATGTAAATTAGCCTCACACTGGAGAACAGTATGAGGGTTTCTCCAAAGATTATTGCCAGAGAAATAACTTAAGCAAAAGTGCTTTACATGTGCCTCAGGTTGCAATGTATTTGCCTAGCAAGCACAAGTACTTGAGTTCTAAGCCCCATTATTGCGACACACACACACACACACACACACACACACACACACACACACACACACACACACAACTTTCAAAGCACCAAGCGCTGAATGACAGAGCTAAGACTTTCTTAGCTGGCTGATTCCAAGGCACAAAATAATTTTTCCAACTTCTATCATATCTTTGAAAATACAATTCATGATACAATTTATGTGTAACTCCCAAGAGTGAATTTCTGAGCACACAGCTTTGCATAATTTCCTTCCTAGCAATATGTTGCTCAGATCCATGTTGATTATTCTTTTCCTCATTAAGATTTATTTTGTTATAATTAAATGAGTCTCTTCATCCTATTCTGTGGAATAAAGCAACTGAGTTTCCTCTCCTCCATCTTCTTTCCACATTCCTGTGGATTTTCGCTTACAGAAGAAACTCATGACAAATGACTGTTTCTTTTGTAACTAACAGTTCTATGGAGTCTGCAGAGACAAAAACTCACTCCACTGGGGATAGGAGATAACTTTTCTTTACAGGACAGTAATAGCCCAAACAAAGCCTACTGTGCCATCACAGAAGTAGTCTTAGCTCTTTGAGAGGAACTACCCCAGGTGAAAAGACAAAATCAGTACATGGTTCTCAAAATGGGCCTCAATGCTGTACGAAATCCTATTACTCAACGTAAGTTTCCTGAAACAAGCCTTTTAACAATTCCTCAGCCCCTCAGGTTTTTCAACCCACCAACCAGAACTTTCTACAGTCTAGATCAGCTGTCTGGTCAAGTGGTTCTTGCTTCAATCAATAACTTTAATTCCAGAGGAGCATATCTGGTTATATAAATAATGGTAGGCCTTATTTACTTCAAAGCAGAAGGACTCTGAGGGACAAGACCTGCTATTAGACTCTGATCTCATTTCCTTCTGTGTCATATCATTCTGAAAGATTGTGTTGGCTTTATTTGTGGCCATATCTTGAGCTACTGGCTATCTGAATATTGTCTGGAGAGGCTACATATTGTCTCATGCAGAGGCCTTGTGCTTTACACATGTCCAGTGTTTGTGCTCAAAGCTCTACATCATTTCAGTCCTCACAACCACTTGAGCATGTACTAAAAGGTATCCTTTTCACCTTGGGTTTTTCTCTCACCCCCTTTCCCTGTTTTTACATTAGAAGATACAGGTCTTAAGAGAAGTTTTGTTTTCTATCTCAGGTTCCAAGGTCAGTGATTCATCTAAAACTCTGGCTGATTAATTGAATAATTCTCAGAGAAATAATGAATGTTATTATAAGTAGGTGTTTAATGATGGACCCCTGAAGAATATTTCCATGTCTAAAGCCTAATATGAAAACAATAGTCACAAATGACCGTCTAGACTCTGTTACAGAGTACCTGCAATCCAAAGTAGGATGGAATGACACCAGGTAATGCTCACATAGCTACAGGCAGCTTCTCCATCAGTGCCTCCACCAGTGGTTCTTTCTTGGCAGATAAAACCACTTTTTCTTTAGCACAGGCTCTTAGGAACATGGTAAAGATATCAACTGAATCTATGTCTTGAAATAAATATTCTTTTTTTCCTGTGATCCTATTTATTTTTTTCTTCATATATTTTTATTGTAATTAATAGAGGGATTGCAGTTATATTCACCAGATCAAAGGAGCATTACTTCTCACACACTGATACCCCTTCTTGTGTTTTTGTCTCCATTTCCCTCCCCCTGTCCTCCTCATCTTGTTTCCCCCCTTCCCTTTCCTGTTTCAAATAAAGAAACATATATACAATATACCATATTGTAACAATATGAGAATAACAAAGGGACAACAAAAGAGATGAGAAATAACCTAGTACATTAAGAACAACAATCACACATTATATAGTTCATTTCCATGTCCTGGAGGTCCTTTCATTTAGCCTCATCCTATATGGCCTTATGTATCTAGGTTTTGAGCTATTATAATCTTCTGCTAGGAGAGTCCAAGGTTCGTACTAATTATTACAAACGATGGACACCATTGAGCCTATGGAACAAATAATCTTAACCTACAGGGCAGTACTGTCTTCATCAATATGCTTTTTCAATACAAACATATTTTTGCTTGTAATCATTTCAACTGCTTTGTATAGTTTGTATGCTTCTAATGATGCTAACTACCATCTTCAGGGAAAAAAATAAAAGTGTAAGAGGAAATAGTAAAATAAAGCATTACTGATTCAATTCAGCAAGTTCTAAGCACTTTAAGACATGCAGTGTACACTGAGAAGACTGTGCCAGAGATTAACAGTCCAGTAAGCACTTACCTGAATCATCTCTATAAGTGCTGTCTTGGATGGGAAGCCATTCTCTTCACGCTGTCCTGGAAATGCCAATACAACAGTCACATTCAGACAATTCACTCCCTCATCAGCAAGCTACCACGATGTACTTTGGACACAACTCTGTGTCCATCATTTTGAATGGTTTCATGCCTGAGGAAGTCTGCTAATTTGCCTACCTTCTCATTTGTCTCTGCTTTCTCTGAGTTTCTCACATTATATCCAATTACACAGGACCTAAGTCCATTCCCCAAAGTACCACGAATGAAGGCACAATTATTAAGCCCTATGATAATTTCAATAAGCATAAGGCAAGAATAACTGACAAATTAACAGGAGTATTCATTTCCTGTGAATTTCCCTTATCATTATATTAATGCTCTGTTTAAATACAAGAGGTAATTATTGCCTACATGTAAAGCAAGGTATGTTAAATTAGGATAGGGGTTTAAATAACCAGAGCAGAAAAACTTAAAAATGTAAATGAACTATAGTCCAATCTGCTTACATATTTTCTTTCCAGAGAATAGTATAATTTACTAATTGCTAATTGCATAATTGCAGTTGTGGGCTTGTTTTGCCTCTAATATTTACTGAAGTATATCCAAATTACAATAAGTATCAGTGTAATTTTCATATTTGAAAAAATAAGAATACTTCAGAAATAGGAACCCAATTAAGATTAATTTTCCATAAAAAAGCTGGCATTGTGAAGAATGACACAATATGCAGGATTTTAATTGGAAAAATAAAAACCAGACTATGTGACATTCGAGTCACTTCTACATTTTCTGTGTGTCACTGTATTCTACTGGTCGGCTTTTACTGAAAGTGGTAAAAATTATTGAAAGCCAACCCACACTATCTTCAGAAGACACAGAACCTGTATAATGAACATGAAGTATTCCCATGTTCCCCAATTTAAACTATGACCAACAGTAAGGAGTAAAGCATTCTTACACATTCCTATCTGGCATGTTTGCTAAGAATCTCTAATTTTCTTGGATTTGATTTCAAGAGGGATAAAAGAAGGTCCTAATTATCAGAACTTATGGCTTGACATCCAACTGTCCCGAATCCGATTCTACTAAGAATTCCATAAAATGTCCTGTGCAATCTTCAAAATCACTTTCACCCTGTGTCCTGTGTGCTGGGCTTAGCAGCAGTAGTGGCTCACACCTGAAATCCTTGTGGCTCCAAATGCAGAGATTAGGCTAGCCTGGGTAAACATTCTGGAGACTTCACCTCCATTGAGAAAGTTGTTCATGATGGTCTGTTCTATCATCCAGCTATCATGGAAGATTAAATAGGAGGCTATCAGTTCTGGCGAGCCCAGCTATAAATGCAAGACCCTCTTTTGGGAGCACGCTTTCAGGGGTAGAATGCTAGCTTGAAAAGGACCTAAGTTCGAACTCTAGTACTGCTAAATAAAAAAAATGTTTGCTAAAAATGGCATTTGAAATATGATGTAAAAATCGGTGTTAATAAAATCTTTTAATAAACCCACACAATTGGTTTAATAGATCCTAACAAATGAGGGTAAATTAATTTAGCAAAAATAAAAGATTACATGCACGTAATCCAGCACATATGATTTTGAACACTGTCAATGTCATATTTATATGAAAAAGTACCTGATTATAAAATTAATTTACCTGATTATTTTAGGTACACTTAGACAGATGTCTTGTTTTCCAGTATACCATTCCCTAAAAACAGGAGAAATAATGGCAAGAGCAGGACTCCTAATATATACCCATCCCTCACTTATTACCTCCCAGCCCTGTATTCCCATGTCATCAGCCTTCAGTTCATGAATGAGGACACTTCTGCACAGGGACAGTTAGTAGTCACTGAAGATCTCAGGAGGATAATTCTACTATGGTCTCCTTTCTGAGGCTTAGAGAAGAATAGAAACTGAAGTAAGATCACAAGACCAGTAACTAGTGCGGATGCAACTAAGATGGAGGGAGTATAGTTCAAACGTGATCTTGACATTTCGCTGTCTATCACTTTGTTCTGGTTAGTACTGGGGTTGTAACTTGAACTCAGGGCCTCCTCCTTGCTAGGCAGGAGCTTTACCACTTGAGGCCTCTGTTAGGCCCAGCAGCCTCACCTACTAGGACTGTTTGATGGCAGACTCTGTTTCTGCACATTCTCCAGGTTTTCCCATTTCATTAAGGGAACTAATGTGTCCATCAATCCCTTAAATTTTAAATCCCAAGCCCAAC
Organism: Megascapheus bottae; assembly: GCF_031878675.1. Lineage (NCBI taxonomy): Eukaryota > Metazoa > Chordata > Mammalia > Rodentia > Geomyidae > Megascapheus > Megascapheus bottae. The sequence continues at coordinate 39,266,908 of NC_143510.1, forward strand.
ATGCACATACCACACACACACAAACCTTCACTCACAGACAGATCACACATATTAGCCTATAGTTGTCTTCTTTATTTCTTCTGCCTCTACACAAACCTGATTCTCGGGTAAGACAGGGACTGAATTATTCCTTTTGTTCCCATTTCCCTTATGTCAACAAAAACATTTAAATTTATTTACTAATTAAAACATCTTTTTCTAGTCCATTTTTCAAAAGCTTAGAATATAATATACCAGAAAAATGACTAAAATCAAGTCTCTAACACTAATAACAAGGAGTTCTGTGAAGAATCTTGCAAATAAGGATCAATTAAAAAAATACCGCCACCAGGCACCAATGGCTGATGCCTGTAATCCTAGCTACTCAAGAGGTTGAGATCTGAGGATCACAGCTCATAGCCAGTCTAGGCAAGAAAGTCTGTGAGATTCTTATCTCCAATTAATCACCAAAAATTCCGAAGTGGCACTGTGGCTTATAGCGGTACAGTGCTAGCCGGGAGCTAAAAAGCTCTGGGACAGTGTGAAGACCTTGACTTTAAGACCCATGACTGACAAACAAAACAAAGCAAAACAACAAAACATCAATCCCCAAGCCAAACAAAAAAAAATCACGTTTGTTAAAATACAGAAGAATCCACTCACCCACCACCAAATAAAATTGGTAGCAAAGTTGGGATACAATTCTATAAAGTAAAATTTCTGTCTTTCTTCTTTTACTTTATACAGCTTGCAACACTTGTACTCTAGGGTCATTGTCTGAAATAGCCCATTTTACTGAGTCAGTAGGGTATAAAGATCATTTTGTATATGTCTTGTGAAGAGACAGATAGTTTCAATATTTGCTAAAAAATGTAAGAAAGGTTAGAACTAATGTGATGAACACATTGTTCTCCTGTGTTCCCTGAAATGGTTCTCGGATTATAACACACTGAAGAAATATTTGATTGATATAAATTTTATTTGAATAATAGAAAATCATACATACAAATAACCATAGGATACACACACAGGGATTTCAAGATAAATTTTATACTTTTCAATATGAAACAATGTGCATATCTCATGGAGATATAGTGCTAGAAATATCATCAAATGAGAACACAATCATCTTGGAAATGGTGAGTATAGCAACAAATGAAAGGAGTTACTAGGTAATAAAAAGATACAACTCCATAACAGGTAAATTACAAATGTTGGCCAAAGTGTTTCCCTACTTTTGACCAGAAATAACATTGATCATATGAAAGTAACTCGTCACTCAGATTGTATTTGTTGATATATACAGTATATACAGAATTTCCAGAGAAAGTCATAGATCTTTTCTCATTTCTTACATAATGACTTAAATGAAATTTTTCTCTTTTCTTATATATTGACTTAAATGGAGTCTCTAAAGTCTTCATGGGGAGATAAAAATTTTGCTAATTTTTAATCTTTCCTGGGAGCTAAACCACTGGTTCAAAATTCTGATGTTTGGAAATAGGAACAAGTTTCATCAAAATGTGAAATTGTTGTGAAAGAGGTAAAAAATTGATTGAGTGTCTAACACTCAATCTGCCGATTTTCATGCACTCCTTACACATTGCTCTGTAGTCATATCTTCACCAATCTTTGAAAAACACATATTGAAAAAAACTGAGTCATACACTTCAAAGTCAGCAGTACTGTCATGGTTCTATTACAAATTTAACTAAAGCACTAAAACATCTGTCTGACTCACTGAGATAGACAGTGAGGTTTCATTAAAAATCCATCACTGACATTGACAGAGAGAGAGAGAAAGAGACAGAGAGACAGAGAGAGAGACAGAGAGAGAGACAGAGAGAAACAGAGACAAAAAGAGACAGACAAGAGAGAGAGGAACATAGTGAGACAGGGAGAGACAAAAACAGAGAGAGACAGACAGACAGACAGAGACAGAGAGAGAGAGACAGAGACAGAGACAGAAACAGAAAGAGACCACCCCCATAATGATATCAGAAATTGGAAATTAATAATTGTGCTCCATGTGTTTAATATTTGGGTTGAAATTCAGCTCATTTCTTATTTTCTCCACCACATTCTAATATAGCCTTCAGTGTGAAGGAAACAATTTTTTCATTAAACATGTTTGAATTTCTGAGAAAGGATGTAAGACATTCATTTCAATTTACTGTCTTTGAAGGACATAAGAGCATTATTCTAGAGTACAGAATGCATATCTCAAACCTGTGGCTGGTCCTGAGACCTTTCTAATACTCAAAAAAAAAGTCACGCTAAGATTTACACAAGAACACTGCATTTGAGGTGACAAGGCATGTTCCACATTTCTTCTTTATCCAGTGACAGTTATTTCAGATACAATGGCTATTACCTTCTTGTTTTATAGATGAATAATTGAGAGGAACAAGAGAGCAAAGTGGTTTGTAGAGTCTCACAACCATTTACAGATATGCTAAACCAAATCACCTTCTCTTAAGCTTCAGAGCAGCATGTTCAAACAGTCTTTGGAATCACATGCCATCCTTTCCCACAGGATAATTACTTAAATGCATTTTCACCCTTGGGGAATTTAAATCACTGTTTCAAAACCACACTGATTAAGTCTGACAATAATTCTGTAATAATGGGAGAGAACATTCAGATTAAATGATGAGCTTTTTCAGTCTAATAAAAACCGTGTGTGTGTGTGTGTGTGTGTGTGTGTGTGTGTGTGTATGTGTCTCATTATTATAGGCAGTGATAAAACTCATAGTTTAAGAACATTTATATCAAAAGTCTGCAGTATGTAATATGCAAATTCCTTTGGTTTATCAAGTAAATATTAAGGCATTTCAGATTCCTCTAAAAGGATTTACTGCTTTTTTATTATATTTGTATTTTACCTATAGTGAAGTAAAAAGTTCAAAACACAGAATTGAAAAAAAAACATGCATAATCACTGTGTTTCAGGAAAGCACTCTTTTTGGGAGTTAATTAAGCAATGAACTTTCCAATTTCTATTAAAAAGAGTTACTATTACCACAAAGCATTTACAATAAAGAACAGTATCATAGGAATATAACTTGACATAGGGTGGACAATCAAGATGGCTGAAGTGGATCCTCGTGCGTCCATATCTGTCAAAGATGATAAACACTTCATTAATAAGGACTGTACCAAAAGTGACCCAGCTACTAGAGGCTGAGTGTTCACATCTCCTCCATAAGCATATGTTAAAATCCTGTCCCCAGTTGGTGATGAAGCTCTTTACAATGCCCTTAAATCTGCTGGCATCTTAGTCTTGAACTTCCTACCTCCAACACTGCGACAAATACCTTTCTAAAGTCTAATGTTAATCTGTAGAGTAGTCCAAATGGAGTAAGTAATATGCTAAAGACAATGCTTCTTCTGTAAAGATCAAATCATGACGTAAATCTAACTTAGAACCACAAGTTACTAATTCTTATTTCTTATTTTGTCCTCAAGGCAGCATACACTCGTTGCCAAGTATATCTATAAAAAGAGTGATGTAGTAACTGCTCTTACAATTCTACTCTTTGTTCCTTTACTATTAACTTTAATTGAGATTGGAAAAACAATGTAATCATTTTAAGCACAATTATACTTGATAACAAACCAGGGGTGGGGTAATGTAGAAATTTAATTAAAGAGAACATCAATGAATAAGGGATGGAGGAAAATCTGCCTGTTTGTACTTGAATGCAGCTAAGTTAGTGTGCACAATATAAAATATCATCTTTCAAAAGACCAATCAATAAAAGCTCCAGCCCTGTGTCCAGCCCAGAGGTCTCTATGCAAGCTCAGCAAAATTGCAAAATCAGACCTAAAGGCCAAATTTGACCAGCAGCCCCAAAATGCTAAAAATCATGTCTGATCCTGCAGAGGTATAGAATTTATGTCAGTCAATAGGACCACTTCATAATATTCTCATATTAACGCTACCTACCATTCTTCAGGCAACAAGAGGTAAGATGTTAATTATTTTATAACCTATATTGATGATGATGATGATGATGATGATGATGATGATGATGGTGAGGTAAATTTAAATTAATCCTATTTTGGTCTGTTGAAGTGAATATAGTTTGAAATGGATCTACAGTCCAGATAGTTTTAACAGACATTTACTGAAGACCTTAATTGTGAGATAGGTAGTTGCCATTCTACCAAGAATGGGTTGGTTTATTTGGTTTAAGTTTGACTCTACATCATTTGTAAGAAAGAATGGGCTTCCTCACCTCTTTTATGTCTAAGGGTAAGGTCAATTCCTTACCTGTGACTAAAGATAATAGTTTCAGACTTAGTTTTCCAGGACTATAAACTAGGCCCATATCAATGAACCACAACAGGGAGCAAAAGTATTTATGCCACTAGGATCAACAAAATTTGAAATACTCTCAAGGACTCTAACTGAGCCTGAAAACTCCAAAGTTAAAGTTTCAAGATAAAGTTTTTTCTACCATTGTTATGACTAAAATATTAACATCAAACTCTGGTTTCCTTCACTCACAAAGTATAATTTCTGTAGAAACCAGGTTTCTCTATTGAGAAGAAAAGTTAATGTAATCTCCTAAAATAAGGAATATACATATTTTTAAAGGATATTTTGATTTGATTCTTAAATGGCTTATGACCTTAAGAATGTTAACTTTACTACTGGACTAGTAAGATTTTTTTCAGTAATTTGTAGGAGGCAAATAACTGGGATAGTAAGGTATAATTTTTATTTTAAGACTAGATTTTCTACATAGCTTAATCTGATCTCAACCTTTCAATGCTCCTGATTCAGGTTTCTGTGATGGGATTACAGGGGTCATAGCCTCATCTGTTTGAGCCAGCAATATTCACAGTCAGAAATCAGTGTTGGGGTTTCAAAGCAGCTTTGTGAAATGTTTAGGGAATTCTGCAATAGGTAATCCAAAGGCAAATTCAGGTGTTCCTCAGATTGAGTAACAAAAAGTCAAATTGTTTTCTTCTGCTCTGGTCACCAATTCTGGCTTTTCAACCACCTGTGGTGATATCCTCCTGTGAATATTGCTCTTGTGGCTTAACCCTTTTCAGCACTCAGATGAAAGACATGCTGGGAGAAAAGTATGGGTGGGGGAGGGGAAGTGATCTCACTATGATGGAAAAATAAACTGTTTAACCATCTTACTAGTTATTCTTGGAATCCTGATCTGCTCACTGCTGGTTCCATCTCCGCCATCTGTTGTGGCTTTAACTTCGATAATGTAGTCCTCTTTGATTGGCAGCAGCAGTTCTGCTGAAGTTTTATTTGTGTTCAGCACTTGTGTATGACTCTGACTGCTAGTCCTATAGAAAACCTAAAATGCAGGATTAGATGATACAATTCTTAGAATGGCTGCTTTGTTTACTTCTCTAAACCCATCACTCAGAAATTACCTGGGGTTGTTGCCTGGCTTTCTATATTCCTAGGAGATAAACCACATTCCCAGCTTTGTCTCTAGGCCCGAGATTATATAAATCAGCACAGAGAAGAAACACTAGGTTCTGACACCTTGAAGTTGGAGACACAGTGAATTTTCACAGAAGAGCTTGACAAATGGTGGATACTGGTGAGGCTGCAGAGAAAATTCAGAGCCACACTGTGTAGACCTTGAATGCTGATCAAAAATAATCTTTTGAAAGCAGAGATGTGGTGAGCCTCAGTGGTTAAGATACAATTAACAAATAAACCCAGCGACATGAGAAGCAGAAGTAGGAGGACTAAATCTATCTGAAGAAGAACTAGAGCAGAAAAGATCTGGTTCATGTGTCGGAATATTTTCCTAGGAAGTGGGAGCCCCCAAGTTCAAATACAAGATCACACACAAAAAAGCCAATACAAAAAGTAGATACTTCAGGGACAATGCTCTTTATCTGAAGCTTCATACCTGTATCAAAATTAGGCAGAGAATACAGTGCATAGGCATGTTAAAGAATCCATCTATCCCAGCTTCTCTTGAAAAATGTTTCCAAAAGCAGGAAAATAAAGTATTATAAATGAACCTACTTACTTTATATCCTGTTACTTCTGATTCATTCTCCATTGCTCTTACTTGCTCCCAATTAAGTAATACTTTTGTGTCTGTAGCATTCCACACAACATTTCCTGGTGGCTGACTGGGTGCTTGAAATGCAAAACAAAACATCAAAGTCAAGTTGAGTACGGAGTAATATTTTACAATATAGAGGTACTGTCAAAGTAGAAGTCTTGAGCTAGTAATGCATCATGTATAGGCAGAGCTAGAAAAAGTAACAGAATAGTTCCATTTTTTATTCTATTCCATTCTATTCCACTCTAATACATGTGTTGGTATTGGGGCTTGAACTCAGGATCTGGTTGCCGTTTCTTAGCTTTTTTGCCTAAGGCTAGTGCTCTACCACCTGAGCCATAGTTCCACTTCTGGCTTTTTTGATGGATCATTGAAAGAAATAACTCTTATACTCTAGCCTGCTCAAGCTGTCTTTAAACCACAATCATCAGATCTTCCTTAGGCAACTGAGTAGCTAGGATTATAGTAGTAAGTAGGATATAGTAGTAAGTAGGTGGCTTCTAAATTTCCTTATTTTATTTTTTAGTTGTTGTTGTAAAGGTGATGTCCAGAGGGGTTACAGTTACATAAGTCAGGTAATGAGGAAATTTCTTTTTGAATAGTGTCAGCCTTGCCCTGGCTCTCTCCAGTGAATCCCATTTGTTCAACCTCTGTCCCACCATTTCTGTGACCCCTGCTTAGCCTCCCAAAGAAAGACAAGCTAACAAACAAGATAAAAAGAAAAGAAAAAAAGCAACAAAGAAAAAGAAAACTTGGATCTGGGAGAGTAGCCTAGTGGTAGAGTGCTCGCCTAGCATGCATGAATCCCTGGGTTCAATTCCTTGGTATCACATATGCAGAAAAAGCCAGAAGTGGTGCTGTGGCTCAAGTGGCAGAGCGCTAGCTTTGACCAAAATATGTCCAAAGACAGTGTCCAGGCCCTGACTTCAAGCCCCAGAATTCACAAAAAAATTAATTAATTAAAATTTAAATAAAAAGAAAACTTTAGTTTCCATTTCCTAGGATTCATTTTGATAAATATATGAGTGCATGACGTAGCTATTTAGCCTTTGTGGTCCTCTCCTAAGAATATCCTCCTTTAGTCTCATTGTGAGAATTAAAACAGTATTTTCCCTCAATTGTGAGAAAAATCCATCTTATCCTATTCATCACACTGGCTGGGAGAGTTTGCACCCATTGCATATCATGTCCCAGAATGACATCACCCCATTTGTTAGGAAATGGAAAGACTTAGAAAAAGTCATATTAAGTGAAGTAAGCCAGACTCAAAGGAACTTAGGCTCAATGGTTTCCCTCATTCGTCATAATCAGTAGAAACCCTGGGCTCTACTATCAGAGATCTGCAATAGAGCAAAATCTTGATACATAAGGCCATATAATGTGAAGCTAATTGAAAGGACCTCCAGGATATTGAAACAAAAGCCATATAATGAATGATTGTTGTCCTTAATGTACTATGTTGTCTCTCATCTCCTTTGCTATCCCTTGGTTATCTCATATTGGTATAGTATCTCACTTTGTTATCTGATATATTGAATTTATTTGTATTTGGATATTTGAAATTTGATAGGGAAGGGGGGAAAACCAAGACGGGAGGGGGGTGTGGGGGGGAAGGGAAATGGGTACCAAGACATGTGAAAGGGTATCAATGTATGTGAATTAATGCACCTTCTATCTGGCAAATATCATGTAACCCTTTTACTAATTACAATAAAAAAAAAGAAAAAAAAAGAAAGAAAACATTGGTAGAGAAGGACATTCCTTTATCCACCACAAGAGGGATGGCTGTTGCTGAACCCAGACCAGCAGGTACCATGGCTTGTCAGAGGCTGAAAGACATTGGCAAATGAGCAGCTTAAATCTGCACAAAATGAAGTGTGGCTGATTTTAAAGCCAGTCTTTGATCATGAGATGAGCAAAAATGTGAGGCAATCAAAAATAAGGCTTCCTGAGATTTATTCTCATGAAGGATCAAGCTACACACACGGAGAAATTGCCACAGCTAAGTCCATATTTTCAAGTCTTCATTTTCCAAGTTTAAATCAATTTTTGAGAAGAATTGGGCAAGAACACTAGAACGCTACTGAGGATTATGAATTGGATGCATAGCTTAGCTCTCTCCCGTGAATACCAGACAGGAAGCTCATGTAAAGGGTGGGGCTGGGGATGACATGGTAGCCAATGCTATTTGTCAACATCAGCACAGATGGGACACAGGATATTGGCTTTGTTATCGTTGGTAACGCAACTAGCATACCTACTTGCTTGTCAACAGCATCATGACTGTGCCAAACAGTGCTGGCATAGATTGCTAAGTCTGGATTTTGCACAGTATGTGATTTGGTTAACTGAATTTTTAATGAGAAAATGATATAAAAGATTGTGTCTCCAGAGGAATTTCCAAACCTCATTGACTAACACCCTGAACAAAATGCCATCAGAATTATAGATGGGGAAAATAACAACAAACAAGGAGTTCTGTTGTCTATAGTAACCTCAACACTATTTTACATTGTCTTTAAATGTGCATATCTGATGCTAACAATGAGTTTAGGTCAGCTAAGACTGATCAAAATAGAAGAAAGGAAGAATAATAGCAGTTGCTCTGTGTTGGAATACTAATGAGCGCCTCTGCTTGCTCAGCAAATGACAAAAAAGTTCACCTGTTAGTGCAGCTCTCCAGACTGTGACTCTTAAGTCTGACAGCAGTTAGTATAAAGAAGAGGTTTGGCTAGGTGCTGAGTGGCATACACTTGTCATTCTAGCTACTCAGGAGGCTGAGATTTGAGGATCTTGGTTCAAAGCCAGCAAGGTCAGGAAAGTCCATGAATCTCTAATCTCCAATTAACCACCAGAAAACTGGAAGTGGAGCTGTAGTTCAAAGTAGTAGTGTACTAGCCTTGAGCAAAGAGCTCAGGGACAGCTGGCAGGCCCTGAGCTCAATCCCCATGACCAACAACAATAACAAAAAAAGAACAGGTTGCATTTGGTGTAGCCCAAGACAATGCACTTTAGTAGAGTGTGTTTTGCCAGATGATATGTGCTTAGAGGCAAGAGAAAGTTGGGAGTTTCACCACAGAGCTTGCAGAGGTAATGACTATAAATTGAGGTTTATCTTGTCCAAGTCCCAAAATAGATGACTTCAGTCAGAAATGAATACGTTTTTGCAATGACAAAAAGAGAAATAGGAAAGCAAAGGAAAAATAAAAGAAGTTTGTTCTGAGTCTGACTGCTCTTCTGGAATCACATCAGTATTTTCAGATAGTCAGGTATCATTTTGTCTACTCTAATGTTTTAAAAAAGCTATCATTACAAAAACCCATAAACATCCATTTTAGTCTCATTTCAAGAAATATTACTAGCACAATAATGAGCTGGATATACTACTTCTGTTTAGGGGTATTCTACAGAACAAATGAAGTGAATGTTTCACTTTAAATATTAAAAATCAGAAAGATGTTTGTGAATCATTTTAACAATTATGTCTCTTAATACCACTGGTAAGAAAAACACCATCTGTGTAATGCTGGCTCAAGTAAAACTTCATTCCATGTTCAAGATTCTTTCTTAATCACTTGTGCTTAGCATGCATTTCCAATGTGTACAATATGCAAAATATGCTTTTACATAACATTATTTGCTCAATCCTCAGTATCTTGCATTGCAACAAGGGGTCACCTGGATTTAGAGAGTTATGAAATAAGTTTAATATGCATGTTCATATCAGAATTATTCATAGTAGCCAAAAAACTGGAAACAAATCAAGTTTAAATATCCATCACCAGATGAATGGATAAGTAAATCATGGTCTATGGATGGAAGGGAATATTGTTCATCTTTAGAAATGGAATTCTCACACTGGCAATCAATAAACTGTAAGTAATCTAGCATCCCATTGTAGAAGGTATATGGAGTGACGAGATTTAGAAACAGCAGGGTTGGTAAGAGGGGAAAGAAGAGATTGTCTAGTGGTATAGATCCTCAGAGGGAAAGAATTCTGATGATGTCTTGTTCAGCAGTGTCAATGGGTTTGACACTACTTAACAAGCTATTTCACAAGGGTAAAGAATGTCCATTTCATCATCGATGTCCTTTCCTACAATTATAATTTTGCTGTTATTCTTTTGAGTCAGAGTTCCACTAGAAGCACAGACTAAACTCAAACTGGTGATCCTCGTGCCTCATTTATCTGGATGCTGGGATTATGGAGACATACTCAGCCACCAAATTTTTCTTTTAAATATCCTAAGACACACAATTACTGAAAGGTAAACTGAAGAGGCACAACAGGCTCAATTCTTTGTCCAATGCCTACTGCTGTTCAGCTTAGTGGGTAAGAGGAAGTTGACAGAACATCTAGGACTTTTCACATTGGGTTCTATCCTACATGTAGGAACATATGCTTGCTGTGATTAATTATACAAAACTCAGTATGTTTCTTGACTCTCTTCCTTAGCTACCGGATGGTAATACTATGAATCTTATCACCAGTAGCTGAAAAGTACAAATTGCACTTGGACATTACTTAAGATGATCAACATTTTTTAGTAAGTTGTGACAATCAAACAACCACAGGACATGTTCTATTCAATTATGAGATAATTTGTGTTGACATCACTCAACCAGTATAAAAATAGTTAATGTTTCACATCACAGGCAATTGGCTAAATACTTCAAAATACGACACAAATATCCACTGTTTGACTCATCCAAAAACTAGGAAAAGATTGGCTTGGAGGCCCAACGTGTAATTCCAAGAAAAGTCTTCCTTTGCTTTTCATACCAATAATTTACATGAACAAATTTTCTTTCACTGGATTATAAAAACACAAAGGACATTTCCTGTATTACAGAGGATTCCACAGGTCAAACAGGATAGATTTTTCACAATGATTCTAAAGATATAATAAAATAAACTTCATATAGTTAAAAACTTGGCTAGACGATTTACTTGAGTCTCCATTTGCTGAATCTTTCTGTCTGACTTTTAGTTCAATATTTTTTTTTTGTTTGCCACCCCTGGGCTTGAACTCAGGGCACTGTCCCTGGACTTTCTCAAGGCTAAAGCTCTACCACTTGAGCCTCAGCACCACTTCCAGCTTTTTTCTATGTATATGGTATCGAGGAATCGAACCTGGGTCTTCGTGCATGCTAGACAAGCACTCTACACTAGGCCGAATTCTCAGCCCCAATAATGTGTTTTTATCTTTCTTCAGAGCTCAGTGAATAAGGAATAGGTTGGCCGAAGCCTAGAACCACAACAAAGAAGTACTGTTAAACCCAAGGATGCCCTGTTAACATGTAAAGTACACCACTGTGGTGGTGGGTGATTCGTGGCATAAAACTAAAAAAAAAAACTCAGAAACTGAAATGCAAACATCTGGAGGGAAATTCCTATTTTATCTCAGTAGTTTGAAGAGCAAGGTGGATTCATGGATGATATCATCTTTAATATTCCTGATATATTCACATCACAAACCAGGAGCAAGTACAACATACTCACATAGACTGCAAGTCTCTAAGAGAGAGGCTTGCAGATAGTTCATAGAACTAGTTCTTATTGTTAAAAACTGTGTGAAAACTTCTTATAGGAATGACACTGTTTCTCTAGTGGCTCTGATACCAAGTTAGATTCTTTTTTATATCTATTAAAGATATTAAAATTAGTTTTAAATAGAAATATTAAATGCATATTAGTAAAGGGGAATTCTACAAAGGGCAAAAACTGAGAGGGAAAATTACAAATAAAAGAGTTGGACAATTTGCTTTAGTATGTATACTAAGCCGTACATTAAAGTGGATGACTATATAATTAAACTGTATATCTGATAGCTTTACAATTTCCAAACAAGGTTTCATGTAGAAATATTCACTTTATTAAAAACTGATGAAATATTCACTCATTCTTCTAGTGGCTGTTTTATTCACATTTCAGTTTCACTTTTGAAGGACATATTTAATTGGCTACCTTAAAGGCATTTTGGCTTAAATTCCATGGATGAACTTTCCATTCTTTTGAAAAGCAAAAAATCTGATGTGAAAATTGACTGTGCCATTAAATATTACACAATTTTCTCAAGTGGATATTCATGTTCAAATAATAAGGCAGAAAATAAAGGTACCCTTCGTTTAGCAGGGTCTGGACATGTGATTCAAATCAAGCCAATCAGACTTTTCTGACTGACCACCACTGTTTCTCAAGTGGACCTTAGCCTGAGATAAGCCAATGAGCAGCCTATTTAGTTTTGAGCATAGCTATGAAAAAGAAGATACCAACATCCCCGGAAGTTTTTGGGTGCCAGAAATTAGCCATTGAGGTACTGTTGCAATATTGCAACTCTGAAATGCAACCTAGGTTAAAATCATGCAGAAAACCAAGAGAAGAGATGGAGATAGTCGTTGCTTACTTAACAATACTTATCAGACTCCAACTGACTGCACAATTAAGACAGAATTCAAGAATGGTAAAGCCAATGAGGAAATCAGGTTAAAAGGTAAGGTAAAAAATGACATTCCAGTTGAAGCTGCTGGGATATAGTAATACAACAAACAAAGGCAACATGGTGTGTGTGTTCCTGTGTATGTGTGTAGTGGCTCTTAGGAATACAAAAGTAGAGCAGGGAAGGTGATAGTGATTCCCAGAAGATGTAAGGATATAGTCTTAAAATGGAAGTCAATTGACACTGAGTTTGTATCTGTATAAAGCCCTAGCAGTGAGGAATGCATTATGTATGTGTATATATATGCACATGTATACATATATGTATATATGAATGTATCAATATGTATGATATATGTACTTATAGTCATTACACACATGCATATATCAATATACACACAAATGAGTATATATTTAGTTCTATATGTATATACATATACTGATATAGATACTTGTGTTTATATTCTTATATATGTATATATGTACACACATACACACTCTCTCTAAAAGGTGCTGGGCAGAGATGTGACATACTCAGGACCATCATTGTGGTCAAAAGAAGGAACAGGGTAACAGGCTAACCAGTGAGTCTCCACAGTCCTGATCCACCAGACCTAGAAGTGGCAGATTCTTGATCAATTCAGAAGCCAGATTCTGGACCAGTTGTTGGTCTGTGTGAGAGATGCTTCAAGGGTAACTGACCTATGAAGCCTGCAGAACTGAAGTAACAGGGTTCAATTTGATGAAATGGAGGATTTTGTAGAAGAGATAGATTTTTAGATGGTTGGAAGGTATGATCAAGAATTTAATTTAAGAAATATTTTAAAGTTGGGATCTGGTGGCTCAGGCCTGTAATCCTAGCTACTCAGGAGGCTGAGATTTGAGGATCACAGTTCAAAACCAGACTAGACAGGAGAGGAATCCATGAGATGTTTGTATCCAATTAACCACAAAAAATGTGGGAAGGCCAGAAGTGAAGGTGTGGCCAAAATGATAGAGCACAGGTCTTGATCAAAAAGCTAAGGGACAGTAAGTACACTGGCCCTACAATAAACCTCAGTGTCAGCACACATATGTATGAGTACACACACACACACACACACTACTTACACAGCAACAAACATAAAAAGCCAAAAACCAGAACTACTCATTTTGAGTTGGATTTGTGTTGCTATTCAACCATGAGGATACTAATTTTATGCTTGGTTTCAGACTTAGTGAGAACCCAAACTGCCCTCTGAATTTTTAGTTCTACAAAACAGAATATTTTTCTTTTAGATTCTTTCTGGAAAACTCTGGATACAAAGCCATCAATATATTTCCTTTCAGATATCAGCAGATTTCATTACTGGCCAACAATCTTTACCAGGCAAATCAGATGGATGATATTGTTAACGATTAGCTATCTGACAGATACCCATCTTTGATTACTGTTAACTGAGAATTGCTTTTAAGAAGCAAACATAGTGGGATATAAAAAAAATAAGTATTTAATGGAAACTACAGTGTTCAATCACAAATAACCAACCCCAGTCAGTACTGATATAAAGCTTTGCATAAACCTTCTGATTATGAAGATGTGAATCATACATTTTCTGCAAGATGGTCAAAGACTGCAGCATGGATATCTGAATTCAAAAGGGCAGTCAAGACGAAGTACAGTTGATTTAGTTCCTCAGGCTGGCATGTTTCTTTAGGTTTAAGTTATTCATTCAGTCATTCATCAAGCATTTATTGAATGGCTGCCATGTGTTGGGACTGGGCTGGCCAAATAAGGGAGGAAAGGCCTTTTCCTAAGTGAAGCTCACAAACCAGAGGCTAAAATGGGTAGCATAATCAAAACATTATCTCAGCTCTTCACACCCTAGACATACAGATAATTCACTTCAAGTGATAATGACAAGAATCATACGAAGACTCTTAAATACAATTTGATGATAAAACCACATCAAAGTTGAGGATGGTTATGAAAAGCCACTTGTAATAATTTTTATAAATAGCTTTAAAAGCATCCATTTTGCTTCCAGTTTGATATATTTGAAAAATGATTAACATAAGCATTTAAAAATTAGCACATGAAGGGAAGGGGGAAAAACAAGATGAGGGATGGGGTGGGGGGAGGGAAATGGGGACCAAGACATGAGAAAGGGTATCAATGTTTGTGAAGTAATGCACCTTCTATCTGGTAAATAAATGTAATCCTTCTATTAATTCCAATATACGGAAAAAATTAGCACATGATCTTTCTACACAACTTTAAGATGAGAAGCCCTTTTAATGATCTATACGAATTTCTCCACTCACTGTAGAAAACTTTTCCTTAATACCTATAGATCAGTGTGCAACCTGCAACAGCAGGTTGAGAGTGCGTTACTTCCAAGATTATTTTTATATACTGTACAGAGCAAATCACAAGAAATAGTGGTATTACATAAGTTGTGAATATTGTTTATATGGTTTCAAAAGGTATGATTACAGTGGTTAAAATTATGCCTGCATTTGGATGCCTTCAATGTTACTGGCCTTGACATCTCTGTAAAGTTCTTGAACCTTCATGAGCCTCACCTTTTCATCCCTAAAATGAAGATGCTAATAGCTTCCAGCACTGGTGTTGCTGTGAGAATTAGGAATGAATGCAGAAAAAGGGTTTAGGCCCAAGGCTATAAATTGCAAAGTGACTAGTCATTAATACCATAATTACCATCATCATTGGTATGTGTAAATTTCTACTTTAGATTCAGTAGTTATATGCTATCTTTAAATTACAAATGAGTTTTGCTTCTTTTGACATCTTATTCCACTGATTGCATGTTATTATATCCCTAGTCTCCTATAATCAGTTGTTCCCTTCTGTCTTCTCAATACACTGAAGCCATCATGATGTCACACTTCTTATTACAATGATGGTTCCTAGTATATAGTAATTACATTGATTATTAAGTCAGAATACACACATTTGCTAGCTTTCGCATCAGTCCTGGGACTTGGACTCAGAGCCTGAGCACTCTCCTTGGACTTCTTTTAGCTCAAAGCTAGTGCTCTGTGCTCTATCACTTGAGCCACATATCTGCTTCTGACCTTTTTTTTTTTTTATTACTTTATTTGAGGTGAGTCTCACAGACTTTCTTGCCTGAATGAACTTCAAATTGAGATCTCTGCCTCCTGAGTAGCTTGGATTATGGCTGTGAGCCACATGTTATATACATATATATGTATACATATACATATATATGTGTGCATATACTTATGTATATATATATGTTTTGCCAGCAGAATTGTCCACTAAGTCTATGCTTTGAATTGTCCACTAAGTCTATGCTTTGAATTTATAAAAATATATATATTTAAACTTTTAAAATTCAAAACTACTACTAAGAGAGCAACTCATATTTAGTGAAAAGTTGTAAATACAGAACATCTGTGTGGTTCCAAATCAATATATCCCACGATCTTCCAGCAACCTATATGCTATTCATAACAGTTTGGGTCAGACTTCTCATGATGATTAGGTAAAGATAATGCTAAATCCACATATCTAGTAGGTTGCTTACAGACAGACGTTTCTAAAGGAGTAACATGTTTTCCTGATGAACCATTGCTCTGCAATGTTTATTGTACTAACAAGTTGTTAGTCACATTCTTTTCCTGTATACAATGCATATAAACATGTAAAAATTCCAATTAGTTAGCACTGCTTTAACCCTCCAAGCAGTAGGGTTTTAACAATGTTTTAAACTATCAATGGCAAAGTCCATCATATTCCATTTTCTAATACTCTAGTTCATTGAGTTTTTAGCCACTAAGTATAGGCTTTCAAATAAATTTGGAAATGATACATGCAGGCATAAATGCATTAATGTAATTAAAAATCAAGCATAATGGTAGTCTATTCCTATGCAAAGCAAGTTAATCACATACAGTTACTGAAGTAAATTATTTTAAATTATTTAAGAATATAATTATCTGCAACCCTGAATGCCAATGTGCTAAAGTTACCTAAGTTCTTCACACCTCATTTTCCCCTCACCTCTGCAATGGAAACTGGAATAGAATGAGGATAAAATACTTGTGATATGGAATACTGTCAATCACATTAACTATGGAGATAACAATGACAAAGGCTCAAAGGTTTATATTGTTGGAATGAAGTGATACAATACAATGACTGTGTATAGATCGTGTCATTAATTTAAATAAAATATTTGTTGGACATTCCAAAATACCTATCACTGATTATTTTGTAGGCTCACTAACTTCTCATTACAGCTTATGAATTCACTTGCTAACTACAGACATAATAAATACTCAGACTCTGAAGGTAACAGTGACTTCTCTGGTTAATATTTTAAAGTATCATTATATTCATGTGGACATAGCTTTTGACGATCACTTTTTAATGTGCTGCATCTCTTGAACAATGTGAGAGGAGAACAAGAACACTGGAAAAAGAACAACCACAATGTTAATTCACAGAGGCTTATTTATAAACCTTGGGGAACTAATAATACAAAAGATTAAGTCCAACTAAGCTATTCATATTATTTTGCCAGACCTGGGACTTGAACTCAGGGCCTGAACACTGTCCTTGGGCTACTTCCTCAAGGCTAGCGCTCTGCCACTTGAGCCACAGCAGCACTTCCAGCTTTTCTATGTATGTGGTACCAAACAATTGAACCCGATTTCATGCAAGCTAAGTAAGCACACTACCACTAGACCAAATTCCCAGCCTAAGTTATTCATATTTTTTAAAACCTATAGTTACAATTTTTTTGAAGAAATCATTGATCTTCACCTGAAAGGTTTTACCTAAAATGAAAGATTTAGGGTAATTCTAGAGACTGATATGTAGAGCCTTAAGTTTATGCTTGATTCTAGGTTTATATCATTCCACGACATTAAAGAGATGTGTTGTCATAATCAGTAGAAACCTTGGGCTCTACTAGCAGAGATCTGCAATAGAGCAAAATCTGATACATAAGGCCATATAGTATGAAGCTAATTGAAAGGACCTCCAGGATATTGAAACAAAAGCCATATAACGAATGATTGTTGTCCTTAATGTACTATGATGTCTCTCCTCTCCTTTGCTGTCCCTTGGTTATCTCATATTGTTACAGTATCTCACTTTGTTATCTGATATATTGAATTTATTTGTATTTGGTTATTTGAAATTTGATAGGGAAGGGGGGAAAACCAAGACGGGTGGGGGTGGGGGGGAGGGTAATGGGTACCAAGACATGTGAAAGGGTATCAATGTATGTGAATTAATGCACCTTCTATCTGGCAAATATCATGTAACCCTTTTATTAATTACAATAAAAAATTTAAAAAAAGAGAGATGTGTTGTCCACTTAAAATGATAAAGGGGGTTCTCATTACTAATATAGACCATTTTCTTTGAAATTCAAAACAATGGGAAATGTACATACGTGTTTTCTTGGTGGTTGCATTAACTGTGTCACTGAAGGGGCCAGTCCCCGCGCTGTTGTAAGCCCGGACAGCTGTGTAATACACCAGATTACTCTTCAGGCCCCGAAGCCTGGCTGATGTCTCATTTCCTGTCACTTTTATTTTACTGGATGATTCTTCTTCTCCTCTATTATTCCAATACTGCACCTAGTAGACAGCAGACATAAAACATACAAGGGGCAAACAAAATAGTACTTTTTTCCAAATTCAATTGTTTCATTAAAATGGGTACTGCACTCTTTTTTCTTATCTGTTGGAAAAATATTTCTAGAGACCCTATTCCTGCATTAGTCTCTGTATCTTAGCAATGAACACATAGAAATGGGACCAGAAAAAGAAATAGATAATAAAAACAAATGAAGCAGATGCATTCAGAGTGCTGAGTGTAGTTAGTACATATGCATGGAAAAAGGAAGGATAAATGTATATATTTACATGAGAAACATGTTCTCCTTTTTCAATCCTTGACCAGCCCAACCCAACTTCATGGCCAGAAAGCTGGCCGTCATCCATCCATGAGTTCTGTCAACATTGGAAGTCCTTCCTTTCTGAGGAAAATGAATTGTTAAAAACCACCAGAAAGTTACTGGCTATTGAATTGTCCAGCAGTGATAGCCAAATGTCAAGATACCAACTTGCGTATACAATTCTGTAGTAGAGAACTAGAAGAAGGTTAAAATAATTGATTTTAATATAAATGTAAAATATTTGACACACATTTCATTGTTCTTCACTGGGTAAAAATCTTAGATTTATTAGAGAAATCTTAGAATTATTATAGACAAATAGTTTAAGATACAAAACAAGATAGAGACAGTACATGGGGGAAAGAGTAGTCAAGTAGAAAAATAAAAACATATGATGATTATAAATTTTGTTATGCTTTCTTAGAAAGTATGGATTCTCCATCAAACCCCAAATAAGAATTCAACAATGAGACAATTCCTTGTACAGGAATAAGATCACAGTTATTATCACTTGAACAATAAAGTAGGCACTGTACAGGTAATGCTAAACTAAACAGGCTGGGTAGTGATTGAAAAGGTACACAGTTTGCAATTGTGTTCTTCGTGTCTTTCTTGCAATATCAATCTTTGTGACATTGGCTTACCTTTGTGTACCTTTGAGATCCAGATATGAAAATAAAATACTTTTGATAGTTTATACAACTGTCAGCTTGAAGGCAATAAAAGTGGTAACTGAACCTCAGTGTGCTTATTCTGAAGACAATGAACACTTGAAATATCTGGACAAGCTGGGTGGAGAAGCCTCTTCTTAACAAAGGACCTACTGGTGACTCATGCCTATAATCCTAGGAAAGGACCAGGAAGATGACTTGTTGAAGGGTATCCTAGCAAAATCAAAAGATTCTGTTTCCACAGAAAATATATGGGCACAGGGCAGTGTGTCTGTCATATTACCTATGGCAAGAAGAATAATTAGGAGGATTGTGGTTCAGGCAGGCTTGTCAAAAAGTGAGACTGTATCTCAAAAATAACTAGAGGAAGAAAGGGCTGGGCTATGGCTCAAAGAGATAAAGAATCTGTTTAACAAACACAAAGATCTGAGTTCAAACCTTGGTACCATCAAAATGATGATGATGATGTTGGTGGTGGTAAAGGATTTCAAACTTAGTTCTAACTGATCGGAGAAAACAGACTTGATACTAAAAAAATCTTTTGTTTTGTTTTAAGAAAGCAAAACTGATCTTCATTTGAAATGCTCCAAATAGAGAGCTGGCTCAATTTTTTAAAGACACGGTATAGATCAGTCAGAATGATGCGCTTATGATTTGCATAAGATAACCACCTTCAGCTCTTTGAGCAAAATACATTAGCCATTGCTGTTGTCTTTTAAAATGGACAGCTATAAAACCATATCCTGAAAATTAACAATGCAATGTAAATCCCAGTTTTTTCAATAATGATTCCAAATCAGCAAAGTAAATGTTGTATTGGATCAATATTTTTCATATATATTTGTGTATGTAGAATTATAACCCCCGTACATTCACACAGGACTCTGCTTCTTATGTCATGTAAGTAGCTACCTCTTGGAAAAAGAGTTATTGGTTTTCATAGGAGTCTCAAAAGGAGAATGTAGACTGGAGGAAAACATGGCTTTTTTTTTAATGCCAAAGGTAAAGGCTCTGTTAAAAGATGCTAACAGCTTGTATACATCCTAAATTCACCAAAGTTAATGTTTTGTTATGTTCAGATGATACAAAATGAGAAGATACTTCGCTTGCCCTATGGAGCACTGCTTAGTTATTTACTGAGAATGACACATAGTCAATAATTATAATAAAGCATTTTTGACAGCCTGAAGACTTGCAAATTGGAATATAGCCTAGACTGGAGGAAAAAACTCAAAACATATGAATCTGAGCTATAGTAATCTTCATTTATCAATAGATAAAATAGCAGAGTGAAGGAAGAGCTAGGTTAATTCTATCCAGATCATCTTGTTTTGGTCTCTTGTGAGTTCTGAACTGCTTCTTTTTCTCATACATAAATGTTCTTTAGGGGACTGATTTAAAGAAGAAACAAAAACAACTCATAATCAGCACATAAAATCTCTTTTATAAATCCACTTATTGAAGTGTACTTGAAAACTTTTGATAGTACATTTTAAACAACATTAACCAAACTTCTCATATCAGAAAAAGATTAATTTTTAGACCTTAGTTGCTGAGAAGTATTAGAAATATTTGGATTTAGAGAAAATGTGCGCTGAACATATTAATGAAAACCTATTATACAAATCTTCCTAAAAGCCTTACGTTAGTTGAATACATATGCAGACAACAAAAACATAGAGAAATAATGCATTGTAATAATGCCAATTTCCTGTACCTATTTCACTATATTCTATAAAATTTTGCTGGGGAATGTTTACATGAGGTAGATTATAGGGTAAAAAGAAAGAAGAAAAATTAGTACTATTTTTTTTCTTTCAGCTATGTTTTTGATTTTAGTAGTAAAAGTATGTCAACTGAGATAAAAGGATTTGGAGTTTATGATAATACAGGGAGAGAGGAAAAATGTCAATGGCTGAAGGAATAAACATTGGAAATGTAATTGTGCAGAAAAGTTAAAAGTTGCCAGAATGTGAAGGTGACATCTATGAATGATGAACAGAGATAGCAATAATAAAAATACACAAAGAACTCCAATGACAAGAAAGACAGAAGACTTGACCAATGGGAAACTAGCTACACAGTATTACTACAAAAATAGAATTTAAAATTATTATGCTTAAAATGTCAAAAATGTACTTTAAAATGGAACTGAAACCAATATGCAAGAATAAAAGATAAATATGAACAGGTAGATTCAAGAAATGACAAGAAGTCTTAGATTTGAAATAATTATTTAAAACAATAAAAAATCACAGCTAAAACCAGCTGAAGACTAATGATGGAAAGGCAAATTAATTGCACCAGAACACACAACAGAGAAAAAAAATATTAAAAGTTATGAGAGCAAAGTTAAGTGACACTGAAAAATAAAAGCATCAACTAGAGTTCCTGCAAAACAACACAGAAAAGGAAAATGGATAATTTTTTTAGAACTAAATATAGAGGGAAGGAAAATGGGAGAAAAACATGAGAGGGGGTATTAATGTTCAAGAAATAATGTACCCACTACTTGACAAATGTAACTATAACCCCTCTATACATTATCCCAACAATAAAATCCAATAAATAAAAAAGAAATCCATACGCATGTAATAAATCTACTGTGAGTTACTGCTGAAAAAGTTAATAGGTAAACCCACTCCACAGGCGAGGGAGATTAAGACTGAATTGTGGAGGCTTGCACCAGTGACTCACAAATATCATCCAAGCTATTCAGTCACCTAAGATTTGGAGGATTGTAGCTTGAGCCAAAGCTACAATCTAACTCTGTTAGACTCCATTTCTATTTATCCAATGAAAACCAGGACTGGAAGCATGAATCAAGTGGTAATGCACAAGTCTAGCAAATGCAAACTCCTGTACTGAATCATGAATATGAGATAACTGAGAGATCCAATGCATGCCCTGTAAGAATTAGTAGGTTTAGTTTACTAGTAAAAATGTGATCTGGGCATGGAAGTGTCTGAATTTCTTGCCACAGCAAACTGGAGTACAGGATCTTAAGGGGTGGGTCACATTCAGCAGCTACAGCTCAACAACAAATCCTGCACAATGGTAGAATTACCCTCTCCCTTTAAGGGAGGGTTCACATTCTTCAGCACCACTTACTTATAGCTGACTGTTGTAATTGATCATGGTTGAGCAGAGTAAGTACAATACAGTAAGAGGATTTTTGGGGTAGGAGGCCATGTTTACATGACTTCTTTTTTTTATTGTACAGTATCACAGTTCCAAATTGTTCTCATTTCTATTAGTTATTGTTCTTAATTGCTTACTGTGTCTTTCTTGTAAAATAAACTTTAGTATCGATGAAATATCTCCAGTAGATGAAGGGGAAGCTCTGAACATCTGATATTATTGGATCATACAATGACTTCAATGAGCTCAGTCTAAAACTACCTCCCTCTTTATCATAGAATAGCCACCAAGCTAGGTATGTAATTCCTATTAGTCTATGCATGTATCAAACACTGGTTCTTCAATTTCCTGATGAGATAATGTATTTTTTTCCCTTCTGAATCATGAAACTATTTCACAAGTCAATATATTTTACTGGGGTAAGTGAACAAAAACAAACTTAGAGAATGCCAGGATTAAGAATGTTATCTCTGTTTCTGCCAGTAATTTTCTTATTCCAAAAATGAATAGTCCTGTAATGAAGAGTCCTTAATATCACTGCAGCAGCGATTTCATTTAATTTAAATGTAAAGTTCAGTTTACAAAAACACTATGTTGAAAAATGTTAACTTTCTTCAGCTGTTAAAGAACAGAAATTAAATCCAAAATATTCTCATATTAGACATAGGCATATACATGTTTTCAGAGCAATGAGTAGTTTAACTTAGATATTAAACTGGACAGTGACATAAAAGAAGGCATGCAAGTCAGGCGTGGTGGCTCATGCCTGTAATCCTAGCTACTCAGGAAGCTGAGATCTGAGGATTTCAGCTCAAAGCCAGCTCAAGCACTAAAGTCCGTTATACTCTTATCTCCAATTAACCACCAGAAAACTGGAAGTGGCACTATGGCTCAAGGAGTAGGGCAGTAGCCTTGAACTGAAAAGCTCAGCGACAGTGCTCTGGCTCAGAGTTCAAGCCCCAGGATTGACAAAAAAGAAGGCATGCAACAAATATTAAAAATATTTAAAGAAGGTGTTTTAGAAAGGTAAGCCCAGAACTGTCTTGTATTCTTGCTTACTGCTCTCAGTTCTGAGGACTGCCTGAATGAATGTGCATCATTGGCTTCCTGACTCCCTTGTTGAGTTTAGCCAATAGGAGATGGTCAATAGGAAGGTGGAGGGTAGAAGAGTTGGGATATTTATTCCTCTGTACCTCTCAGTGCTGATATAGGGGTTAAATAGGATTATCTAATTAAAAAAAAAAGAAAAACTTTTCCACGGTTATCCCTGTATCTTTACTGCCAAGGCTGAACAAAGTACTCCCCTTATGAGTCTACCAGTGTGAAGCATCTTTGAAATGGCTCTCTCCAGTGCCAGTAGCCCTTCCAAAGCTATGCATTTTAGTCATGTGAACGCATTTTGCATTTGCATGTTGCAATTGGGTATATCCAATTTTCCTATGTATATATAGCACCTGCTAAAGTGAATTCTGTGCTTCATAGCACATGTCTTATCTTTTTTATTTAATATATTTTATTGTAATTAATAGAAGGGTCACATTATATTCGCCAGACAGAAGGTGCATTACCTCACAAACATTGCTACCCTTTCTCATGTTTTTGTCGCCATGTCCCTCCTCCCAGGCCCTTCCCTCATCTTGTTTTCCCCCCTTCCCTATCCTATTTTAGATAAACATATATACAATATATCAGATAACAAGGTAAGATACTGTAATAAAATGAGATAACCATGGGAATATAAAAGAGATAAGAAATACCGTAGTATAACAATCACACTGTATGGTTCTTGTTTCTATATCCTGGAGGTCTTTGCATTCATGTCTTTTCTTTCAGTGGTAATTTCATACAATAAAAAGTATTCAAATATTTGACATCATGGACCCATTCTAATGAAAATATTAGGAAGGAAACACATTCCGTACAAGCTATTTGGTACAGGAGGCATCCAGAACGTTTCAGTTAGACTCTATATTCTGTTATGTGCTTAGATTCCTCTGCCAAACTTAGAGAAAAACTAATTCGGTTCCTCTCAAATATGCTACTCTGTATTATTTTCTTTTACAAGCGTTGGCTTATTTCAATCACTTACCAAAATATTTCTGCCAAGATCTAGTCTTTAATTTTTTGTTAATAACACAGATTGACTGAATATATTTACAGGTGATATTTCAATGCCTGAATACATCACCTATTCATCCAATCACCAATCAGCCTTCCATTTCCTTCTCACTTTATTTTTGGGAGCCCTTGGAAGCCCTCCGCTTCTTCCATAAAATTTTAGAATAATAATCCATGAAATTACAGCTGATTTTTTATGACACGAAATGATTTTTTTAAAGACATTGAGAGTGTATATAGCACTCAAGGACTGTGGTGTTTTTTGTTCTTCTTTATCATGTCTGCTTTTCTTGTTCTTACCCAAAAGGGCACCAGAATAGATCTGAGCCTGAGTAGAATAGCTTTGCAGATGAAATAAATTGGAGCCCAGGGAAATGAGCTTCTCAACTACCTCTTGGTGAAATCAGAAAGAAAATTAGTCTAGATGCTAATGATGATATGTGCGCAGCTTGCCACATGGTACCTGATCAACCTTCACTGAGATGAGGGAAAGGCGGCAGCTATTAACAATTTTAAAGCCAATCTGGGGAAACTGCAACCCAGAAAGTTAGCCACATGACTGATAATTAAATACTCTGCTAAGTCATTTATTTTTCTGGGTTAATTTTTAAATCATTTGCTGAAACTAACAAAAGACATTTTTTTTCTTGGTAGAATTACACAAATTACTTTTTAAGCTTTCCCCAATTACTAGATCTTTCTCTTAGCTTGTTTTCTTTGTCATAAAAAAATCGAGCACTGGCAGAGGAAATTTGTAATCACTGTTTTTCTGTAAGGCAGTTAGTGTGGTACATTTGGACATTCTGTTCACTACTTATTATACCAATAGGCAAGATGTACTGCATTTCAACCTGTAAAATAATACTAAGAAAAATCCCTTTTATTTTATTCTCCCTACCTCCAACAGGAAGAACTACACTTGGGATGGCTCATATTCTGGGACTGTGTTGGTTCTACACTTGGTTTTAAATATTTTTTCTTTCAACGAAATCTTACCCCAAAGCCCAATATTCAAAATAGACAAAGTAGAGGCTGCAAGTCTCTTTGGGCCACTTTAACAAAGGCTTCTTTATCTCATTTAATTCTCAAATGAGGCTGTGAGTTATTGACTACTATTACCCCTCTTTTCACTGAGCCTTGGAGGGCATTAGTTGCTTGCTCAAGGACATGCAGGTCTGACAGAGCAAAGCCAGAGCCACATGGATTCAGTCCATACTTAGCTGCATGTATTCTATCATATACAACTTATTCTGCTCTGGGCATCATTGATAAAAAGGAGACAAGAGGTTCCTGTCAACTGTGAGTGTTATACAGCATCCTGGTAGATTTGAATGTGGGGTTGTCTATTCCTAAAGAGGTGAGCTAAACTAGATCCTAGGATGGCTCCTGCAGGGTTCTGTGATTTTTCTCTTTTTCTTTCAAACACTGTTTACTCACAGGACCAGCAATGATACAATTCTACTCTCATACAGAAGATTTTTAGTTGAATAACTCCTTATTTGTTTAAATTTATATAGTCAGAAATGGACATCTATCTACATGTCCCATGTTTTCTAACACCCAACAGCCAGTGTGAACTCTCCTGTGTGACTTAGCAGCCCTCAAGTCAACTAATTACTTTGTTCATTTATTTCTCTTAGCTATTTCACAAGGTCTAATCAGGTCACAAATTAGGATCCTGCCATATGGCTCATAAAGGGCAAAGGCATTTACAGTGGATGTGTATTTTTCAATTATCTTTGAAATAGTTGTACAAAGGACTTTCGATTAAATCCTACGTCCTGCTCAGTCACTGGAACGATCAACCACAGGCCCTCCTAGGACTACCCTTTCAAAATCTTGACATGGTAACTTAGGAGATTTGACTGTAATGCCTTCATTTCTAGGAGTTTGGGGCTATTTCTAGTGAATGTGCAGACAGTGCTTGGTATGGGAAAAGTAGTCTCTCTTGTGTATCTTTTTGTCAGCCTGGGCATGGCCCATAGAGAAAAGGGGCTCCAGGAAAAGTTTTAAGCCCCAGTACTTTCTTTCCTCCAGGTGACATTTTCTTCTTGTTTCTTACTCAGTTATATTTTCTCTCTTTAACTTCTCTCTTTACCAAGACACATAGAACAATTATGCATATTTGAACCTTGCAAACAAACATAGGAAGGGAAGTAAGCTGCAGGAAAATTCTAAGAGCCTTTTCACAAGTTCCCCTAAATTGAGGGAGCTTAGAATTGAGTATCTGCTTCAGAGTATCTACTAGAGAAAAAACAGATAAATTAATACTGGCTCTGGCCCATTCCTAATACTCCCTCTTGCTTCCTGGCTGACATGAGGTGAACAGCTTTCCTGCACCAAGATCTTCCTTTATGATGATTCTGCCTTTCCATAGTGAAGTCATAAAGCCAATCAGAGATACTGTTAAAACCATAAATCAATAAGTTCTCTCCTTCAATATATATAATAAGATGTAAGTTTATATTCATATACAAGTAAATTATAAAAAATTACCTCATAGCCAAGTAAATGTCCATTACTCAACTTCCAGGGAATGGTGTTCCATGATACTTCAATTTCTGAGGAAGACAGGCTCTGGGCAGACACCTGAGATGGGGCTACTGTGGGCTCTGGTTGGAAAAAAAATCAAAATATGATGATAATGTTTGTTGTTAAGTTAAAAAATACCTTTTCTAAGAGTGCATTTTCAAAAAAAATATATTTGTTAACATATAAGAAAAAACTGTAGTTTTTCCATAAAAATAATTGAAAACATGTACTAATGTCTTGAAAGCATAAGAGTGGCAAGAAAAAGCATCATAGCCATAAAGTCTTCCTTCTTCAGTGGCCATGACAACTTGATCTTACCTCTATTGTACTTGTTTTCTTCCTTTTCTTCCCTTCTTTCCCTTTGTTTTCCCCATCCTCTCTTTATTACCTATGCCTCCATTCCATACTAGGAATTGGAAAAACCTATGTTCAATGATGTAGCTTATTATTTTCTTTATGATAAAACATGTAAAGTTTATTCACTTCATAGAACCAAGCAGATAAGGGACAAATTCAAATTCTATGTAGGGCAACCTCTTTTGAAGGAGCAGAAGGAACACATTAGCTCCCCTATGCTTAGTGATACTCTTGAAGTTATATAGGACTCATAGTGATCTTTCCCTCTGAGGGCATGGTTCTGAGCAGGAACTTATTCTCTCTTGTTTTCTATTTCTATGTTAACTAATCTTGCCTCTGAAATCCATGGTTCACTGATTCTGATATCATGTCTAAGGATAAAGCTGAGGCTGGAAAATTTTCTCTTGCAAGATTTTGAATCTTGCATTGAGAGATGAAAAGAATTTGTGGCCAATCAATCCAGTATGAACATTATAGAAAGGAAGATCATTTTCTGAACACCAGAGCTTCTCTGACTAGGGTTTCTCATGAGGCCTTCTTTTTAACTCTTCCTTTACTTTGCTGAGATACGTTAACATATTTCCAGTAAGTTCCTTGCTTTTGTCTTGGCAAACTAAATTTACCTCTGATGTTTGAAAGGAAAGAATTTTGACTAACTTATTAGTGGAGGCAAGAATGGTTAACCGGAGGGAAAAGCGAGGGACATAAGAATGGATTGAAGAATGTCGCTGTTCCTTCCTTTCTGGTGCCAGCCCAGAAGTCCTGGTTGTATTGATACAGTGTCCTAAAATTCTGAATTCTCTGCCATTAACTAACAACCCCAGACTGGCCTTTTATTTCCTAATGGTTTCTGGAAATGAGTCTTTGCTATGTATGCAACGCTCTTCTTTTTGCAAGGTTTGCTCAGGTAACTATTTCTCTCCCTCTCACAAAGTAATGAATAGGAGTAAGGTGCTAAGGAAAACTATTCTACTTATTATATTTGAAGTATGACAAAAATGTTAACTTTTTCAATATACTTTCATTCCTAGAATAACAGGTAACATACTGGGATATCATACCTTCTCTTGATTAAAAGACAGCTTCTTCCTCTTATTAAATGGGTTTTAAGTAACAAGTCATTCTTTTACTAATATTTTATTTTCATTTTCTCCTTTGTACATAAGGAACAACAGCTTCCAATAATATCTACAGTATTCACTTCAAAATTCAAATTTAGGTAATGCCTGGCTGAAGGTAAGCATTCAGTACATTAGCTCCTGCTGTTTTTCTTAGAACTACAGGAGAGCTCTCATAACTATTGAATGGTTGTAAGTCCATAATATGGCAGTTTGGGATGATTCTTCCAAATTTGTTATTATTTTCTAAGGAGGTCTTAACAGAGAAAATGAGTATCAATATCAGGAGCAGGTGTAAAAGAAAGCAGAGGAATGGAACGGCTTCGGATTAAAGTATGCATATACATAAACCTGTAATAACACAACCTTCAAAACTTCATGCTCTATATCTCTGAATGTCATATTCTTGGGCTTTCTCTCATTATCATGCCCTTTATTCAGGCTACCAGGACTATTATAAAGCCTCAGACTAATGCATTTCCAAGGAGCAGTGTTGTCCTTGAACCAAGATGAAAATGACAGAGATGCACAAAGAGTTTTAACCGATAATCACTTCATGAATTATCCGTCAACTCTTAAACATCCAGAAACTAACTTATAAGTGTGCCTTATAACCTACACTGAGCATCTTTCAACTCTGATTGTTGTTCTTTTGAAAAATGTAGTGTCAAAGACTTCTAAGTCACTGCTTTGGAACAGTTGGGGGAAGTGGGAACTCACACTCATCAAAATGTGTTTCCATACCTTCTTCTGCAGAGAACACTGTCATTACAGGGCTAAATGGTCCTTCTCCTTTGTTATTATACACACCCACTTTCACTTCATATGGTGAGAATGGTATGATGCTTTCATTCCTAAAGACATATCTTGGGCTATCAGGAGATGTCACGACTGTCTGGATCCAATTGGTAACCCCAAGGGGGCGGAAGGCAACGACATAGCCAAAACCTTCACCATTCTGTAGTTCTTCTGGGACTGGCTATAAAAGAAAGAGGATAAATCACTTTCACATATAAAGGCACAAATGGATAGAGCTATCATCTTTATTATTTTTTAAAATGAGTCTTCAAATAATAGACATTGTACTAAGTAAAAGCAGCTGGATTATAATAGGAGAAAAAGGGGCATGGATTATAGCTTGGTTGTTGAGTACTTATTTGCCAAGCATGTGTGAGGCATTTCTTTTAACAAAGAGGAGAGAAGGAAAATGCAGAAGAACAGGAAGAAGAGGAGGAGGAGGAAGAGGAAGAGGCTGAGGAGGAGCAAAAAGGAAGTAAAAAATGCCACTGGGACATTTAAGTGAGCTTCTTTTAAACAAGCAGGTATCAGTCATCCACCAGTCATCCAGACAATCAACTCATTTTTCTCTGATTAGTCATATATCTATGGATCTTATGGCCCAAGTTAGGATTTCTAAGTACATATGCTTTCAATGGAACATATTTGATAACTTAATATCAAATACTAATAGTCTAGTCTCTAATGACTTTCTGGAGAGAGAACACAAGTTGATATGATGTCTAGATTTAAAGAAGGAAAATAAACTATAGAAGTAAAGATGACCCATTAAACCCAAAGTTGAATGTGGTCCTACTGACATTCCATTGTGAATTTTATTTATCAATATCTTCAAATGATGCAGACTAATTTTTATTATATCTTCTAACTTTGAACATATTGGGCTGTCCACAGGCATGGCTTAAGTAGTAGAATTATCTGCCCAAAAAATATGAAACTGAGTTTAAATCCAAGAAAAGCCACCCACTTTTATAACCCCTAAAACTTTAATCATAATGATTATATTTTCCTAAGTCATAGCATAAAGCAAAGGTCAAAGACCAGGATAGAAACAGAGAGAGATTCAAAGACCTTCTCATACTCACTCATGGGATAAACAGCTCCAGAACAAAATCTGAAGTCACAGATAAGAGCCATTAGTTGACTCTCCCACTATGTTAGTCAGATAGGAGAATCTAAGCACCTTATTATCCCTGTGTCTTAGAAATAGAAGATGGAAAATATGAATGGCAGGATGAGTGGTTAGTAGGGTGAATATTTAAAAAATACTAACAGTGCCTGCAGAAGTAGCACCACCAGCAGCAACCCTAGCATAACTGTAGTCACTAACAACAGTACCAAAACCAAGCGTGACACTACTAGCACAGTGTTACAGGTATTGGCCCAACCAACATCAACACCAGCACTCTTGGAATCACCAGAACCCCCAGAACCTACTTGTTCAGCTATATGACCACCAGCAGCACCACATCAACAGCACTGCTACAAATACCTATATCATTAGCTGTACCCTAACACCAGCAGCAATGACGCCATGAAAACTGGCATGAAGGTCACATATCATGTGCACAACCAGCCCCATCTACACCCACCAGTACTATCATTAATGCCTGGGCCTCCAGCACCAACATTAGTTTCAGCAGCAGCACTGACAGCATCACCACTGCCAACAGCAGAATCTGAGCTGGTATCATGCAAACCACTGTTACTAGGATCTGTATCAATAGTGCCTGCAGTGATACCATGAAGGCCACCACCACCAGCACCATTCAAATGACTAACACCACCAGTGCCAACAGCATTATGGGACACCTGTGTCCCTAGTACCAACAGAGCCACCAGCCCTCACTGCTACCTCTAACACCAGTGGTGCCACCAGCATAACCAGTATGACTGTTACCATCATTACCACAAAGAGTACCTCTAATACGACCACCAGTACCAGCACACAGCACCAGTACCATCCAGGAGGCTGTGAGCACTGTGAAGGGAGTTAGATCCCATGAGGAACATGCTTACATCCCAGACACTTACATCCCAGGTTATCACTAGTTCTGATCGGCTGCCGCCTCCTCCACTGACTTCGGAAGGAGGCACTTCTGGAACTGTTTGGGTCAGAGAGACAGACATGAAACGTTATTTGCATATAACATCGAAGACTCAATGTTACTTATTTTGACAATCTGAAAGTTTCAAATTCATACACATACAGGTTTAATTCTACATATTCTCATTATATTGATATACCCATAGGTATGTATCTATATTTACATATCAATCATTAGTAAGATCACCAAACTAATTTCTATTTGCATGAAATTGTCAATAATTTAGGAATGTCATCATCTTATTAAGATGAAGCCATATGCAAAACCTCTCACACAGGTAGAGAATGAAAGATATGTTACAACCAGGGTGAAATGATTGACTAGGGATGGAGGAGAGTGGTCCAGCGTGAACATGGAACTAGAAATTCCACAGGAAGATGTGTGTCTCAGAGTGCCATTGGCTCTAGGCCAATGCAGAATGGATCTTACCAATTTTATTTTTTTATAAACCTCACAAAGACAACAATTTCTCACCTTCACGCTTTTTGTCTATTGAGCCCTATGACATTACACTGTAAATTCTGTGGTTTCTTTCATATTCACAGCTGTAGCCACTCAGCAAATAGTAGATGCCCCCTATGTGTTGTATTAACAAAGGAGAGGAGAATCACACGGTCACACTCTCCTATTTCTAATAGCACTCAGCTTATACATTATATGTACCACCTCAGTAAACCAGAATCATGAAAATCATGGGCAAACCTTGCTTTCATGTAGACTAAGCTGGTTTAACGTCTGAAGTTCTACCTCAAACATTTATGTTAAAATTATTTAATTTTGCAGATTTGAAACTGAAGTTCTTATATCCTCTCATCTTTCTCTCTAATGTGATGCTCTGCATACATGCAGTTTTTGTGTTTTAGTGTTAGTTTTAGATTTTGTAAAGATAATGTGATGGTTTCTATTACTAGCTTCTGCACATAAAAATTCTTATCATCAATTGCTTCTGCTCATTTGAGAAGCTTGGTGGCAAAATGAGATTTCCTGGCAACAGAACTCCTGAATGTCATTATCTTACCAACTTGCCAATACTTGTTATAAATGAAAATAGCATATCTCCTGCTAACTGGGTAACTATGTCAGATAGTAATTATAACCTTAAGTGACAAAAACGTATTCACTAAACATGCACTAATGATCATTTATGATGGACTGAACTCTGAACATCAGAATCAGTTACATGCGTTTCCTTTGACAAATGCCATATGGCAAATTATGCTATTAGAAAGGTCAGATAATTGTGACAATGGGTTATTCAAAATGGAAATGCACGATCAAGGAGAACCCTTCTACTAACCCATTACTCAGAAAACGAAAACACTAACCTGCCTCTTCAGTTCTTACTTTTTCTGAGGGTAAACTGGGTTCTCCACCTCCAATTTTATTACTGGCCACAACACGGAATTCATATTCCACCCATGGGTTTAACTCCACTACTGTGGCTGTGTGTGTGTTGCCATCAATGACTTCAGGCACTGCAAAGGAACAGGTGAGCAGGTAAGTGTGTGTGGCCTGCAGCTTAGCACTGATTTGACATCCACACACATGGGCCATGGCACTGACTTCTATTCCGTTACCTGTTGTGACAGTCTGCCAGCCCACAGAGAAGGGTGTCCTCGCCTGAACTGCATAGGACACAACCGGGCTGTGGTTATCTGTACCTTCCTCCCAAGATAGCTGGGCTGTTGTGTCTGTAATTTCATCTACCTTCACATTTTCTGGGGGCCCAGGCGAACCTATGGAAGACAAGAATGCAAATGGTGTGGAGTGATTCGTATACGTCTTCCTCTTCCACTGAAGTGACTGACATGTGTCATATGAGCCCTGTGATATAGTCAATGAATCCTACTTTTCAAAGCACTGGCCATAAAAACTACCATTTGTCTTAGATTCCCATTGCTAAATCTTAAATGTGCAAATGCAATCTAGTAATTCAAAAATCACAAAGCTTTTAATGTTTGCAGATAACATCTCACTTTTTAGTTTCTACTTAGCAGGGTTCCTGTACCTTTCTGAATTAGGTGTTTGTCACTTTTGGTGTGATGCCTTTCCTTAAACCTACTGGCTTAAACCTACTGGGCACAGCTATGTAGTTCATAGTTTGTCACCCTTTAGTGTTTTATATTATGATGTATTTTAGTCAATTTTTCAGCTTACAAGAAAATCTCTATCCTGGTCAGTATCTCAATTTGGAAAATTTTCTGAATATTTTGAATGATTTTATTGTTTTTGGATATACACCCATTCAGATTATATTCCCCCTCATATTAAATGCATGTACTGAATTAATGACAGGCTCAAAAACATAGCAGCTTGGCAGAAGCTGTAGAACATCCAGTTATAATGAGAGCTCTTTGGAAGGCAGAGCTGAGATTTGTGTTTCTTTGAATTACCAGCTAGGGTAATTACTGGCTGCAGTGGGGAAAGCTCAGCTAAGATGGGAAGTCAAACAACTTAAGAAGACATGCATGTTTACCTCTTACTATGAGCTGAGCAGCAGAAGATACACTGTCCACCCCACTTTGTACCATGCACACATACTTCCCACTATGCTTCAATTGGATGTTTCTGATCATTAAATCACCAGATGAACTCTGTGGGGGAAAACAGGTGAGGAATCGCCATTATTTACTTAAAAAATAGAAAAGCCAAAAAACACCACTGCCATGAAATCTGTAAGGCGAGAGAAAACCTACACTGTACTAGAGAGAAGATGGCTGTGAGCAAAGGCATGGAAATAAAAACAAGTTAAAAGCCATACATGATTACAGACAAATATTTCTGCAGACAACTAAATGACTAGCTGTCCTCATGAGTACTTATGACTTCAGAAATAAACGAGAACAGAGATTACAGTCTCTGAGTCTATCGACTTCTACCAGGGTAACACTTGTGTTATTTTCCAATGCTCAGGACCAGCTTAACTCTTTTCTCTGGTTCCAACCCCATTGCAATTATCGGCCTAAGAAGGAGAGGGAATCATTTAGGACTTTGGAGGGAGATAAACACAGCACAACCAAGGGATTTCCACGGGAGAAGCACTTTTGAACACATGGGAGCTTAGAAAGACAAACAGCTTTTAATTCCTTCAAAAGCTACCAAATGTACGGGCAGGCAGGCAGTCTAATAAATTAAAACATCTTAAATCTTAAAAATAACAGCGACTAGTAATGACATTTGTTGGGCATCCCTTAGCATCAAGTAACACAGCAAATGTATTTCTAAAAATTCAGAGTTAAATGGTTCTCATTTAAGGGGTAATATAAAATCATGTTCATAAGATGATTAATTTCAGGTCAGTTTCATATATTAATTAAAATGGATTGAAATAAAATAATCTGGAAAGCAAAGCCCTTTGAAAATGCTCATCAGTTCATATGTGACATGGTAGAGAAAAAATAGTGTTCCAAAAGCATAATTAAAAAGATATTTTTATTCTTGGGTTTTATAATAAAATGGATGGATTAGAAGATAAATTCCATTCTCTTGTTTCAAAGTAATTTTCTAAATCTTCTTCAGGGTATCTTAAATATTACTCCCTATTCTCTAGGTTCATAATGGTCTCCACACTCTGTTAGCTGGATCAGATGGCTTTAGATGGAATTTTTTGAGAATTGGGGGAAAGCAGATGTGAGGTGATTGATGGCTATAATTAAATGATAATCCAGAAACTGTTAAGTTTGCACATTTTACTTTTATCAAGTTGAACTTTTATTTTTTTTCTTTCCCTTCCTTTTTCCTCAGGGCTATTTAGAAATTTATCCCCAGGATAAAACCTGAAAAGGCTGCTGACCTTTACAAAGTCTTTAGGTTTTATGAGTTGCATACACTCACAGGAGGGTCATTACGTGTACTACAGAGACCTCTTATATCCATGGAGGAACTGTTACCGCTAAATGCCATCAACGCACTGGGTTGAGGCTACTCTTTCCTACTTTTATTTGCTTATTTTGAAAGACGTTGGGTAAAAGTATTTCAATAAGACCATTTGGTGTGTGTGGGTATGTGTGTATCATTTCTAGAAAATGAACTGAGGATCTAGGCAATGTCACTGAGCTTTGTGCTTAAGAAGTCATAGATCAATTTTTGGCTTTTTGGTAGTTAATTGGAGAGAATAATCTCAGAGATTTTCTTACCCTGGCTAACACTGAACTGAAATCCTCAGATCTCAACCTCTTGATTAGCTAGGTGTGAGCCACCAGTGCCCAGCTTAAGAAGACTTTTCAATAAAACATTAGCTGCTTTTCTCTTCACAAGGAGTAAGAAACAGTTCGGTGTTGAGATTGTAGCTTCTGCTGATTTTTGGTACTGACTGATAGAAAAAGAGAACTAGCTGGATCATAAAGATCTACAAAGACAAGTAGTCTAACTTATCTTCAGAAGAACTATAATTTTTGCTTATCCTTTTTGCTCTATGGGGTAAGAAAAGAGAACGATGTGCTAGGACCATCATGGAATTTTGTGGATAAATACAAAAAAAGGAAAATAAAATGAAAAAATGAATAGGGATTCTCTCCTTAGTTTCTGTCTACTTCAAACAGTCAAATATATTTGCATTATTTGTTTTCTAATGCTTTTTCTTTCCAGGCAGGAATAGCAATCACCTTAACAAAAATAGACCTAGTGCTTAACATGTTAAGATTCATTCAAGGACATGGAGCTATGTCACAGATGATATCTGCTCTTCAGAAGGTAAAACAAGTTACACTGACAAAAAAGTTAAATCAAACCACATGACATCCATCATGTAACTGAGTATGCATTTGTAATTTGTGTGCCCCTGGTAGTGTAAAGAGTCATCAAAAGGCATTTATGAGGCAGATACTCCTTCCAGTGAACATATAGTTGAACTAAGATATGGAACAGAAGCAAAAATGATCTGGGAAAAGAGGGTGAGGGCATCTATGTATATGTAAAGAACCTGAGGCTGGCGAAGATTCAATTGATGTCAGTGATTCAGTAAGGGAAAGGTAGTGGAATGGGGCTTTTGGACAGAGAGGATAGGGGACAAAGGTAATCCAGAAACTGTAAATCAGTGCCTAGGAAACTCAGCGCTCATAGTAGCTACTTGGAAGGCGAAGATCAGGGAGAAACTGCTTCATGGTCAGGGAGGGCAGCAAGACATTGAGACCTAACCTCAACCAATAAAATTATGAGCTTGTTTGCATGTTCCTGTTGGCCCAGATGTGCTATGGGACATAAATAAGAGGATCTTGGTCCAAGCTGGCCAACAAATCATAAAATTCTACTAAAAATAACTAATACAAAAAAAGAAAAAGAAATAAAAGACTCAGGATACTGTCTAAATTGAGATGATATCTTAAGGAATGTTGTGTCATTTGGCATCAAAGCAAGATCCCCTGATCCTTAAACAGCTAGGATTATCAGCTGGAGCTCCTGGGCCTAGCTCACCAACTAGATTATTTTCAATTATTTGCTCATCAAGCCCAATAAATTTCTCCTCGAAGAAAATAGTATTTTCAAAACACATTAGTGTTATAAATGAACTTGTCTTATAAATGAATTTATAGGCAAAATATCATTGAAATAAATGTTAAGGAAAAATTTAGCATGTATCAAATTAAATACGAAGAGGATCACATTAACTTTTCTTGTATTTTCTTAGGTGATGGCACTCATGTAATTTACAAAAGAGTATACTTTTGGGGGAAATAACACGATGTGATAACCATACCAGGTGAAAATAAGCAAGCAGACAGATCACTACTTATTACAGGTAGGGTGGAAATACATTGTATGATCAACCATAAAAAGAATCCAGATGCAAAAATAAAATACATACTAGCAGAGATCTGCAATAGAGCAAAACCTTGATACATAAGGCCATATAGTATGAAGCTAATTGAAAGGACCTCCAGGATATTGAAACAAAGCCATATAACGAATGATTGTTGTCCTTAATGTACTATGTTATCCCTCATCTCCTTTCCTGTCCCTTGGGTATCTCATATTGTTACAGTATCTCACTCTGTTATCTGGTATATTGAATTTGTTTGTATTTGGTTATCTGAAACTTGATAGGGAAGGGGGGAAAACCAATACGGGGAGTGGGTGGTGGGTGGGGGGAGGGTAATGGGTACCAAGACATGTGAAAGGGTATCAATGTATGTGAATTAATGAACCTTCTATCTGGCAATTATTAATTACAATAAAAAAAGAAAAAAAAGAGTCTCATTGACTTTTGTGTCTGGACTGCCTTTGAACTGCGATCCTCAGATCTCAGCCTCTTGAGTAGCTAGGATTACAGGTGTGAGCCACGAGTGTCTGGCAATTATATGTCTTTTTTTTTTGCCAGTCCTGGGCTTGAGCTCAGGGCTTGAGCACTGTCCTTGGACTTTCTCAAGGCTAGAGCTCTACCACTTGAGCCTCAGCACCACTTCCGGCTTTTTTCTATGTATGTGGTACCAAGGAATCGAATCCGGGTCTTCGTGAATGCTAGGCAAGCACTTTAACCACTAGGCCAAACTCCCGGCCCCAATTATATGTCTTTTAAACATATAATTTACTTTGGTACATAGTAGTCACATTTATCTATGAGGAACAATGATATATTTCAATATGTTTATACAATGTACAATGGTACGTTCAGAAGGATTGGCATATCTATCGTTTCAAGCATGGTTTATTTAAGGAACATTTAGAGTCCCTCTACTAGATGTTTTGAAATATACAATTATTGTCAACCATAGTTTATATACAGGATTATAAAACAATAGAGATTATTCCTATTATTCAACTGCACTCCATTCCCATCATCTATCTTTTTTTCTATCCCCCTACTCCCTTCTCAATCCCTGGTCACTACTATTCTCCTCTCTACTTCTGATATTACATTTTAACTTCCACATGAGTGAGACCGTGTTATTTGTTTAATATTCCTGACTCATTTCTTGTAACATAATGTCCTCCAGTTTCTTTCAGTGGGAACATTTCTCAGGATCCTGGATTTTTTTTTTTTACAGTTAAGAACCAGTTATTTCTATAGGTTCTATCAGTTGGATTTGTAGTTTGTTTTATGCTTTCTCCTGATTTGGTTCAAGTTATTATTTGGGTAGGAATACTACAGAGGTGCTACTATATTCTTTGCAGTGAAGATTGTTGGGAAAGAAAAGCTAATTTGACCATCACTGTTGTTCACCTCATTAAAAGTACATCTGTGAAACATCTTCATTGTGAAGTTGCTATTTTTCTCTTTGTAAGTATTAATACCTTGTGGGGTACAATTTATAATATGTAACTAGACTGAATATCTGATTTTTGTTTAATCAGTTTACAGGTTTACCTGTGCATTGATGATTTGCCAGAATCAGTTATTTTGGTGGTTACCAAATGACATGAACCTATCTTGTTTGAAAAAAAAAAGAAATATAAGAACCTCTTAAGATAAGGCCTGTGCAGCATGACATTTGAGTATAACAAATCACCAACAAAAATCTAATTTCCTACAAGGCATTCTACATATACATGCTGCCTCTAGATCACCAACAAGCATAATTTTCAAATTTGGGGGTTATGTAAAAGACAAAGTTGAGGAGGAATTTCTCCTCTTTTATATTTGTTCTAATCATTTTTATTTTACAGCCTGAAAAGCTTTCAATATTAATTATTTATTACTTCATTGAGTTATCTTCCAAATTCTGACACTGCTTATAAACTAGAGCTAGGTACCTTAAAAACAATGGGCCCACAGATTCCTCCTAGAAATTAGATGATGCTTTCCTCTGTGAAATACCTGGAAAGAACTGGGAGTGACATGACTCATCTCTGCTTTTCTGACCAAGCAAAATCAACCTGACCTCCACCAACCTCGATTGTCTCCCTCAAGGTCACCTGTAATACAAATGTACTCTGCTCACCTAAGAATAGAAAGAATTGGTAGCCACTGAACCATGGACACAAGGCCTACCATGGTAAACAGTTTTAAATCTTCTGATTAACAATTTCTGCTGTCACTTGGTTGTCTGAACAGGTGAAATTTACAGCAGGTAAGCTGCAATCTGTTAATACGAAAATTTACTTGACTTTCTTTAGTACCAATAAACTGGAATAATTGTTCCATTAGAGGATTTCGAGACTCAGCATGCCTCTTCCTAGAGGATTCCAATGAGTGACATATTACCCATCACGCAGACTTGGTGGAAGGCATTTCATGCATATTTTAAGTTGTGCCAAATGTCTGATTTACTACACAGGTGTCAACTTCTTCAATTTCAACAGCTAGTTTATGTCTGTAACTTGAATTTGAATTCTGTTTTCTTCTCTAATGTCTTATTTGTTGATATAAATAGATGATAGATAGATAGATAGATAGATAGATAGATAGACAGATAGATAGACAGATAGATAGAGTTATATGTTCTTGAGTTTTGT
This sequence comes from Megascapheus bottae, assembly GCF_031878675.1. Lineage (NCBI taxonomy): Eukaryota > Metazoa > Chordata > Mammalia > Rodentia > Geomyidae > Megascapheus > Megascapheus bottae. The sequence goes on from NC_143510.1 coordinate 39,306,555, forward strand.
ATTCTAGAAATGTGTTCAACCCAAGTACTCTACCTCCTGACCGTTTTTGCAAAGGTTATTTTTGATATAGGAATTTACTTCCTGCCTAGGTGTGCTCATGGGCTATGATCTGCCTATTTTAGGCTTCTGTCATAGCAAGCATGACAGGCAAATATCATCATACCCAGCTCTTTCCATGGAGACAGAATCTCATACACTTTCTACCTGAGCTGCTGTGATATTATTTTCCCTCCAACCTCAGTTTCTCATGTAGGTAGAATGAAAAGTGTGCCCCCATGGGACCAGCTAATGGATGGGGAGAGAGAGACATGGGAGCCACAGACATGAGTTCCTTGAGCAACATCTAGGAACCTGTCACCACTGCCTTAAGACCTGAGGCAGTAACAGTCATTTAGATGGAAGACATATATTTTTTTTATAGGCAAGTAATATACCTACGTGTAAATTGCTAGGCTGGTGACATCTTGTTGCTACAAATGTTCTCTCCATATCTTTACTTGGTGCAAGTGCTGGTGTAAGTAAATGCACTGAACAATAGTGTGGCTGATTCAGGCTCCCAGACCTTTTGATGAGAACATCCCACTTGGTCCCAGCCTTCTCGTGTGTGTGTGTGTGTGTGTGTGTGTGTGTGTTTTCACAATCTCCAGTCTTTTCTCAGAATTAATTTGATCTGGCTGGTCTGTGGCAGGCTCACAAACTTTCCTACTCAGGATATCCTGGAACAAAGATACTCCTATGCTCAGTACCCAAAGAGCTGTGATTAAACACGTGAGTCATCAGTTCCCAGTTTTCTATGCTTGTTATTAGAATCATGCCCTCACAATCTGCTTGTATCAAATGCTCGATTATTTATTTAATTTTTCTTGAGTTGCTTTCTTGAATTAATATGCAAATTAATGCACACCATGTATATTTTTATCTGAAATTCTCATAGAATTAATAGTTAACTGCTAAAATGACCACAAGGAGTACAAAAATAACATGAATGGATACTGAAAGATGATGTAGATGGACATAGTTTGAATATTGTCACAGTCCCTGGGGCTAAGACCTGTGCTCTTGTTAATTAAAAAGGAGATTATACACTGCTAATAACAAACCAAATACCAAACCATTCTCCTTGATTTAACCTAAGTGACCTAACTAAAATTGAAAATAGAAGAGCCTCTCATCCTGTGATATATTACTTAATGTTGCCTTTTTCAATACATGGTATGTTCTTTGAAAAATCACTGTTATCCAGGTTGTTAAATTCATCAGCTCTTAAGGCTGGCTGTGCTATTAATTCACCCGAGGAATCTTTTAAAAAGTTCCAGGAACTCCTGGGCCAACAGGCATAGGTGACTGACTAATAAGGAGCTACTGTAGCACCTAAAAGTTTACCTTCCTAATCTTCACTCATTTTGGAACTCATTTTGAAATCATTGTTTGAACCACTCTCAACTCTAACGTTCTGCAGTTAGTAAACATGAAACAACCAGGTTATACTATAGATTGTGTGGCTATATATTGAATATTTGTGAAGCAGATAGTGTGTGTCTCCATCACTTGTACATTGCCATTTTTCTCATTAAAAACAACAACGACAAACTCCATAGGAATGCTCTACTCCACAACTTTTTGCTTTAGTTAGATCTAAATAGGGTCTTACATATATGTTCAAGAGGATATGGACCATATGAGTCTTCTTTTTAAACTTTCCACATTTCTGAGTTCACAGGTACATGTTAACACATCTAGTTTTTGTTGGTTGAGCTTAAGTTTCTCTACATTTTTCTCTGGCTGGACTTAAATGGAAGTCTCTGCATTCCCAGTAGCTAGAATTACAGGCCTGTGTTAACATGTCTAACCACTATGTTCATTTCTTGATATTCATTGCCTTAGTATGCTCATCATAGTTTTAAAACCAAAATGAATATAATTAAACACAGAGGTAAATTTCTGTAGATGTATGTAAAAACTTATTGTTTATAATTCTGTATCATCCTTAATAGATATAACACATTTTATACAAAAATGAAAGGGGTGCCATGTTATAATTGTCCTAAGAACAATCTATTTCATGGATCAGATTTTGTCAATATCTGTCTTTACCCTTCTATCAGATGTAGGTAGTCTAGTGATAGGAGATTTGTCCATTGTCCATGAAAATGAAAGTAGGTTATGTCAGGGAACAAGTGTGGTTGGAATTAGATGGAGGAGAGAAAGGTAAAAAGGGTGGCATTCATCCAAGATGACTTTAATACATAAATTGATCTATGGAATTGAATCTCCACTGTAAAACTATTTAAAGATAACAAAAATAGTACACTAAGACAACAATAAAAAAGATAAGCCTCTTGTTTCCATAACCTAGAGCTCATTTCGTTTAATGTACTATGTGAAGTTAGCTCTTTTCTATTTTTTCCACTTATGATTAATCTCATATGATTACTGTATCTGACTTTGTTACCTGATATATTGTATATATGTTTATTTATTTCTTTGAAATAGGGAAGGGAAGGGGGAAAACAAGATGATTGGGAGGAAGTGGAGGGAGGGAAAGGGGACAAAAACCTGAGAAGGGGTATCAAGGTTCGAGAAGTAATGTACCCGCTAACTGATGAATGTAACTGTAACCCATCTATTCATGATCCAGACAATAAAAAAATTAAAAAATAACAAAAAATAAATTCAATAAAAAGAAAGGAAAATGAATCCATTGATACAAAGCAATAGTCATTTGATCCCTAAAAACTTCAAGTTTATACAATATGACTTAGGTTGACCTCTGATACTGATTATTTTTGCTATATAACAACTTACTCCAAAATGTAAGATTCATGAAGACAGCACATCCCCATTCTATACCTGCCTGGCTGGAATGGCTGTAAGTGGGGCTGAGAAATTCATTCAAAACTGATAAGTTTGAGTTGGTTCTTGGATAGACGGTTAGCAGAATCTGTGGACCAGAGACTGGTTCTTGATGAGGTGAAACTCTCCACAGTGTGCTTTCATTTCCTCATATTATAGTGGCTGAATTTCCAGAGTTGCCAATGGAACTTACACAGAAGCATATACGTGTATGAGCTAGCCTCATAAATCACATGGCATGGCTCTTGTGGTTCTTTATTGGTAAGGTGGACACACAGGTCTTGAAGTCCTAAGGGTAAAAGGATGGATGGAGCTTACTCGATGGAGATGAGTGTCAAAAGTCATACTGTAGGAAGAAGAACATTCACATTGGAAAAGTCATGGTGTTGCCACCATATTTGGAAAACACTATTTCCTAAATTCCTTGAGGTCTCCACTATGTTCCCACTAGTGACCTGAGTAGATGGCCTATAGGGACTACAGAAAATAATTTCCAGGTTCTCTACCATTCTTTTTGATTCCCTCTTGAGAGGAACCAGTTGTGATTTGGGGTTATTTTCTTACCAAGATTCACCTTTGCAGGCTGTCAGCTGATTTTGCTAAAAGCCTAAAGCAGAATAAAAAAAATTGCAAAGCCCTAGACTCAGCCCCTTTCCTTTCATGTTTGTGTGTGGGCCAGGGAAAGAACTCCCAAGGGCTCAGAGGGAACAAAATTATACCCTCTCCTAGGAGAGTTGCTTTTAAAGAGTTCATACTACTTTTATTACAATTGCAGTCTATTGTATTCCAATATGTCTCTCATACTTTAGAAGCACAGATTTTTTTTCATCTCAACATCATATTGAAAAGCAAAAGAAGGAAAGACTGAGGTTGATAACAAATGTGACTATCAATAACCTACTTTGGATAAAGAGTATGCTCTAATATTTTAGTCACTGTAAAAAGAAATGCTTAAAATTCAGAGTATTGTCCATAATTATAATTTTAAGCAACTAACCAGCTAAAATTCCTGCTCTCAAGTCTAAACTTTTAAATCACTTCAAATTCCCTATTTATTCGACACTTTCTTCTTTGTGTTCAGATCAATTAAATGAGGTAATTAAATGTCATGCTTTGCAAAGTGAAATTATTTTCTTTCTGAGATTGGAGCATAAAGTCTAAGCCACCATGAATAATATATCTCAATGATAAAAAAGAAAGCAATTTGTGGATTAAAAGGGGAGACAGCAATGCAGGTAGTTTCTGGTCATTTCACATAAATATCTTAGTAATGCTTTGCCAGTGCTCGCATCTGTACTGCAACTATTTGGGAAGCGAAAACACAGAGGATTGTGACTTGAGGCTAGTCTGGTAGAAAGCTCAGTCTCCAAACTAGTCAGTTACAGCATGGCTACCAACACGGCTCTACTGGCAGAGTAGAAGCAAAGCAAGTAAGCCAAGCAAGCAGAGACTCTGTGTTCAAACACCAGCTAAATAAAAACAAACCACCACCACCAACTCTTCTTAAGGATGGCAGAGAATAAGGTCACACAGCAATCTCCTAATTGTTAAAATTGTGTACTTAATTGACTGACACAGAGGTTCCCAACTTTCTAAAAAATAAAGCACCAAGAAAGCTAAACTTGGACAGGAAAAACTTGACTGGGATGAACCAATGCCTGGATAGTCAGAGCAAAAATTCCTGAGAGCCAAAGCCTTCAGTGACAGTTGACACAGTCGCAGGAAAGCCCCAGAGACTTTAATTTTACCTGTAGGACAATTGCTATGCTCTCACTGTGACTACGGGAGTAAAACACCATCACACCTTTGACAGGAGTGAGGGAGAAGTACTCCATTCCTCCTTCTTCTAAACAAAGTCTGCCTTTGGGAGACACTTCAACAATACTAAACTTCTGGGACTTTATCAGATCTTAACTCAACAGAGGGAAATAAATAGCTGACTCAGCTCTTTCACAGACTTCCTGTACCATGTAATAGGGGAAAATGGACAAGAGTCAGTGAAATTCACAGTCCAGGGCACAGGGCCATCAACAACGGAGACCCGCTATTACAGGACTACAATTCCACTCGCCCTATACCTTATTGCTGTATCATTAAAGGGAAATTTACTGCTGTCTCTTTTACTGACTATAACATATCTTCCTCTCAACCAAAAGTTACTAAAAAATACTAAAAGTCCAAAACCACAATTTGAAGAAACTGAACAGTCATAAATATCAGGAGTATTGGAATTGTAAGATCAGGAATTTTAAAACATAATGTACTAACTGTGGCAATAAAAAACCCACTGAAAATGCATGAATGGCTATGTAAATCACATAATGTTGGCTCTGAGATGATGGTAAAGCTATAAATTAATGACACAAGGATGGCTAAAACATCTAGAAACTTTGGAGCAATATATTCCTATTTAATATATGTGTGGAATAAGAAATATCAAACAAAATGATAGAAAAGTTTAAATTATAGGCAAACAAAAATACAACCCAAAGACTTGTGAGATGTAGTAAAAGCAGGATTTAGAGGGAAATCTGTAGCATGGGCACATGTATATAAAATAGGTCTAGGATCAATAATCTATGCCTCTGCTACAGAAAACTAGATTAACAAGAGCAACGTAAATTCGAAGCGAACATAATAAAAGAAATAAAATTTAGACCAGAACTCTAGTTGAAAACAGTAAATCAATAGAGAAAGTGGACATAAACCAAAGATGGGTATATAAAAAGATCAAGAATATCAATAAGGCTTTAACCAGGCTAAGAATAAAGAGAAACAATACAAATTGGTATTATCAGAAATGAAATCTGGGACACAACTAAAGTGTTTTTGTATATTAAAAGCATAATAAAGTAACATGAGTAATTCTTTTTCTCATACATTGGATAACCTGGATGGAAAAAATGTATTACTTGAAAAACACAATTGGTAAAACTCATCAACTGGCTTAGACCTATTAGGGAAATTAAGTTAGCAATAAGTAATTTTCCAAAGCAGAAAGCACCAGGCCTAAATGGTTCGAAACACCTAAGCAAAAGATTACAGTACTTCTGCATAATCTTTCCAGAAATAGAAGGGGAGAAAATACTTTCTCTTTGTTTATGAGATCAGAATCAAATTAATAACCAAAATAAAGGACTACATGACAAGTATAGTGCACATATATACAACAATCATTAGCAAACCATTAGCAAACTGAATCTAATCCATGAAAACTTTCAGAAAGGAAGAATATAAATGTACTTGATTATGTGAAAATGAAAACTTTCATAAGTGGTGTAATTGACAGTAGGAAAATGACACCCTGGATGAAGGTATATGCAGTGAATGAGAGAACTAATGATTTCCATCATATTCTACACTCTTTTTTCCAGTGTTGGAGATTAAACTTGAGGTCTCATGTCCACTAAGGATGCGTGAAGTCACTTGAAGCATATCCTTGGCTCTTTTTGCATTAGTTGCTGTTCAGATAGCGTTTTGATTTTGCGACCACAATCCTATATTTACTTGACCCACAGCAGGTCAATATGCCTTTCTTCCTTCCCTCCCTCCCTCCCTTCCTCCCTCCCTCTATCCATCCTTTCCTTCTTCCTTCCTTCCTTCCTTCCTTCCTTCCTTCCTTCCTTCCTTCCTTCCTTCCTTCCTCCCTCCCTCCCTCCCTCCCTTCCTCTTTTTCTTCCCTTGCTTGCCTTCCTCCCTCCCCCATCTCTCCCTCCCTCCCTCCCTCTCTGCCTCCCTCCCTCCCCCTCTCCCTCTCCCCCCACTCTTTCTCTCTCTCTCTCTCTGTCTTCCTTATGGTCTAACATTTTTATCCAGACCACCCTGTAATAATGACATTCTCATTTCTGCCTCTGAAGATCTGTATATCAAGAATGATTCATCTCACCTGGCCTGAATAGTCTGGCATTTTGATACGAAGACAAAAGCCTAGGCATTTGCAGTTTTAATAAAGTAGAGAAGACATATGAGACAGAAGCCATCACGAGCAGATTTTATGCTGTGCCTCAAAAACAACTGTCCAATGGACATCTGATAGTGAGAAAAAACTGATACAAGCAAATATTTCATTTGTTGAAAATTGACATTCTTCTATGAAATCATCTACCCAAGTGGTTGTGTGTGTATGTGTGTATGTATGTGTGAGCACATACTCGTGCATGTGTGAGTGAATTTCCTTACCTAGAAACAAGGAGGAATTTTTATTCCTACTCATGAATTTCCTCATATTTAATATCACATATCCATCATTTTCTTTCTAGTTGGTCATGGGCTTGAACTCAGGGTATGGACGCTGTCCCTGAGCTTTTCTGCCCAAGGTTAGTGCTCGAAGTATCTTGAGCCACAGTACCATCTACAGTTTTCTAGTAGTTAATTGGTGATAAGAGTCTCAAGGACTTTCCTGCCTGAGCTGTATTTGAACCATGAGCCTCAGATCTCAGCTTCCTGACTAGCTCAGATTACAGGTGTGAGCCACTGGTGTTGTGCTCATATCCTGTCTTCTGATTGGGAAGAGTCATATAATTTTATATCTTCCTCCATACTCAAATTAGTAATACGACAATGGAGAGACTTTCAGTCTTTGAGAAATGAGAATTTGGCAGTAAAATGTTAATGCTTTTTAACCATCTGTAGGTAATAATGTTAAAAGTCAAGGGGAAGGACATGTCCAGGAAGAGACATGGAAAGGTTATAGTTTTGGGAGACGTTTTGGTAGCTTTCTTGGAAATTTAGAAACAATCCTGTGATATGATTGCCGCCTGCAGCCTTAGAAAGAACAGTAAAGAGTAAGAGCTAACATGCATGTCTCTTAGTGTGCTGTACATACCTCTGAATAAATTAAGATAATCTCGATTTTATGCATGAGAAATATAAAGCAAAGGGTTTAAAGATCTACAGTATATGCAAGATTGAAACAGGCTTGAAAACCTGTATGAGTTACATGTTCAATCTAACTCAACAATTCCAGACTTGAACAAACATCTCTACAACCAACAACTCCAGACATATAAGCAATATACCCCAGACTCTGGGAATTACTCTCCTTTTAAAATACTACCACATTTGACTGTTCTTAATGTACTCTTTTGGTGTCTCTTGGTTATCTCATATTGTTACAGTATCTTACCTTGTTATCTGATATACTGTATACATGTTTATTTGAAATAGGATAAGGAAAGGGGAAAACAAAATGAGGGGAAGGGGTGAGGGGAGAGAAATGGGGACAAAATATAAGAGGGGTAGCAATGATAAGTAATGCACCTTCTATCTGGTGAATATAATGTAACCCTTCTATTAATTATAATAAAATATATAATAAAAAATACTACCACATTTTATGGGTGGAAACAAGATGATTGGGAGTCAGTGGCAGGAGGGAATTGGGGACAAAAACACGAGAAGTAATACACCTCCTATCTAGTGAATGTAACTGTAACCCCTCTATACTTTACCCTAATAATGAAAAATATTTTAAAAAATTTAAAAAATACTACCACAGTTTTAAAAAATTTGCAGTGCTGTGGTTTGAACAAAGTGATTTACCTTGAGCCATGCCTCCAGCCCTTTTATGCTTTAGCTTTTTGGCTTTTACTTATTTATTGGTTTTTGGATAATGTCACATGTTTCTGTTAGAAAGATCTATGATCTACTTCTTATGACTGTGCCTACACTGCTGAGATTATAAAATAATCATTAACACATTTAGCCTGTTGTTTGAAGTGATGTTGTGTTAATTTTGGTCCCAGTTGGCCTTGAACTCGATCCTTGCTTCCAGTAGCTAGAATTACAGAAACAATATATCACTTTGCTTGGCATATTGTTTTATCCTTGCTTTTTCCTATACATACTCTCAGGATTGTTTAAACTTAAATCTGTTTGGGATATTTTAGGACTGTATAAAACTATGAGAAAAATTAAAATATTACAAGATACAACTATCTTAGGGTCACTGTAAATTTTCTTTCTTCCCTTCTCTGTCTCTCTCTCTCTGTCTCTCTTTGTCTCTCTGTCTCTCTGTCTCTGTCTCTCTCTCTCTCTCTATATATATATAATGCATATCTATGTATCTACCTATCTCATTTTTTTATGTCAAAAAACTATGACATATACTCATCAGTATATCATATTTAACCACATAATTATACATATGACCCTGAATGTTTTCATATTAAAGTTTAGGTCTAACTCACTCACATATGAGAGGAAACATGGCCCCTTTGTCTTTTTGGATTACTTTCTTCAGTATGACTCCTCCCTTCCCAAATAGAGAACACTACAAATTTCCATATAATCCTTGAGCAAGAGTCATTTCCAATTTACATGTTTTTCTTTTTTATTTCATTTTAGTTTTTTGGTTGTGGGGATAACACTCAGGGCCTGTGTACTACCCCTGAACTTTTTCAGTCAAGTGTAGGATTCTACCACTATTTTTTTTTTTGCCAGTCCTGGGCTTGAGCTCAGGGCCTGAGCACTGTCCTTGGACTTTCTCAAGGGTAGAGCTCTACCACTTGAGCCTCAGCACCAGTTCTGGCTTTTTTCTATGTATGTGGTACCGAGGAATTGAATCTGGATCTTCGTGCATGCTAGGCAAGCACTCAACCACTAGGCCAAACTCCCGGCCTTGATTCTACCACTTTAAGACACAACCCACTTCCAGTATTCTGGTGGTTAATTGGAGACAAGAGTCACATGAATTTTCTTGCCCTCACTGGCTCTGAATCACAATCTTCTGAATACAATCCTGAATAGCCAGGATTATAGGCATGAGCCACCAGCACCCAATTATAGTCTTAGGTGCCACTGAAGAGATCACTAAACCATTCATTCCAATTGTTAAGCAGCAACTTAGCTTCTGTGTGCCTGGCCAAGTAAACGGTAAGATAAATAACTGTGCATTACATTAAATGTATTCACATGTCTCCAGTTGCTATTGTTGTTTTGTTTCGCTACTAGTTTTTTTTTATTCCCACTAAACAGCAAAATAAGAGAAGCTGTGCTTTAGGGAAGGTGCTTAAGAGAAGTCATAATATTTTTTCTGGTGTTGTTTTCTGGGTTCATTATTGGATTTATGCTCTTAATAATCTTTCCAAGTCATATCAATCTTTGGGTTTGGACAAGATGCACAATCGAGAACACAGTCCAAGAGTGAGATGTTTAAAAACATAGAGTATCACAATAAATAGTTGGTGTAATCAATGCTTTCCTCAGATCTGTATTTTCAATACACCTATACTCTTTAGCATAGTTTTGTGTTGTAAAATGATTGCTGCTTTTAAAATAGCAGTCATTCCCAAATACTTCAAACCAATCTAGTCAAAGTGACCACATCATATCATCATCACACACAAAGGATCACTTTTGGAGATGTCTTTTCTACTACTGAAAGCTGGAAAAAACATCAAGCCTTAAGCTCATGAGTAGCTGCTGTAACCAGAGTGAAATTGTGGCCAGCGGGAAATAAATGACACTGAAGTGAGCTAGTTAAATGAATGGCAGATTGGTTGTCACTGCTCAGCTTCTTATTGCTTCCAGTGGCTTTTATTCTCACACAATCTAATCCATCATAGATCCAATTCCACCAAATGTTTGTAAAATTATACAGCTTGGTTCTAGACATTCTTCATTTCCAAAGTACAGGAAACACATCCAGTTTATCAAAGCATGTATGTTTAGACATCCTCACAGGATACAGTGAATGCCTACTATGTATAGGCTAAGATATTTCTATTTACAGTGAGTTTCTATCAGATCACGTCTTTGAGTCCAATAGTTAGCTTATTAAGCAAGTCAAAAATAACTTTGAGTGTTCTTAAAATCAGAGTAATATTACTAGGCAATCAGGTTTTTGAATACCATACAGTGATGTCCCTATGTTTCTGTTGGCCTTTGGTCTGTCACTACTCTCTTCCTATCAGTAGGAGCTAAGGTTAATTTAAAGGAAAGAAAGATATCACCCTGGGGGAGATAATGAAATATCTTTACTCCTCACTGAATAAACGGTGATTATATATGGGGAGATAAAACATACTCATCCTGAGATATGATTCTCTTCCCAATGTGAATATGTGAAACTAAAGTGCACAGGTGTGAATATGCAGACACAATTTAAAATGGAAGTATTTAGACCAAAGGGGGAAAATTAGTATTCTGGGAAGAGAGCAAAGCTTATATGAAAAGAGATCAGAAATTAACGAACAAAAAGTTAAGTGCAGAATTAATTCCAAATGGATCAAAGACCTCGAGGTAAAAGCCGACACACTGAAAAGTTTAAAAGAAAGAATAGGAGATACACTAGGCCTCCTTGGCACAGGTCGAAACTTTCTCAATAAGGACCAAGAAACAACAAATCAGAGGAAGGCTGGATAAGTGGGACTGCATTAAATTGCAGAGCTTTTGTATGGCAAAGGACATAGCTAGTAAATTAATTAGGTTGCCTACTGAATGGGAGAAGATCTTCACTAATCATACAACGGACAAAGGCCTCATATCTAAAATATATCAACAGCCCAAAAAATTGAATTACTCCAAAACTAATCTCCAAAGAAACAACCATCCCATTCAAAGATGGGCCAAAGACTTAAAGAGAGTCTTCTCTGAAGAAGAAATAAAAACGGCCTATGAAGAAATGCTCGACATATCTGGTCCTAAAAGAAATGCAAATCAAAATAACTCTAAGATTTCACCTCACTCCAGTTAGAATGACCAGGATCAAGAAAACTAATAACAACAGATGCTGGAGGGGATGTGGCCAGGAGGGATCCCTACTACACTGTTGGCAGTGCTAACTTGCTCAATCACTATGGAAAACAGTATGGCAGTTCCTCAAAAGACTAAACATAGAGCTCACAATTCTACTACTTGGCATTTACCCAATCATTCAGAAACAAGGGCATACTAAATCTACTAGCCCAATGATGTTCCCTGCAGCACTATTTATCATAGCAAAGATATGGAACCAACCCAGATGTCCCTCAGTTGAAGAGTGGATCAACAAGATGTGGTATTTATACACAATGGAATTCTATGTTGCTGTCAGAAGGAATGACATTGCCCCATTGTAAGGAAATGGAAAGACTTAGAGAAAATCATATTCAGTATGTCCTTACCAGAAACAAGGACATACTAAATCCACCAGCACAACAATGTTCATTGCAGCACTATTTACCATAGCAAAGATATGGAAGCAACCTAGATGTCCCTCAGTTGATGAGTGGATCAGTAAGATGTGGAATTGTACACAATGGAATTCTATGCTGCTGTCAGAAAGAATGACATTGCCCCATTTGTTAGGAAATGAAAAGACTTAGGAAAAGTCATATTAAGTAAAGTAAGCCAGACTCAAAGAACTTAGGCTCAATGGTTTCCTTCATTTGTCATAATCAGTAGAAACCTTGGGCTCTACTAGAAGAGATTTGCAATAGAGCAAAACCTTGATACATAAGGCCATATAGTATGACGCTAAATGAAAGGATCTCTAGGATATAGAAACATAAGCCATATAATGAATGATTGTTGTCCTTAAGGTACTATGTTATCTCTCATCTCTTTTGCTGTCCCTTGGTTATCTCATATTGTTACAGTATCTCATTTTGTTAACTGATATATCGGATATATTTGTATTTTTTATTTGAAATTGGATAGGGAAGGGGGGAAAACAAGGTGAGGGGTGGGGGTGGAAGGGAGGGAAATGGGGACCAAGACATGTGAAGGGGTATCAATGTATGTGAACTAACGCACCTTCTATCTGGCAAATATCATGTAATCCTTCTATTAATTACAATAAAAATATATGAAAAAAAAGAGAAAATCATATTAAGTGAAGTAAGCCAGACTCAAAGGAACATAGGCCCAATTGTCTCCATCATTTGTCATACTCAACAGAAACCTTGAGCTCTCCTAGCAGAGATTTACAATAGAACAAAGTCTAGAGACATAAGGCCAAATAGTATGACACTAAATGTAAGGACCTCCAGGATAAGGAAACAAAAGCCATATAATGAGTGACTGTTGTCCTTAATGTACTATGTTATCTCTCATCTCTTTTACCATCCCTTGGTTATCTCATATTGTTACAATACTTTACCTTGTTATCTGATATATTTTATATGTGCTTAATTGGTTATTTGAAATTGGATAGGGAAGGGGGGAAATCAAGATTACCAGGAGGTGGGGGGAAGGGAAATGGGACCATGTCATGAGAAAGGGTATCAATGTTTGTGAAGTTATGCACCTTCTATCTGGTGAATATAATGTAACCCTTCTATTAATCACAATAAAATTATTTTTAAAAAGTTAAATGCTTTGTCATGAAGTAAGCAATGGTTCCCTAGAACTCTTGTGTCAGAAGGCATGGATCCTCACTGTCAATCACATCTCACCTCACCTTTCAAGACTTGCATGGTAAATTCTGAACCAAAGTAGTCACCCGATTGCTGATTTAGCTTCCATGACTCCGTTCCTCTTCTCCCACACTGACACCAAACATACAACAATGGAGCACAACTTGAGAACTGGATTTTCCCATAGAATCAATTGGCTTTAGATACTTCCTTGAATGATTTTGTTTTGAAACGTGTCATTCCAATCTTGCAGAAACCTGTGACTGGTGTCATCACACCCCTTTATCTTATTGTTTAGGAATACATAATAGGAATATATAAATTAATAGAGCTTTATGAGTTTAGGAAATTGCACCCCAAGATTATATTACTAGATAGTCAGTATTTAGGGATTCATCTTTAAAAATATATATCTTGAGGTGAAATATGTAACTATGAGGTAGCTTTTTATTAATCTAAACCATTCTTCCACCTTTAAACAAAGACTTAGGTATGAACACTGAGAAGTGGTTTTTCCTTTACCTAGATTTTCTGCTCATATTTTCCCATTTATATAAATAAGACATATTCCATATAGTGAAAAAAATACACAAACTATTTTGGTATTAGTGTGCATTCTGTAATGAATATAGAATCAGAGAAGAGTTGTTATATTTTTCCCTTATCATGCAACAGAAAACCGATTTACTTAATTGCTGTGCTTAAGGGCAATGCCATCTTTTTGGCTTTACTGTTTTATACTGATGAAAGAATATTAGGTTACTAATGGCAGAAGTGAATAAAAAAATTCATAGGCCATGAACTCTCATGTTATGGAAGGAACAAAATTGGTAAGTGATGGCATTAATTTATGAAATTTCATGTTTCAGACACTTGACTCTTTACAGAGATGACTTTATGCCTTCTGTAGAGCCCATCAAGGCTGTGTAAATCAGGGGAGTTAAATTACATCATTAACTGGCATGTCTTAACTACAAGTTCCTCTTTCAGAAAGCAGCAATCTAGTTGAGCCTTTGAGCAATTCTTTGTGGCTTTAAGCATTTTTTGTGGCCTATTAAAATCAACCTATTTCAGATTTTCCGTCTTTCATTACTCATTTCCTTAGGATTACCTAATATAGAGAGTCTTGTATTAGAAAATATATTACCAAGATTTTACTGATAAATTTCAAACTTAATTGTAAGGTAACTAATACTTTAAATTTATTTCTTTCTTTTTACTCCAGTACTAGGAATTTAATACAGAGCTTCATCATTTGGGGAAAGTACTCTGCCAGCAGAGCCATGTTCAAGCCTTCTGAAATCAGTGTCACCTGCCTTTACCCAGGCTAGACTCAAACTCACAAACCATTTGCCTCTCCTAAATAGCTGGGATTATGTGTGTGTGGTTCAAATTCTATTTTTCAAAGAAGTAACATGAGTTTTTCTAAGTCTTTCCATTTCCTAACAAATGGGGCAATGTCATTCTTTCTGACAGCAGCATAGAATTCCATTGTGTACAAATACCAGAACTTGTTGATCCAAAATCATATTAAGTGAAGTAAGCCAGACTCAAAGGAACTTAGGCTCAATGGTTTCCCTCATTCGTCATAATCAGTAGAAACCTTGGGCTCTACTAGCAGAGATCTGCAATAGAGCAAAATCTTGATACATAAGGCCATATAGTATGAAGCTAATTGAAAGGACCTCCAGGATATTGAAACAAAAGCCATATAACGAATGATTGTGTCCTTAATGTACTATGTTGCCTCTCATCTCCTTTGCTGTCCCTTGGGTATCTCATATTGTTACAGTATCTCACTTTGTTATCTGATATATTGAATTTATTTGTATTTGGTTATTTGAAATTTGATAGGGAAGGGGGGAAAACCAAGACGGGTGGGGAGGGTGGAGGGGAGGGTAATGGATACCAAGACATGTATGTGAATTAATGCACCTTCTATCTGGCAAATATCATGTAACCCTTTTATTAATTACAATAAAAAATTTAAAAAAAAGAAGTAACATGAGGAGCTCTATTAGAGAAGTTTCCTCTTGCATGGATAAGGTTTTAAAAATAAAAGTCACATGCTAGCGTGTTATTAGAGTGCAGGGAATAATTTCAGTGTTTCTGAATCAGTATTTCAATTTGTTATCTGATATATTGGATATATTTGTATTTGGTTATTTGAAATTGGATAGGGAAGGGAGGAAAACAAGATGAGGGGTGAGGGTGGGGGGGAGGGAAATTGGGACCAATACATGAGAAAGGTTATCAATGTATGTGAATTAATGTACCTTCTATCTGGCAAATACAATGTAACCCTTCTATTAATTATAATAAAAATCTATGAAAAAAAAGCCTATGAAACTCTTACTTCCAATTAATCACCAAAAAGCTGCAAAAGGAGTTGTGACTGAAGTGACAGAATGCTAACCTTGACCAAAAAAGCTCAGGGACAGTGCCCACATTCAAGGCTCAGGACTAGCATAAACACACATACACACATACACATACACACACACACACACACACACACACGCACACTCTTTCTCTCTCTCTCTCTATAGGATGAAGTAAATATCTTTGATTTCTAGTCATTACAAAACAGAAATGAGATTTGGGGTTTTATTTTAGAAGAAATATGTCAGAGACATGCAAAATATACAAAGTGTAAGAAAAGCACCACAACTTACCCCGCCTACTTTCTCAAAGTGAGATCCATCTTTCTTAAAATCCGTGAGGGAACCATTAAAATACCACGTAAATATTATGTCTAACAAGGGGTCATGTTGCACCTGGCAGGGTAAAATCACGCTTTCGCCCACTGAGACATCCATGTTAGAGGGTGCCAATGTTATTCTTGTTGGTTCTATTGGGTAAATAATTTACAAGGAAGACATTAGCATTTTCTTCTGATGAAAGCAAATTTTTTAAGGAGTATGTATATCAGAATTACAGTTTGTTTATGCATAGGTATACCTATACATCTATGTAATTAAACAGCTGTAAGATTAAAATAGCCTTTTAATGCAGAGCAATAATTTATTGGTTTTACAAATGCCCATTAAAGGTATTTGGATTTCTCATATACTATTTGTGTTTAGAAATTAAGCCAACTTTACATAAAGAGTTATAATACTGACAGAAATCAATTTCAACCCAATTTTATTATTTTTTGCAACATGCAGGAACAATGGCAGGGGCTGGTACTTCATGCCTGTAATGCTAGCTACTCAACAGACTGAGAGCTAAAGAAGGCAGTTCAAAGCCATTCAAGGAAGACAAGTCTATTAAACATCTGTATCTACTAACAAGGAAAGTAGCCAGAAGTTGACCTATGGTTCAAATGGTAAAGTATTAGCCTTGAACAATAAAGCTAAAGGAGCAAGTGCGGGTTCTAAACTCAATCCTCAGTACATACCTTCATAAACTTACGTATATCTGACTGATATAAAAGATTATTTCAAAAACTTTAATCATTATAAATGAAGAAGACAAGCTATGCCTGAAAAACCTAATGCAGAGAATGGAATAAAACAGATCTTTGGTATAGGCTCCTAGGAAATTTAATTGTCCACCATCCCAGCTCAATCATGAATGGCTCCCTTTCCCCACTAGACAATCTGTTGTTCTGAAGAAATATTAAATATTCTGCCCTGGACAACCACCTGTTAAAAATGTGAGTGTAAACATTGGCTTTATAATCATAGGGCAACGCGTATTGTGAAAAATATAACACAGTCGATTTCTTTAACCATAATAAATAATCCATGGCAGTGTGTTTCTGGGCAAAGCAATCTTTAGGAAGTGCACTGACCTGTAACAATCAAGTGTGTTGTGCCATTTGCTCTTCCAAACTGGTTTTCTGCAGTGCATGTGTAGGTTCCAGTATCAGCTTTGGTCACATTGGCGATTCTGAGTCCTCCATCACTTAACAAAGAGAACCTAAAGGATACAGAATTAGATCAATACATGTGAAATTGTTACCTTTTCCAAGTTTAATGATTTTCTTTGACAGAAGTGCTTTTTAAAGCTAAGAATGGAAGGTATAATACATCATTTCTTAGTATTCCTGGAAAAAAAAGAAATTTGCACAGTAACAAACTCAGAGTTGAACGAAAAAAGAGATGCTACCAATTAGAACTTTGCTTAATATTAAGTACGTAGGTTTTCCTAACAGCACTATTTTACTTTACAGATAATTATGGCAATGCCATAATAACTGTAATAGATTATACATGGCGTATTCTTAAAGGTTTGGAGAAAGCTGGGCACCTGTAGCGTAGGTCTGTAAATGTAGCAACTGAAGGGGCTGTGATATGAAGATCATGGTTCTAAGCCAGCCCAGGCAGAAAAGTTCCAGTGAGACTCATCTTCAATTAACCTCTCATAAACAGGAAATGATACTATGGCTCAAGTGGTAGAATACGAGTCTTGAGCACAAAGAGGCTCAGGGACTTTGACCAAGCCCTGAGTTCATGCCTCTTAAAGATTTTATTTTAAAGTTTGGAGAAGAAAGTAGACATCCTATTATTTCCTTTAACTTCAAAATGTTATATGAGAAATGAGAAATATGCTTATCTTACATTATAAACAAGGAAATACACATTTGGCTAAAAATAACCAAGTTTCATAAAACAAAAAATGCGTAATTCCCAACGACCTACTGTAAAAATTATGAAGAACTCAATAGGCAATCCTCTGAAGTCTGTGAACATATAGTTAAAGAATTTAAGGCTGAAGTATCTAACTACTTGATTAAGGGAACATAAATGAATGGCTCACAGTAACAGGCATTAAGAGAGTCCTTGGCTTACAGTGTGAGCAAAAGAAGGCCCTCATCTTGGTAGGAATAATAACAGTAGTCAGAGCCACAGAAAATACATAACTATATGAGTGTCTATGAAAACTATCAGACTCCTAAGAAGAACAGATTGCTGTACTTAATAGAGACAGGGGTGGTGTAGTAGAGACTCATTACTTCATGATGGGTTCCAGAATGGATCATTTCAGAAAAGCCTCTTAGAAAAGGCTTCATTTGCACTATGAAAGAATCAACGCAATTAACTTTTCAAAACACTGTTCACCGTATCTTTGCAACCCAAGTTGTGTATTTATAATCATATTCCCTTTTTCTAAATTGTATTCATTGCTATTCATACCATGCACTTAACATTTAGAAGGTGTGTTATCTTTTATGATTTACATCTTTAATGCATACATGTTGTATTTAGGTAAATGAGTGACAACCTTTAAAAATGATTGCATCCCCATGTAAGGATGGTTTCATATATGTA
Organism: Megascapheus bottae; assembly: GCF_031878675.1. Classification (NCBI taxonomy): domain Eukaryota; kingdom Metazoa; phylum Chordata; class Mammalia; order Rodentia; family Geomyidae; genus Megascapheus; species Megascapheus bottae. Next base: position 39,325,024 of record NC_143510.1, read on the forward strand.
AATCATTTTCAATACATATCTTCACTTTTTAAATCATTTAGTAGACAGAGGCAATGGTGAGGACATTAAATCAGATAAGATGATTTCAAATTGGTCTCTATTAGTCCTTTGGTTGTAGGATTTTTAGGTATGTGCCAAAAATGCCACTATTATTACAACCTACATGTACAAATATATATGATGTGCATGTTATGGTACATACAATGTATACATTCCTTTACTATCCTGTGGGTCCTTTCCACTTGTATCTTGGCTGTGGTTTTTGAAGGAGGAAGTAGTGAGGAAATTTTCACTAGTGCTTTTCTGTGGAAGTTTGCTGTATGTTTGATAGTTTTCATAACTATGTCAACATTGAAAGTAAGAGTCTGGAAACAATGGCCTAGAAAGCTAATCAAGGAATAAGAACATTGCATCTCAATTTGGAAAGGTTAAAAATTTCCCAAGTTTCCTAGTTACTGTTCAAGAGTAATGTGTTATATCTGCCTTTCCTTATAAACTCTTGAATTTTTTAAGGGGATATAAAATGCACAGCTCTGTGCTTTGAAGAGAAAACTCAAAGGACTTTTCAAAAAAAAGAAAAACACTTTTAATAGCTAAATTTTTCTTGATGAGCATGAAATAAATGAACCCCTATAGAGAAGTAAAAATGAATGAAGAAAACCTAGGAAGATGAGAATTTCTGAGAAACAGGAAGAACATTGAAGAGGAGAGGACAATTTCATGATCCATCCTTCCTTTCTCCACCTGCACAGGACTTGATAGTTTACTCTCTGAAGCATCATACTATCATACTGTCTAAGAAAGTCTATGTGGTATGGCTCATCCATGCTGTGTGAGGGGACCTTCTCTCTCCCTCTCTCCCTCTCTCCCTCCCTCTCCCCCCCCCCTCTCTCTCCTCTTTCTCTCACTTATACATGTTTTCTCTCTCACACATGCTTTCTCTCACTCCATTATTTTCCCATGCTATGAATTAGAAACTTTTCATTTATAATTACCAATATCTTTGGAATATCAGAAATATAAGGAATGTTTTGTACAAACCTACCATGAAAGAAGCATTGATTTTGATTCCCACCATTACAATAAAATAAAATAAAAAAATAAATGCATTAAAAAAGCCTTTGTGGCATTATGCTTTGTAACTTCAATCAAGCAAACATATCTTCATACGCATCTTAAAAGTGGGAACAAATTCAAAGGCGAGACTAACGCCTTATGAATCACACAAGGACTCCAAAACAAACATACTGACTCCAAAAGAATGCAAACTCTGTGTGCATCCTGAGATTTCCAGCTAATTGGATTTTTTTCTTCCTAAACTGTTTCTTCCAGTAAGTTCTAAGAGGCCCACAGGGCATTTCACACAACATAAAAATAAACAATATTCAGTAAATGGATAGAATAATTGTTTCTCAACAGAAAACCTTCAATAAACAGTGCTTCCCTATAGAGATTCAAAGTGAAAATTTTATACCACTTCACTATAAATGAAATTGCTTTCTAAGCTTTCTGGGAACAAGTCTTTCTGCAAATGGATATGGCTGAAAATGCAGATAGCAATGAGTGTGCCTCTAGTCTTGGCACAAAATGTTAAATAAAGATTTATGAGATTTACATTCAGAAATGTATTAAAGTTTGCTTTGAGAACTGTTCCATTTAAAGCACTGTGGCATTTTAACTTTTTGATCAGCTTTATATTATACTTACATAGTTATTTTTATTGGACTTTCCATTTACAGTAAGAGGATAATTGTATTACTTAACTTTGTGCAGTTTATAGATAGTTTGGGATAAGTCAACATAATTGTGCTATAAGCCGCTATAACGGTCCATGATATAATTCAGTAATGACACTGAATTTATGACTTAATAATAAAATATATTCAGAGAGTATTCTGTCCTAAGCAATACTGACCTGTTCTTTATTCTTGTGGTTAAGTGGGTGCAATAACACAGTATGTCATAGAAGGGGAGATGTATAGAATATTCTGCATGTAAGGCAAGGATTTTCAAAACACTGTTTTCCCTTGCCTATGTTCTGAATATTACAGTAATTTATTCAACTTGAATTTTCACCAACAAACTGAAATTGTATGTTTTCTCAGGTGAGATCACTTGCGATCATAATGATTAAACTGCTCTACAGAAAATAACAAGGCTATTTTGGATGGCACTTTCCAAGTACATATTCTAAGAGATGGATGCATACAATTAGCTGTAAGAGAAAAGCACTCACAATGCGTACATTACAGGGTAAATAATGACAGTTAAGAAAAGCAAAAATACATTGATGAAAATGCATGAGAAAATAAATGTCAGAGGCAAAAAATAAAAAAAAAAACCCAGACATTGTATCCTCTCATTTTCAACTGCCCCTGCACCCACACACTAGTGAAGTACCTGCCCCTTGTATTCTGAAGAGCCTAGAGAAAATCTTAGGAAAACATTAGACTTTACATTCTTTTAGCTATACTATCTTGGCCTTTCCCTTTAGAAATTCAATGGTGCTACTTTGATGATTCATTAGTCAGAAAATCTCCCAGGAAAAGAGAAGCAGAATAAAAAGATTCAACAGTTAATTATCCTATCTGGGAGTGAGCAACCAGCTGATAATAAGCAGCTTTGTTATTTCACAGGACACAGAATTTCCATGGAGCACTCACTTGAGGTCTTAGAGAAAGATGAGCTTGGCTTCATTCCTCAGCCTAAAGACATACATTGAATTCAGATCAATTAACATGTCTTCATGTTCATAGGGAGCAGGAACACAATTAAGGACATTTCTTTCACTTCTATTAAATCTTCCCAATGCTTATGATCATGATACGTATAGTTGGAGCTAAATTCCTCTTTATGAGAGTGACTCTAAATACTTTTCCTTCAAAAATGGACTATGACTTATAGAAAAAAAGGCCCCCAAAGGGAATTTCTAGTTTACATGCTTATCTCAGTTATTCATGAGGCATAGGTAATGGTACATTGGATATATACATATATATACACATATATGTATATATACACACATATATGTATATATATGCTTCTTATATAAAGACTATGTGCCAAAATATAAATATTTAGATATATGCATTCATAACACAAACAGAAAAGGATAAATGGCATGTGCAATTTTCTGATAACTAATGAATTAAAAGACAGCTTCAGCTGGCCACCAGTGGCTCATGCCTGTAATCCTAGCTTCTCAAGATGCTGAGACCTAAAGCTGATCACAGTTGAAAGCTAGTCAGGGCATGAAAGTCTGTGATAATCTTATCTCCAATTAACCAACAGAAAATTGGAAGTAGTGCTGTAGCTCAAGGGATAGGGCGGTAGTCTTGAGCTGAAGAGCTCAGGGACAATGTCCAGGCCCAGAGTTCAAGCCCCATGACTAGAAAAACAAAAAAGACAACTTCGATAAAGTTAATTATGAAAACTCAAGAACATTTATACTGGATAATGTTCTCTGCCTCAAGGAAAGACAAAATTAAATCAACAAACCACAAATCTGAATTTTAGTTTTATTACTTGTGTTACAGGTATGGCTGACACGATAATGAGCTTGATGAGCTCTTTCCCAGCCAGGACCAGCTTCTTACTGTGTGATAAAAAGAAGAGCAAAACCTACACACATTGTCTACACCAGGCAGACACCAGAGAGAAAAAAAGAGAAAGAAATGAGTAATGTCAATGTCTGACTATTCATCTGCTTAGAGACCAGGGGCTACATGGAGGTCAGTTCTCAAAGTGTTCCATTTCAAAAGACTAACTTTTTCTGTAGAAAAGGAATTCTATTGACTAAGGGTGGTAGAGGTTGCTAAGAGTACTTCTGTTGCCCAGTAATGATTCTTTCTATTTTCTAATTTTTGGATCCAACATTGATCTTTCTTAGGGAAATTCCTTTTCTATGCCTCCTGGTATCCTTTTTTTTTTTTTTTAAATCTTATCTAATTAAGGGAGATGTGACTGCAGAAGCCAACTACTACAGTAGGCTGGGAACAGACTCCAGGATTCGCCTATTTAGCAATTTCTTAGGTATGTTTGGTGCTTTTGAAGAAGGGACCATGCTTTGAGAAATAATAGTATTCTAAGCTGTATTCAGTGGGACTTCTCTCTGTTGAACTTTGGTTTATGAAAGAAAAGACAAATATGACTAATTCACACATTCCAGCAATGGTCCTGACAAGACAGCCCAATGCTTGCTGCTAACATTTCTGGAAGCAGTTTCGTAACCATTTTAAAGTCAGAGTCAGTTTCTTTGTCTTGTTGTAATATCCTTAAATTAATTCTCAGCTAATGTACCCAAATCCCTAAAAGATACAAGCAAACAAGAGTTGGTATGGTGTACAGAATCTTTTTTGAACAAACATTTGATTTCTCCACAAATATGAGGAAGTCAGAAACAATTTTCTTACATGGGGAGAACAAGGTTTAATCATAAGTCAAGTGGGGCTCAACGGACACAGAACTTGCTATGGAGTTGTTGCATGACAAGACAGTTTGGCTTACTAATTCAATTCCAAGGTCATTTTCTTTTATAGATATTCATCAATATTTATGTGGCTCATTTACAATCTTATTTCAGCTTTTCTCACATTACTAGGACACAATGTTCTTTCAGTACTTGAAAACTTGTCAGATACCACTCTGTATTGTAAATGCCTCTACACACACACACACACACACACACACACACACAGCGCAGTAATTTTGATAAACTTGAGGGTGAACAAAGTTGTCTAAAATTCTAATGGCATCAGGTTTGGAACTCTGTTAACAATACTTTTGGAATCTTTTTGCCTTATTTGTCTCGATATTAGCTTTTCCAGAAGAGCTTTCCTACTGTGTGTGTGTGCATGTGTACAGTGGAGTTGTGTCTAATCTGTTTTTCAAGAAAAATATTAATAATGACAACCTGAGTTTTCTTGCTTATCTTTTAATCAGAGGTGATTATCATTTGTTCAAGCACAGGCTCTGGTGAGCTAGTAACTAATAATATAATCTTCAATACTAGCCTAATGTTAAGCTTTTGGCTCTTCGTTGGCATAGTGGTACCTTTTTTTACTCAACATTCTTGACACTGAGCTTATACTAGAATCAGTTTGACCTCAAGCTTACTAAAATAGGCACATATAAAAATATTCTTGGAAAGTTAACTAGAGACAATTTGTTCCCTTTATTACTCTAGAGTCTAATATATAAAATTATTTCAGATTGCAGGAAGAAACCAATCCTTTGAAATAGACTGTATTATAAGAAGGATAAATGTGAATACTAAATTATCTAGTGTTTATCCATGAACTTCTACTAGATTTTTGATAAATGATATATACATATTCCAACTAAGTGTGAGATATTAGTTTATCAAATAGTTGGAGGTTGTCTATGAATATTGTAGATTTGTAACAAAATTATAAACATTATTAAAATTATTCTGCTTATTGTTACAAAGGTAGGAGATAAAATTCTGGATGTCCACTAAGGAATTAGTATGTTGGTATATAGCCTGTTATCCAATGCCAGACATCTGTAGACCAGCTTTTGTAATAAGCTTAGGATTATTAGGATTTATGTTCCCCACAGCTGGAACTCTAATACATTTGTTCTTCCCTACATCTTCTTTTCAATATTCATTCTCTGTGTTCATCAGTAAATTGCCTCAAACGCTGCTATGGAGAGATATAAGCAACTGAAATAAACTAGAGGACCTAAAATTATGAAAAGGCTAAGGGGAGAAAGAAATAATGGCATAGCATAAAATTTAAAATGATCAAGAAGGATGCATATCTGATTTTAAACTATGACTCATCTAAATATATTCATAAATACTGTGGACAATTAAATGTCTATAATCTTATAAATCAAAGTGAAAGTTTTTTTTGCTTAAAATTTGACTGCAAAAGATTAGAAAATAACCTATGTTTTTCAAAAGAGGATAAACGTTTATAGGTTCTATCTTAATTATAGAATCTTCAGGCTCAAAGTTGGTCAGGTAAGTTCTCTTCCCATAGGATCTACTCTAGTGAAGTATGTATTAAGATAGAATTAGAAAGTATGCAAATAAGATCATGAAGAAAACATATCACAGAATAAAAACTCAGTCTCCATTGCAGTAGAATGAATGTGACAGAGCATATGACTGACTTCTCTCCCTAATTAGCACGTGGAAAAATTTAATTTACATTACTATACTTCAAGTATATTACCCTTTCTCAGAAGTGCAGTAGCAACATGCTCCATGCAAACATCCACTTCAGTGACCTTCTAAAATAACTACCTATCCATCTGTTCATACACCCACCTACCCATCCTCTCAGACCTCCTGTGTGACAGGAGTGAGGAATGCTAAAAGCATACTAAAACCTAAAACTCTATATTTTAAATACAAGATCTAAGGTAAAAACATTAAAAAATCAGTTTCACACTTAATACTTGCAATATATTAAGTCCACAATTACAGAGATATTGATGATATGGGAAACTGTCCAAGAAAGGAAAAAAATCACTTAATCAAATATATGAATATCAATTAGATATTATACTTTGGGGATTTAGAATATAATGTCCCAGAGCAATCCATATTGCCATAAATGAGTGATTATTTTATATAAAAAATTACATCTGAGTTATAAACTCATTCAGCTCCACCTCTAAAATATTCTGTATTCTCTTCTCAATTTGTACTCTTTTCCCCTAAATCAAACCCTTTGAACCTACTACCTTCCTTTCCTCAATAAAATCTCCGCACAGCAGTCAGAATTTTCTTTTTGCCAAATTATGTGGTCCCCTTGTTATACAGGTTCAAATGACCTTACATTGCATTTAAAATAATCCAAAAATTTTAACTGTGGTCTCCAAGGATCCCTAATTCTACATTCTTGGCATAGTTTGGTAGCATTTATTTCTTATTTTCCAAATCCATGTTCATCCATCACCCTAGTCTCCTTCATCATTCTTAAGTAGGTAATATATTATTTTTACCTCCAGTCTTTGTCCTAGCCTGGGATCTTCTCTAGAAGACACTTCTCATAATTCTTCATGGGATCAATTGCTTCTAACTTAGTTATCTGCTAAAATTATTGCTTCTTTAATTAGGTCTGCTTAAAACATGCTATACAATTATACCATTTCCCCATCCTTTGTGAATAGAGAAATAATTCTTTAACTTACATATACATCTCATCTTTTCCTTAAAACTTCCAAGAAAGAAGAATCATAATTTTTAAGTATAGCTTAAGTAGTTATACAAATTGCCATTAAACAGTTTATGAATATAATGCACCTTAATCAATGTCACCCATTTTTATCATGCTTCCTCATCCTCTCCAACCTCATCCCTCCCCTCAATTTTCTTAGTTTTGTAGGATATGCATTAAATTTTGTGACTACATTCTCTGTGTATTCCTCTCTTCTATGGGAACCATGATTTTATTATTTAGCCTGGCATCTGAGAACCCATACAATGCATAGCTCCTGGCAAGTCATCCGGATTACATTTCTCACAGGTGACCTCAATAAAATTTCCCATCCTACAGTCTCGACTGGAATCTTCCTATGAGACTAGAAAGAGGATATTCACAGGGGAAAACCCAAAAAGGTAACAAAGCCTAAGTGCCTCCTCATATTTATATGACAGAACTCAAAAATATGGAAACAAGAGATTTCTTTTTTAACTTTTCTTTGATCTTTTGATGATTCGGTCTTCTTTCCTTTAGGTATGGTATATTCAAGTGAATACCATCAAGAGAAAAAGGGTGAATAACAGCAGCAGTGGAGATTATTCGATACAGAAGAAAATGAGATGGGAGGGAGGGAATGGGAGAGAGGGACTGGAAGAGAGTGAAGGAACAGGAAACACTGTACAAAAGGAAACACTCATTACATGACCCATGTAACTGCAACCCTTCTGTTTATCACCTTTATATTAACACTAAAATACATTAATTAGTGCATATACTACAAAGCTGAATGCTTACTTTTTATATTTGCTGCCATAAGCAGCCTAACCCTGGTTTAAGATTTAACAGTGTAGCAAGCCCCATACTAGCTTATTTATGCAAATGACATAAGGAGAGGCAGTGGGATTGCATGAGGACCGAGTCAGGCACAGGTGTCTGCCAACTTCCTAGTGGTTCCAGCAATCATCAAAGCATGACCACAGGAGATATGCCTGGCAGACTGTGACTAGCAGCCAGTCCTTTCCTGGTTTCCAATCCATGGACATGTAAGAGTGGACAAAACAATTGTTATTTTGGACTAGGGCATAAAGGGGATGATGTAGCACTTGTTAAACGGAAGAAGAGGGTTGAATAAACATTTGATGAATAAATGAATGTTGAAATGAACAAATAAGTATGGAGGAGAAACTAAGGATATAAATGCTAAACACAGAAACTGGGTTGTCTGAAAATCTTTTTTTTTTTCATAATATACTGTGCGGTCACCCAACTAACATAAAGAAAACACTCGAAGAAAGACCAGTAATTCTTCCTACCAGAACCAGGGAATGAATCCCATGGCACATGAGAATTTTCACTACTAAACTGGGAAAATAAACAGATCTAGAGGAACTCATGACAATATAAAGGAAGAAAACAAGAAGCATTAAGCTTCTTTCTTCTGTTGGTTAAAAAATTATTCAAGAGCTGGGTATGGTAGCATACGCCTATAATTCCAGAACTTAAAAACTATGGCAAGATTATCAACAGTTTCAGGCCAATCTTGAGTTCCAGGCTAGTCCTCCCCCCAAATTAATTAAATTAAAAGTAATAGTAAATGATTTATGAGTAAATGATATTTGTACATCAGTTTGAAAATGTTAACTGTGTCACATTATTTCAAGAATAAACTGTTGTTATGTTCTATCTTAGACATAGGAGGAAATCAAATACAAAATCAGTAATGGTATGGCAGTTTTATGCCTTTGTAGTGACTTTATTTTTGTTTCTTTGAAATTTAAGAGACAGCAGGGAGACAGTGGCTGGACTAGGCTGTGACAAGTGTATATGGGAGTTTAGGACTTGAAAGGTGAAGGAATGTGGTATGAGATTCATACTCCGAACAATAAGACATTGACATTAGGCATGTTAAGGAATTAATTTATCCAGTCATAACAGTATACTGACTTGAAACAGATTTCATAGCCTATGTTTTCAGATTCATTAGTTTCCCTTTATCAAAATAGGAATGCAGACAAAATATTTATTCAAGTGCCCCAGCTCTCCTAATCTATAAATAACACTTTGGAAATAAGGGACTTAGGAACTACATGGTCACTGGCAAAACTTTTAGGTGATAAGATTCTCAGGGCCATTTGTCAGCAACTTTGTGAAAGTAATTTCTAAGTTGAATTTATTTATAGAGGAAGGATTAAATAATATTCTCCTAAAAGGAAAGGCTTGTGCTTCTTTCTTATTTTTTTTTGCAAGTCTTCTTAACCTTAAGATGTTTAAATGATACCATGGAAAAAGGCAATAGTGAAAAAGTACTAGAGGATCTCTATCTAGGTGCTTTTGTTGGAGCCACTATAGTATTTTACAAAATTATTTATTTTTATCATTAGAACTAGAGTCCAATGATATAATAATGGAGTTTAACCAGGATGTGTGAAGGGGACAGAACATAACTAGACTCAATTTCTCCAAATACCAGTTTATTTCGCCCATTGTTAGTCAAAAGTATTAAAAACAACTGCTACCCTTCCACTTAAGGTTCTCAAGTCCCTATTTATAAATAAGTAAACCAAGACAAAGAAATTGAGTAACTTCTCAAAGAACATAAAAACGGGTAAATGGAAGATCCAAGATTTGCTCCCTATATTCCTGAGTTCGATGCATTGCACTTTTCATAAGCTAAAATTAAATAAAGAAGCAATTAAAACTTATATATAACTTCATCTGACACAGTGAATAATATGAATAGCAATTAGCATACTGCATGCCAATAAGGTATAAATAATTCATGTAAATAATGATACAAATACACACAGTGAAACTTGTCTTGTTGATGCAGAAGTTGTGCAGTATGGGTTGTTTGTGGCGGACTCAGTATGGAAAAGTGAGATTTTTTGAAGGCTTCCTATAAGCTCTATCCCAAACATAAAATCTTGGACCATACTGACTCTGTATCAGGTTCTTTATTCTTAAATTCTCAGCTTAATTGTCATTTAGGAAATGGGAGAACGGGGCAATTGGAATCTTTCATGTTATCTTTCTCACTAAATGCAGAGGAGACAGGAGGTAGTTATAAACAGATAAGAGAAGGCCCCTCTATACTCTTTCAAGGTCTTAGACATGTACAAAGGAGAGTAACCTTTGCTTTAAGAAACATGTTCTTTTAATAAAAGCTTCTTTGGAAGGAGAAAGATGGTTTAATACCCTGCCTGGAAAGAATTCAGGTCAGGTTTTTTTCTGTTCTGGTGATATATGAGCTTTGCCATTTATGTAATTGGAATGTTAACAGTAAATAACTAAGCCTCACTTATTATTATTCAGATAGTACTTTCCTTATCCTTTTTATTTTGATCCATTTCAAATCAGTTTGGGAGACAATGTCTGTCCTAGTGGAGCTGCATTCTCAATGGCCAGGACTGAGACAGCATCTCCTCTACGTCTTAGACTAGTTCATAAACAATTCCATCAGATAGGATAGTAGTGTCAGCCGTCATCATCCAGTTCACAATTAAGCAGACAACCTTTAAGATAATTAGTATGCCAATTTTCCTATTGGAAATATTCAAGTTTAGGGAGTGGCAGGGCTAATCCTTATAACCCTAGCTATATATAATCCAGGAGTCTGAGATATAATGAACAAGCTTTGAAGTAAACCAGGGCAGACAAACCAAATACTCATATTCAGTTAACCAGCAAAAAGACAGAAGTAAAGATACAGAGTATCGGCAATGATGGAGAAAGCCAAGTTAGGCCTTCACTTCAAGATTTGGTAAGGAAACAACAACAAAGTTCAAGTTGGTAGAATAAATTATATGGTTATCTACATCATATAATCTACCTCACTATGAACTACGCCCAAAATTTTTACATTCTCAAGAGATCATGGGCTCCTTGAGGAATCTGAATATTTCTTTCTTTTCTTTTTTCTTTGTGTGTGTGTGTGTGTGTGTGTGTGTGTGTGTGTGATGGGGCTTGAACTCTGGGCCTGGGCGTTGTCCCTAAGCTTTTCAGTTCAAGACTACCATCCTATCCCTTGAGGTACCAACCCACTTCCCATTTTCTAGAGATTAATTGTTGATAAGAGTCTCACATTCTTTAGTGCCCAGGCTGGGTTTGGACCGCAATCTTCAGAGCTCAGCCTCTGAGTAGCTAGTATTAAAGGCGTGAGGCGTGAGCCACCGCACCCCGCTTCGGGACATTTCTTATTCATCTACAGATTTCCATGGCTGGCCTCTATTCCTAGCACTGAATAAAGACAAATTAGTGGACAACATGAAGTACCTTCCTGCCAGGCAGGGGATAAGAACATCAATCACTAATCACCTAACATACAATTCCTTGATGTGGCAGCATCACATATATTAAACAAAAATTTCCCCTGTGCTTCAAAGTTCAGCAGCCAAAAATTAATTTGGAATTAAGTATAGAGGAAGTGAAAGATTTGATGGGATCACAGCTGTGCTGCAGAGGGTGTAGATTAATTGAAATTCACTAGTTCTCCACCTACCTAACAGTGAAGAAGAAGAATCTGTCTAGATAGTTAGACTGGGGGAAAGGAAGATAGCAGTAAGGCTCTTTGGGTGAATGCTGTGACAGGAAGTTGATGGGGAAGGGAGCAGTGTTTTCAACCCTACGAAAAAGATAGACTCCATTGTGGCCACATAGTGTAAAAGTGGAAAAAAAATGTGGGAAGGATGTAACACAGACAGAAATCATTTGGCTGAGATCATGCACAAAGAACAAGTACCCCCTGATATATGAACTGGACAAAGACATATTACTAAATACCTCATTACCAAAGAGGCTAGGGCCAAAATGAGTGGCCAGGTTAGAAATGCCAAGTGGTCCTGGCTCTGCCATCCTGGTTACTGGAAATGTTAACATTCTGCTTGCATGAAACTGCTACCACTCAATCACTCAAATGCAAATGCATTTCCTGAGCTTTCAATCTACTATGTAGGATTCTTCATGGATACATGATGAAATAAATATAAATTTTATGTATATGTTATTTAAAACATAATCAATACAGAATATATGTCAACCTTATGGAATAAAGAACAAATAAACACAGTCATGTAAGTACCTTCACCATACATGGTTAAAATATTCACCCAAAGTTCCCCTCGTACCCCAGAGTTGACTTGACCATACATTTCCAGCCTTCAGCAATCAGTGGTCATAATTTCCAATCACTGAATCTGAACATTTTTCAGGAATGTCATTGATATGGAATCATATGACAAATAATGATTACTGACTTTATTTATTTTTTTTATTTTTTTGCCAGTCCTGGGCTTGAGCTCAGGGCCTGAGCACTGTCCTTGGACTTTCTCAAGGCTAGAGCTCTACCACTTGAGCCTCAGCACCACTTCCGGCTTTTTTTCTATGTATGTGGTACCGAGGAATTGAACCCGGGTCTTCATGCATGCTAGGCAAGCACTTTAACCACTAGGCCAAACTCCCAGCCCCTGATTACTGACTTTAAAGCCAGATTCTAACTACATGCAAAAAATTACAATAAGGATTGGCTACTACATTTTTATAACTCTTATCTGGTATACGACTACTCATTTTTTGGAAAAAAAACAGTATTTATTTCTTTAGAAAACATTTAAATTTCTATTGTATTAAATGCTTACTAACACATTCGAAACAGTTTTAAAGTGTTTAATTAGAAGTAATGGGCCATTCTTTGACTTTCTTTTAAACTGAGGCAACTGTAAGAAAATATTTACTGTTATTAGCAATACCATTCAAATGAAAGCCCTCGTTTTAAAAAAATAATTGGCTAATGCATTTTAAGTACCATTAAGTGATAGAGCAAAGCTAAACATTCTCTAAAATAAGACAATTGGCTACTTCTCATAAACCATGCCTGTTCCTATTCTCAATAGCCTTTTTCCATTTCACTTTGCTTAAAGTAGACAAAAGATCCAATTTTAATTTGTTTGTTTTGTGTTTGCATGTGTGTGTGCACGTGTTTGTGTGTGTGTGAGTGTGTGTGTGTGTGTGTGTGAAAGCACATGGGTTTAAAGGAATGAATAAAACAGCTCTATGTCATTAACACCTGGTAAAATACTATCAGATTCTCAAAAGAATGTAGCATTTATTTGAAAAACTGCTTCCTGCAAAAAGAAAATAGAAAAGTATGATGTCCTTATGAAATAATAGGTGATACCAAACCAAAACTGAACAATAATAAAAATATTTACTCCATAGTGCACTTTTGTGATTTTCATCTTTGAGATAGTTGAACATCAAGTAACTTAAATTTTACTTAATAAATCTGTTACCAAATGAGGTTGCACGAACAGGCTTCTCTACTTATGAGTGACCCTGACCTTCAAAGAAAGATACCCTCCCTCTACTAATTAGTGGCATTCTACATGTCTGTACCCACCACTTCAAGACAGAAACTATCTGCACATTTGTGATGCCTCAGTTTTCCCAGGCCTTTCTCTTAAATACCAAATTCAAACAAGTTATCTCTGAACACATATGCATGTGTTTGTATATGTAGAGCCATAAGCTGGCTTTTCAATAAGTGAGTCGTGCTCATCCAATTTCAAATTGTACTCAATAAATCTTCCTGAAGGTCTACCATTTGTGGCATTTTCCCCCTTATTTCAAGTTTCTCATATTGCATAAGCCCAAGTTAGAAATCAGAACTCATCCCTGATGCTTATCCTTTCTTCAAATAATGAATTGTATCAACCATTAGGTCCTATTACTTCCCATGCTTTTCAATCCTTTAAAACCTTTCTCTCATTTCCACTGTATTTCTCCAGCTCTGGCTGAAGGACAGTCTTACTCAAATTGGTGTATTGCTGAAGACTGGGACTCTGCTTTTAATTCATCCACTATGACCAGGGTCTGCTTATTTAAACATAAATTTGGTTCTTCTATATGCTACTTTGATTTTGTTCTTTTATTGTTTCTCAGTGTCCACGGAAAAAAGTCTAAACTCTTAAATCTGGCTTATAAGTCATGGACAGTAAGATCCTAAGATACTCCTGCAGTCCTGTCTTTGCATCTTGCTCTCCAATGGCATCCTGCACTAGCAATGTGCTAAAGGTTCATTTACTCAGGTACTTGCCATAGTTTGAATACGCCTATCCAAAATATCTACTGAAACCTTATCCCCACTAGGCTAGTAGTAAGAGCTGTGGGCTTTGGGGAGGAGATTCAGTCCTGTGGGTACCACTCCTACAAGTAAGATGAGTTCCCTTAAAGGAGGTTGGTGAAGCTGCACTGACCCTTCTACCATAGAAGAATGTGGTAAGAAGGTACCATTTATGGACCACAGCATTAACCCCAATTGTGAATGGAATCCATTGGAACTTTGAAATAAGTTTCTATGAGTTATAAACAACTTAGCCTAAGGTATTTTGTTACAGCAGCAACACCCCTTTCATGTCTTGCTGCTATATCTTTGTTGAGATGCTTCTTCTGCCTGCAGTACCTACTCAGTTTTGCTTTATACTTTCAAGCTTTATTCTCTTGAAAAAGATTGCTCAGATCCCTAATTTGGAGATGGAGCCTTCTCATACAACCCCTAAATATCCTGTAGCTTGTTAAGTGAGCTTTACAGTCATATACATGTGTGTATTATGAAAAACTGTAAGATGGACAACTAGGTAAGCAGTCAGTGCCTGATACATAGCAGGTATTTTTTCATATATTTTTATTGTAATTAATAGAAGGATTACATTATATTCGCCAGATAGAAGATGCATTTCTTCACATACACTGATACTCTTTCTCATGTCTTGGTCCCCATTTCCCTCCCCTCCATGCCCACCCCTCATCTTGACTTTCCCCCTTCCCTATACAATTTCAAATAACCAAATACAAATATATCCAATATATCAGATAACAAAGTGAGATACTGTAACAATATAAGATAACTAAGGGACAGCAAAAGAGATGAGAGATAACATAGTACATTAAGGACAACAATCACTCATTATATGGCTTTTGTTTCTATATCCTGGATGTCCTTTCATTTAGCATCATACTGTATGGCCTTATGTATCTAGGTTTTGCTCTATTGCAAATCTCTGCTATGAGAGCCCAAGGTTTCTACTGCTTATGACAAATGAGGGAAACCATTGAGCCTATGTTCCTTTGAGTCTGGCTTACTTCACTTAATATGATTTGAACAGAAACAAACAATGCTGAGAGCGAAGGAATCAGAATCTTCACTTTAAAACACTTATCTATGAACAGCAGCTTTCCCATAATCTCGGTTGGGCAGTAATCCATTTGCACCCTGAAAATGTTCTCCATTCTTGAAAGCAACAACCTTCATTTCTTCAAAACGATTCAGCAATTTGGCTGTCTCACTGACTCAGATCAAATTATCATGGCTGATTTATAATTTCAATGCTGTTATTATGCTGATATGAAAACTTACAAGACAGGTAGATTGTAATTATTTAAATATATGATTTACACAGTACACATATTATTAATCACTTTTTACAGTTCTTTAAAATATTTAATCTTTTGAAAATTTTTATTTGGCCTCATTGAGAATTCAAATGGTAGAATATTTGCCTAATCCAAATATATTTGTGGGCTGAGATAATACACTTGCCTAGTATGAATGAAGCCATGGGTTCAATTCTCAGTATTAAATGAAACTACTTGCTGTCAAATGCCCCTATATTATGCTGGAGAGAGCTTTCCTATTTATCAGAAGTTACATATTCACTAACAAATCCAAGTATATCAACAAAAGTGATTGAACTAAACAATCAAGTAAATGTCGAATCTTATGAAGACTGTATCAAAAAAATCATATCTTCCTTCTTATTTTCAAATGCATCAACACTTCCTCCAATAAGATTTGAATCTGCATCTATATATTCGAGTAGCTAACGATCAAACAACCACAATAAATCTACCATTTAACATGTTTTGCAGATTTGGCTGAAATTGACAGACCAAGTCAAAAGGGAAAGATACAGCATTTTCATTGCCAAGTGACGGCTGCAACCTGCTCTGATTTCCTATGAACTTGGAGACGATTCAAATCCACAACTTGTTCCATAATTGCTTCTAGCAGTCCTCTCCCCAAGCACGGGGGATGAGGCTCACCATTTTTTTTTTTTTGCTGTCCAAAAAGATAAAGCCAAAATCCAAACCACAGCTCTTTGAAGGAGTACTACAAGATGAATCTTGGATCTCATACATTTTGCATTTTCTCACCCTTCATATTCCTATTTGAAAGCTTCTTTATTAACTATATGGGATATTAGAAATGTATATCTCATGTTGGGACCCGATAGATTGGTAATATCAGAAAAGTATCTTTTACTACTTAGGGACACTGTTCAAGATTCCTGAGGAATGGACACAAACTTTCATGGGGCATTATTTCCCACTGAGGAAACAAACAAAAATCCACTCTACCTAAACTGTTTGATAGGAAGTACAGCCAGGGTGATGATTTTTCAATAGAAACATATAAGGGGAAAATCTCACCTGGGACTTCTAGGAAGTTAATGAAAAGTTAGGAAAGTCCTTGTTTCTCCCTGCCTATTTGCAGTTTTATAGAGATATTCCTGGGCAGTTAAAACTCAGGCAGTCATCTTGGTTCATTTGGTCAGGACTAAGACGAGGCCATATAGCCATGACCTATTCTTTGATAGAATCAACCTAGCCTTTCTATCTATCTTTTGAAAAACCAAGCACATATACCCCATAAACATACAAGGAATATCCAACTAATTTGGTCATTCTAATTCCCATATTTTCTCGTGTAACATAATCTTAAGTCCAGAAATCTTTAGGATATAATCACTAATTAATTTTTGTAACCAAAAGTATTTTAAAATATCTTAATTCAATGAAGGAAGGAAGTTATATGGAAGAATGCAACTTTTGCAGACTTAAACCACTATCTATCTGAAACCTATACTTGTTCAAATTGGTTTACAAAATCTTACTAAGTCACTAACTTTCTGTTCTGTAAGTTTATCCTGTGTGGTCTTTGGCAGATTGTGTTTAACTGCACAGTGAAGAGTTTTATATTGTTATCCTCTTTTTGTGCCTGTGAATAGTCAAAAAATGGCCACCCTCTTCCTGTTTTAAGGCCTAAGGTGAATACTTTAAACACACCTAGATAATCCAGGTTGTTCCATCTTTCTGAAAGTTGACTATCACCATAAGATTCATCTTTAAATTATTTACCATTTAACACAGGCATAGGTATCCTGCGTAAAGAGATGGACCCTTTAGTGTTACTCTACTATCAAACAGTCTAAGCATAATACCTAGCAGGGAGTGAATATTCAGTAAATGATAATAGTAGTCAATATACATGATTACTCACCATTAGGTATTGAGCAGAGTGCTTAATGAATAGTTATCTATTTCATTATATAACTGTCTTCTCACAAATGTATATAAACTGTCACCATCTCCATTAATAAAGATAGAATTGTGGCAAAAAAAGTTGAAGTCACTTTATTGTGTACAATAAAGGCAGTGTGGCTACAGAATCTGTGCTTTGTTGTATTTTGTGACAGATTATCTCTGTTTATCCTATGATGATGTAATACTCCCTTTACCATGGACCAGCCTAGGGTTATCCTAACCTTTACTTTGAGAGTATAAGTTTGTACTAGTACCTCAGGCAAAAACGTCATCTATGCTAGAAATTTATACACAATTCCAGTCTGTGTCTTTATTTCAACATAATTTTAACAAGAAAGCTAGGAAAGCCTTTGTTTAACAATACTGATATACTTTTCAAGTGTAGGATTAAAAACAATGTCCAACTTCCTTTCCATATTCTCTCACTTTATCACTTTCTTTTCTTTCTCTTGGGACGTTGTCTTTCATCCAGGTCTATTCCTTTTTCATTATGGCTGAACCTTTCCAGAGGACTAAGTGGAGACAAGTTCTCCAAGAAAGCATTCCACTGGAGCATGGAGTGTGGCCTAGTGGTAGAGTGCTTACTTAGCATGCACAAAGCCCTAGATTCAAATTTTTGGTACCACATACACAGAAAAAAGCTGGAAGTGGTACTGTGGCTCAAGTGGCAGAGTGCTAGCCTCAAGAAAACCCAATGACAGTGCCTAGAATCTGAATTCAAGCCCTAGGATTGGCAAAAAAAATGCATTCTATGAGTGGGGAAGTTAGGTAGATATAGCTCTACAGAATTAATAAAAACGATTACTAGCATGAATATTACAGATATACTGACTATAGGTTTGATTCTTAAAGCATTAAGGCACATTCCCTTTCAATGAAATATTATTACTGTAATGCATTTCATACTGGAAACCTTGAACCCTTAGTTAATGTGAGAAGAAAGTAAAACAATTTGGGGGCAATAGAATACCTTTCATGTTCCTGTACTGTCACCTCTCCTTTCTTCCAGGAAGAGAGTGCCCTGGGAGAAGCTCTTGGTTTACAATCCAAGATCACCAGGCTTCCCACCTGTACCTGAACCAACTTCTTCATTGGGTTTCTTGAAAAATCGGGAGCAGAGGCTGGAAAGGAAGCAATAATGAAAAGAATGAGCATTCTGGTTTAAGGAGAATTAAATGATTGAAAATTTTTCTGCACTGGATTAGTTACATGCACACTATTTTTTTTTTTGCCAATCCTGGGCTTGAGCTCAGGGCCTGAGTTCTGTCCTTGGACTTTCTCAAGGCTAGAGCTCTATTGCTTGAGCCTCAGCAGCATTTCTGGCTTTTTTCTATGTATGTGGTACTAAGGAATCAAACCCGGGTCTTTGTGCATGCTAGGCAAGCACTCCACCACTAGTCCAAACCCCAGCCCCATGCACACTATTTTTTTTTTAAATTCTGTTCCCCAAACTAGATGCTCATATTTGATCCATTTGATTTACTGTGGGTCATGCACACAATTTCAATATTGAAATAGTAGTCTGTACTATTGTTCTTGGGGTCAAGTTTTAAATCGAGACAATTACTTTATATAGGAACTGTTAATGTAAAGATTTAAAAGTTTAATCATGAGTTTATTAAAGGAAATCATTAAGCTTAGTGTATTTTTAAAAAGTAACATAAAAAGCCCCAGGATTGGCAAAAAAAAAATAGTAACGTGAAGACAGGGTTAGAAGTGGTTTCTCTGTCAACTCCTTAAGACACAGGTCAAGCAAGATCTGGCACTTAGTAGAGGGTCCCAAAGGGTTATAAGATAAAGGTTGAATATTGAGCCAATATTCTAACTCATGCAAATTAATTAAATTCTAATATAAAATGCCGATATTGTTAAACTTAACTTCTAAGCCAAACTAAGATAAAATGGACATTACAGCTTAAAGTATAAAAACAATTACTCTCATTTATGAAGCATTATATTCATAATCATGTATTAAGTGCCAATTCTGATATAACATGCATGCCTTCAGGGCACAAAATAATGTGTCAACTGATTAATAGTTATGTTAAACAGAAAATGACATTTCCATTTACTGCACATATAGAAAAAATAGTTTTGTACATTTCCCCAAATATTTACTGCTGTGTCTTATTGCAAATACCAATAGCTATGATTTATTGTTTAGATGAGTGTATTCCTTAAATGTAACTGTAATATATAACTTTATACATAACTAAAATATATTTTATTCAGAGTTGGCCATACACATCAAGATCCTAGAATAGTAATTTTTCCTACAATGTAAATCTATTTACATTTGTTTTTATATATTTCACATTTTGTCCTTCACATCGACATATTACATTCAGTAGAACTATGTCCCTGGTAAATCAAACTTATTAGATGGGTACAATTTGTTTCAGATTAAGTTTGTATGCAACTCTCTACCTCCTTTTATTATAATAAGACCTATCAGTCTTGGATAAAAGGAGCTAGTCTTTCTCTTTCAGAGATCCATTTCTAACCTTTAGACACCAGGAATGAGACCTATTTCTATTAAACCAAGATTCATTAACATGCCTTTACCTATGGGATGGATACATCTTTGTTGTAAGATGCTATCTCGTATACTTTAGAATTTTTTGTAGCTTCTACTCACACCATACAAGCATCTCAATTATCTACTCATCTCTAGTTAAAAATACCTACAGACATTTCCAAATATAACCTGAGGGTAAATAGTCTTCAGTAGAAAACTATTAAGCTAAACAAATGAAAGCTTTGTACTCTTCTGGCCATATGATGAGTCAATGATGGGTAGTGACACAAATTGGGTACATAGGACAGGTGACATGCCTGAGTGATTTTCCACTTGCACAGCTGAGAAAGTCGTCCCTGCTTCCACAGGATTAACTGTGATAATAAACTCAGTTATCTTGAGAAACACCATATGGGACCTAAGACCATATGGAAGCTGATATCTGAGGCATGGATCTAGTTATACTAAAAATCAATTGTCTATTTTAATTACATAAACTCATAACTAATTTCCTTCTTCCCTTTCGTCCTTCCTTCCTCCCTCCCTCCCTTCATTCTTTCCTTTTATTCTCTCCCTCTCTCCTTCCCCCCTTCTTTCTCTCCCTCCTGTCTTTCCCTCTCTTATGTCCATCATCCCTCTCTATTCTTCTCTGCCTTTGACTCTCTTAAACTCTCAACTTGCATGTATTTGTAACTCTAGTGTCCTTCAGGAAAACAGAACTAAACATGTTAGAACATTTTCCCTCATTTCCTGTATATAAAATGTTATGCAGAAAATAACCCAAGTAGCAGAATCTTGGTTAATTAAAGCTTCAATATGTTCACTATTATTGATTTAGTTTTTGATATTTGCCTTTAGGGATCAGCAATAGAAAACATCAACATCACTTATTTTCTTAAGAATACATGATCATTCATATTCTCTCAATTCCCAATCCAAGAGATGGGTAAGAACTTGTTATGGCAACTTAATTTTCTTTCTGTTGATATTTTTCAATCTCTGGGTCTCATTTCTGGCCATTATTGTTGCTTTTCCTCAGAAACTGTTAAAATGTATGTCTTGATGAGAAACCCTGATGAATCATGTTGAATCTAAGAATCTAAAATGAAAAATAAGTATTCTGGCTTCTTGAAACAATTGACGATTTAGAAATTCACTCAAGAATTAAACATACAGCCTACAGAATTAAGAAGAACAATGAAAGAAGTAGGCAAGGGAAGGATAGTTGAGAGTATTGAAAGGGTGACATGGATCAATGGGCATTGTATTCATACACTTTGTTAAAGAGCAACGCCTTAGTACAACTACCTAAACATTATTTATCTGACATGAAGAGAAAAAAAATAGTCTTACCAACAACTTTGAGCTCAGCACTGGAATATACAAGACCATGTTTATTTTCTGCTATGCACTGGAACATGCCAGAATCAGTCACACTGAGGTTGGATATGGTAAGGGCACCATTTTCTATTTGTATTCTCTCCTACATGCCAACAAAAGTTTAGAAGAAAAATCAACACTGCTGACTCTCACTTCCATGAGACACACAGACTTTTACATTTTCCTCAGAGGAATCAGCAGCATGCCCTGAAATTTAACCTTTTCCTTCTTTGAAATATGAAAGGCACTTTGGAAATATAAATAAACATCATCAAGTCCCAACGTATTTTCAGTAAAATAAAATAGAAAGGCAAGAGGTAAAACATAAATGCCATTTCAGCTTTCACTTAAATTTAAATTTTTAGACATTAAAAATTGTACTATGAAGCTGATTTTCATCAGCTGTCAATTGGACAGCTTGCTAACACAATTTCCTTTATTTTATTTTTTAATCTTTTTATTATTAAAGAATTTATTAACATTGACTTTTACATCATATTTCAAATGACATGTTTAGCACAATTTTTAAAAAATCATATAAGCTTGCTGGACAGGGTGGCTCACACTGGTAATCCGAGCTACCCAAGAGGCTGAGATCTGAGGATGGTGGTTCAAAGCCATCCTGGGAACTTAAGTACATGAGACCTTTATCTCCAGTTTACCAGAAGAAAACTGGAAATGGCGCTGTGGCTCAAGGCATAGCGTGGTAGCCTTGAGCTAAAGACCTCAGTGACAATGCCCAGGCCCAGAGGTAGGCTGGTAGCCTTGAGCTGAAGTGATCAGGGACATCGCTCAGCCCGAGTTCAGGTCCTACAACCGACCAAAAAAACTTATGTAATCTGAAAAATATTATAAATTCAGTGCATTCACAATTTTTCTGAGAAGCACATATTTGCCAAGAATTTAGCAACTATCCATCAATGGCTATGTATAAAAATCTAAAATAAAAGAAAGCATAATTGACATAATAGGCCAATAAAGAAAAATTATGTAGTCAAGATGGAAAGTGAAGGAAAAAAAAACAGGTATTGAAATAATACGGTAACCAATGGATTCATTTATTTTCCAGATGGCATATGAAGTTGTCAAATACTTGATTAAAGCTTTTTCTAGTTCCAATATAAGAAAAGAACACATTTGTTTTAAGAACATGTTTTGAGAGAGCAACTTATCCATACCACCTAGATTCAATTTGTTGTGTGATAAGAAAACTTAACAAAAATCACCTTGGCACAATGTATTGTTGTATTTAAAAATCTCATTAGAATTCCTTTTTATATTAGTTTCCCTCATACCATGCCTCAGATGCTAATGCACTAAACTGTTTAAGCAGCAGCTTACCTTTCCACTAGGAATAGGAGAAAGCATTCATGCAGCAACAGTGTGCAGAGGCTGGCTTGCCCAGTAAATCCCCTTACCTCCAATACCAGGGCCTCTCCATTTTTCAACCACCTGTAGGAGGGCTTAGGCTTTCCACTGGCACGACATTCCCAAAAAAGATTGTCTTCTACGGCAACGTCCACATCTTTTATAAGCTGGACCCAGTGAGGCTTTGCTGTGATGGAGGAGGGAAAATCATAGAGCAAATACTTTACTCAGGTAAGTGAAAACAAATATGAAACTAGGAGTAACAGATTACAGAGAGTACAGAGAAAATTTCATATAACCTACTAAGTGGATATCTGAAACACTTGTGCATTTGAGGCTGGATCTGCAATCTGTTGTTTCCTAAGCCTCATTTGTTATGGCTCCTGTTTTTAAAATTCAGAGTAGTATTTTATATTCTCCAGTTGTCTATTCACACATAGAAAATACAGGTACAAAAGATTACTTTCTTTTTAATTATTTTTCTTTAACTTATTGTTATATTTAAGTAGTTGTATAAAGGGGTTTCAATTCAACATAGCAATTTATAAGTACAATGCATCTTGATCAATATCACTCTTCAGTATTTCTTCCACATGTCCCTCAATCCTGTCCATCTCCTCTGTTTACCTGGTTTCATTTTTTCATACATCTATTCATCATTATGATTGCACTCACTCATCCTTCCTAAGTGTATTTTTTTTGCCATTCCTGGGCTTGAGCTCAGGGCCTGAGCACTGTCCTTGGGCTTTCTCAAGGCTAGAGCTCTACCACTTGAGCCTCAGCACCACCTCTGGCTTTTTTTTCTACGTATGTAGAAAAGGAATCGAACCAGGGTCTTCATGCATGCTAGGCAAGCACTCTATCACTAGGCCAAACTCCCGGCCCCTCCTAAGTGTATTTTTAAGTGATAACAATCATTGATTTCAACTTAATGAATAATAGCAGACATTGGTTTTAATGATGGAGTCAATACTAACATCCATAGGATACTTAAGAAAGTTCAGTTAAACATACAGCTCAGTTAAACATACTTCAAATAAGTAGGAAATAATACCTTATTAAATAGAAACCAATGAACATGTTAAAGGTCCAAGTGAATTATAATGAAAGATGGATAAACTAGTTTAATTTGGATCATGCAATGATTTTTAAATCAGGAAAAGGAGTAGCTCATGCAATTCCAAATTATATATGCAAATCAGCTGGATCAAGTATATTAATCATTTTCACTTATGTTTTACAAGGCATTTGGAAAACTCTTCTTGCAGATGAAGTCAACACATCACATCCAAAGAAATCTACTTGATATACACAGTGTATTCAGCCAAGTCTCAGCTTGTGTTTTAGATCCAAAACTGGGAGGCGAGATGCTGTACTGGTTTCACATTGCATTATGCATGTAATGTGTACTCCCAGATTCACATTTGCATTCTCCATATGGAGACCTGGTTAATCTATTTCTATTTAATTGCAACCATGGGAAGATTTGTCTTTCCATTTATATGTCATAAAATTGCCTTTTTGCAAATGGAGCTGAAATGTAACTATGGCTATTTAGCTTTAACTGAAAATGTCCAGATCTACATTTTTCCTTCTTTTGTTTTTTGTTTTTTTTTTTTTTGTATAAACTATTGGCATGGAAAGGGACATCCTGCAGCTTCAAATCACTCCTTTCACTTTACATTAAAAGGCATTTTCCTCTTTGAAGAATGATCAGCCTGAAAGAGAGTGAGACCGCAAATAGACATATACAGAAGCCTGTGATTGACATCTGACTTGGTAGTGAAAATTCCCCTGAGCTGTCCATATTAGTATCCTTCTTCTACAAATGGAGGAATCATTTTCTGGACTAAACCAATCCTAAGAGTAAAAGTTGCACACTGTGATTTTCTCTCTCACATATGTAAGATTCAAATTTTGTATTATATGACTTAAGACAGTTTTTATTTTATATTTCCATATATCTGACTGGTTGATACTAAATTATGTACTATAAGGAGTTTCATCATTATCTCCATACTTAGATCATATTTATTTATCCTTTCTGTTCTCTGTGTGTGTGTGTGTGTGTGTGTGTGTGTGTGTGTGTGTGTGTGTTAGTTCTGTGGCTTGAATTTAGAAAGAACCTGAGTGTTAGTTTCTTTGTTTGATGATGACATTTCCACTTCATCCACATCTCTACTTCTGTCATTTTAGTGATTAACTGGAGCTAAGAATCTCGTGAATTTTGCTGTCTTATCTGGCTTTGAACCTTGATCAATAGACAGCAACCTCTTGATTTGCTAGGAGTATAGGTATGAGCCCCTGGATCTAATTTATTTCTTAGGAATATAATATATTGTCCATCAAGTAGACCATTTCACTAACTTATCTCCTTTACAAAGTATAGCAGATGCTATGGTTATTGATTGAACATTCATTTCTTCTTTTCTTTAACTAAATCAAATTTCTCATTTTTATTTTGTTTCCTCTCTGTCTCATTAAACAGGGAAATGTGATTTTATACCTCGTCCCAAAGGAAGGCAATTCAACGGTCAAACATAATTGTTCTTCATCTGTGATTAGTCTATAAGTAAACACGTGAGCCGGGAATTGCTAGATATGTTAAAAAGAAAAAGAGGAATGATGATTGATGTGCTGGCCAGCATGCATAGTCATTGTGTGTCTATAAAGGAAACTGATATGTACAGAAAGGAAAAGTGTATGTAAGGATAAGAACAAAGGGAAAAAAACCCAACAAATCCCCAAGGAACTCATAAGGTATGATAAGGTATTTAAATGTCAATTTAATCTTGTTCTTCTCATCATACAAGACATAATCATATGTTAGTTACACTGAGATGCTCACATACAGGGTTAAAAGCATTCTACTAAAACATTACAAGAATTGGGACATCTTGTGTTTTCTCCTAATGTTCACTTCTGACCCTGGTGGAAGTAATCTCAGAGTTGAAACTCAGAAAGGAGTTAAACCGGGTGTTGAGAAATGGTTGGCTCTTGGTGCTTCATACAGCCACTGAACCACAAGGAATGGGGTTTCACTTTCTCCCAGTCACCAGCACCTTTTCTAAATAATTCCCAAACCCACAGCCCTCTACATCATGGAACATAATCTTATTTTGCTAAAACAACCTTTTATCAGAAAGGGAAGCATTCAAGACAGAAGGGTTTGGGCTGCTAAACCATGCCTCCATTTCATCCCTGTCAGATCCTAGACTCTAGCAATAGCACAAGTATTAATACTGACAAAGGGAATTATTCGCATACATCAAGTTTAACATTCCCCAACACTGTATACACTACAAGTTTGTACTGAAACAATTTCAATTTCAGTTTCTAAAATAAACCGTCTATAATGCAATTTGCCTTTCACAAAATTGGCAAATTCCCAGCAGTTCTGTAATGTTACTAATGATTAGACTAAAATATGTATTCACTGAGCTTACATTTTCAAATATTGTACAGATTTAGATTTTAAAATCATATAGTGAGACTCTCTAAATCATGTTTTCATCAAAAAAAAATATGGCTTTCTCTTCTCTACATAGGAACTGGAGAAGAGATTTTGACAAGAAAAAGATAATCTAGTTTTTAGACTCCAAATAAAATATTGCTATTTTTCCTTACCAAATGCACATAGATTAAATGTGATTACAAATTAAAGGCAAAGTACAGATGTATTTATTGTCAGGTATGGAACTATGCTGAATAACATACCAAGATCTTGAGTTGGTTTGTATAATAGGGTGATTACTATTTTTTTCCAACTAGATTTTTCTTTTTTTTTTTTTTGTCAGTTGAGAGGATTGAACTCTAGGCCTAGGCCCTGTCCCTGAACTCTTCTGCTCAAGGATACCACCCTACCTCTAGAGCCACAGCTCCACTTCCTGTTTTCTACAGTTTAATTGCAGATTAGAGTATCAGGACCTTTTGTGCCCAGGCAGGCTTTGAACCTCAATCCTCAGATCTCAGCCTCCTGAGTAGCTAAGATTACAGGCATGAGCCATTGCACCCAGCTTTAGATTTTTTCTTTATAATAAAAGTAAATGATTCTTAATGAAACATAGTACTTTGTTATCATTTATCATCATGTAGCTAGTTCACTCCTATAATGCCAATCACTCAGAAGGCTGAGATCTGAGGATCATGGTTTGAAGCCAATTCAGGCAGGATAGTCAGTGAGACCAAGCAAAAAGCCAGTAGAGTAAGATAGAGAACCAACATTGAAAAAGCTAAGGGACAGTGCCAAAGCTCTAAATTCAAGCCCCCATATTTGCAATGTATAAAGAAACTAAAGCAATAAATTAAATCATTGTTTTAAAACAAAAGATATATTTAAAAGTATCTTTATATTTAGTTTCTTCTATAATAAATGTGTATCCTTATTTAGCAGAATAAGAATACAACTGAGAATAAGTTAAATATTAAGATGGTGATGTAATCTCTTACTAACCTCTAATAAACAATACAGGAGTCAATACTACCAGTCCAACTTGCCCCAATCAAATACTCACCATAGTAAGTGAGACGCCCCCTGGCCACATTTCTTCCCCTTGAATTCTCAGCAATACATTCATAGGAACCTGCATCTTCCTGTTGGAAATTGGGGATTTCAAGCACACCATTGAACTTCCTTAGTTTAATTTTATTTGGAAATGGCATTCCATCACTCCTTCTCCAATTAATCTTAGGTACAGGGCTAAAAAGAAAATTTTCAAATAGTTTGCTACTCCATAAAAACATGTTGCGTTTAAGAGTAACAACAGCACACACACACATAAAAAGCCTTTCTTAAGTTAAAGCTAAAGACACAGGTTCAAAATACAAAATACTAGCCTGGCACCAGTGGCTTGCCTCTGTAATCCTAGTTACTCAAGAGGCTAAGGATCTGGGGATGAGGGCTTGAAGCCAGCTCAAGCAGGAAAGTTTGCCCCTGAAACTTATATCTCCAATTAACCACCAAAATCTCAGGGACAGTGCCCAGGCCCTGAATTCAATTCCTAAATACGGTGTTCAGAGAGAGAAAGAGAGAAGAGAGAGAGAGAGAGAGAGAGAGAGAGAGAGAGAGAGAGAGAGAGAGAGAGAGAGAGAGAGAGAGAGAGAAGCAAAATTGTAGAATACCTACATGTGTCAATTACATGTGACCTAATATTTTACCTTTAATTTTAATTGTTAAGATAGAACTTATACACTTTCTGCCTCTGGTAGCCTCTAGGTAGCCGGGTTGCTAGAATTATAAGCATGCCACTATTACCAGCCATATTGAAGTCATTAAATTGGTAATATAGTAAAATAAACTGAACATTTTTATGAATAAATTCATAACTTTTGGGGAAAAAATTAAAAAGGTCTAACACATTGTTGGCCTTAATAGAATGCAATCAATGAAAAAGAAAAAAGCAAGTATCAATTTAGCAGGCACAATTATATGTTCCAAATTCTTTTTAAAATTTCATACTGCATTATAGATGGGCATTTTTATATACTTTGCTTCTAATTGAAAGTAAATTTTGAAAAAGAAAGTCTCTTACAACAACCTAATATGAGAATATGACAGTAAATAGAAGAGAATGGTATAAAAACTTACTTTCCAAGGGCAAAACATTCCAATTTCACAGTGGAACCTTTTGCTGCAGGAAGAGCTTCTGGAAACTGAACTTCTATTTTCGGCTCATATTCACCCATTACCCCTGAGAAATCCATAATACAAAGTTGATACTGTCAGTATTTCCTCTGGTATCAACTCGTCTTAAATAAAAATTGTTTTGCTTTATTTTTGAGTCTATATTAGTAAACATTTAAGAAGTTTGTAAGCAATGATTCATTAGTAATTGTAAGCTCTCTCATGTAGAACATTTCCAAGAAAACTACACTGTCTTTCATTTCATGTAAAATGGGAAGCTCTTGAGATTCTGTATTCAATTTGGACATTTCTAGTCAAACTGAAATACACAATGTATTATGACTCCCTGAAATCTCCTAAGCAACAAAGCTACAGCAGGGAATTTACTCAACGGGACCCTGATAGCAGAGGCGCCAATCTCAAACTTATTAAATGGCTCCCTGGAGCCTTGAAAGAGTGACTTAATAAATAGCAACGGTCAAATTCAATTATAACTGACTGGAAAGGGGTGTTCTGATGCTTTGACCACACCATTATGCTCCTCAGACATGGTTTAGTTCAAATGGCTCGAGTACTCAGGCTGATAAATCTGCTTCACTGCAGTTCATAAATGAAACAGACCTCTCTCTCTCTTTCTCTCTCTCTCTCTCTCTCTCTCTCTCTCTCTCTCTCTCTCTCTCTCCCTCCCTCCCTCTCTCTCTCTCTCTCTCTCTCTCTCTCTCTCTCTCTCTCTCTCTCTCTCTCTGCCTCTCTTTGCCTCTCTCTCTCACTGTCTCTCTCTCTCTCTGTTCTCTTTCTTAGTAAAGTTTTTTTCCATGTATAATGAAATGTTCAGAGTTCTACCATCCTCATGCCATCAGAAACTAGAACACGTTGACATCATGGGCATTCTAGTCCCAGGAGAATGTTTGGAACATGTCCTACCATCAGCCCGTAACACCAGTGGTGTCGGGGAGCCCAGGACTCTGGTACTGGTCACTGTACTTGTCACCACACACGTATAATTTCCCACATCGGATGGCTCCACCTTAGCTATGTAGAGGTGTCCTGTTTCTTGAGAGACAAATCTCCGGCTATCTTCTTCCACAAACGATGGGTACTCATTGAAGATCCAAGCATATGATAGTTCTACCAGAATGTGGGAGAGAAATAAAGTCCATGATTAAGCCACTTTGCTTAATTTTGGAGCATTCCATTGGAAATACATAAAGCAATCTTCATTTCAGATAATGTTGAGTTTCTTGTTACCAGTTGTGTAAAGACAGTTTGGAAAATTACCTGCAGCATTGTTCATTGTTAAGAGGGGAACTAGAGACATGGAAACCATTTCATTACTTCTTGACTTTATTCCTTCCTCTTTGGATTTTTTCTTTTATGCTATTACATTATTTCACACAATTTCTATGTTAATCTTATTGAATTGCTTAACAACTCTGAAATTTCGAAAAGGACTTTTGGAAAACATGAATGAATATCCACTTCAAGTACATGTGAGTCCTAACTCCAATGGTGAAAGTTCTTTCTTTTGGGGAGAATGTAATATAAATGTAAAAAAATCATAATGAGTGAGGTTTGCAAATGAATTGCAAGCAATTCATTCGAAGTAAGAAGAGTTGGCCTTCTTTCATTATATGAAGAAGAACTAAAGGTGAAGAAAGTAAACATGAGGTTAACAAGTAGAACATTTATATAAAAGTTTGTGAGAAAGTATGGGGCTCTTAGTGTAGCTGGCAGAATAACTACCCCCAGAATTCCACAATTTATTTTGATGCCTAGAAATGTAACACTGACACAGCAAGAGCAATCCGTGACCATGATTTGAGATAAGGATGTTGAACTCAGGTACAGACACTAACACCTATCCTAGGAATTATTTTGGAGGTGGAGATTGGAAATGTCCAGGTTCAAGGTCAATTCACAGCAAAAGTTCACAAGACTTCATCTCAACCAATAGCTTACTGCAGAAATCTGAGCCATCATCCCAACTACATGTGAACCTAGTATTGCAATGGAGAAGGATTGAGATTCTAAACCTAAAGGGATACCCAATGTCAAAATAACCAGTGGCAAGATGGTCCTGGATTATGTGAGTGGTTCAAACATAATAGTTTCAGGGATCCTTATAAGAGCATCAAGAAGGCCATGAGAGAACACAACAGGCTGAGAAAAGCAGGAGTGGTAGAGAATAACATTTCAAAATGCCAGGCTGCTGGTTTGAAGACTGAGGAAGAGCTATGTGAGCAGTATGCATTGGAGCCTCTGGAAGCTAGGACTCTCAGGGACAAAGCTCTTCCCCTTGGACCTCTCCCTCAGAAGGAATACAGACTGGCACAGTTCACATTTGCTGCAGAAAACGATTTTAAATTTAGGATCTCTGAAGTTGTAGAAGTAATAAATTGTGTTCCCCTAAGTCACTGAATCGGTAGAAATCAGTTAATGCAACAGGACATAAGTAGCACAGATGGCCAAGGGATCGTGCAGAGATGCTGAAGTGACTTGCTGTGAATCTGGATGGTTTAGCTATAATCATCAGAGTCCTTATAAGGAGAAAATGGAGATGGAGAGATTAGAGAAAGAAATGCGACTACAAAGGCAGAACTCCGACTGCTGTATTGCTTGGTGGTGGCAGAACGCCAGAGAATGGGAAGAGCTTCTAGAAGCTGTCATGGATTTGGAAATGCTGATTTCTAGAGCTTCAGAAACAGTTCCCAATACCTTGTTAATTAGTACCTGGGGACCTATGCCAGTCACTTCTGATCTACACAACTGTACAATAATACATGTAATATTTATTATTAAATTAACTAAGTTGACACCAATGCATTTATCATTTTACTCATCAAATCTGTGATAGTTGGTTGATTGTAACAATAACAGAAAATTATCATAAATGATAATAGGTACAAATCATGGAGTACTTGTAGTAAACTACATGTGGTGCTAAGTTGAGATAAAATTTCCAAAGGAAGAAGAACGATGTGGAGACAAAATGTGCAGCAATCAGTACACAACGTGGGATGTGGAACTACGTTCCAGACTGTATTTCAGAAGTCCAGAGCAGAATCAGATTTTAAATCATTCAGTTGTAAGGTTGGTTCAAAGGGGTGCATTATTGTAGAGTGTCCCTGAAGAGTTAATCAAACCACAACAATACTCAAACAACAACAAAAAACAGTGATTGTGGGGGAGGGGGTAAGGGAAATGGGGACCACAACATGTGAAAGGGTATCAATGTGAGGGAATTAAGGCACCATTTATCTGGCAAATACCATGTAACCCTTCTATTAATTACAATAAAAAATATATTTAAAAAACAGTGATTGTTCTTTCATAAAGAACTCAGACTCTTAAAACATTATAGTAAGGCATCCAATGCACACATAATAGAGCAGACAGTGATAAGAGAAGTATGAAGGTTTTTAAGTGCCTACATTTGCTTATAAATATATTCTGTGCGATAAAATTATGTACTGTAATTTGTATGTTTCAAAAATATATCTACCCTAAGTTTTTATTTATAAACTGCAGGGCAATGCTAAGCTACATAGTAAGATATATAAGACATCAACTAGCCAGGCACAGTGGCTCACACTCGCAATCTTGGCTATTCAGAGGCTGAGACTGAAGATCACTGTTCAAAGCCAGACCGGAACTAAAGTCTGTAAGACTCTTATCTCCAGTTAACCACTAGAAAACTAGAAGTGGTGCTGTAGCTCAAGGGGTAGGGAGGTAGCCTTGAGCTGAAGAGCTCAAGGATAGTACCTAGGCATAGAGTCCAAGCCCCATGACTGACACACACACACACAAAAAGGCATCACTTGGAAAACACTTGAGAGTTATGTGTTTTATTGCATTCTAAATAATGTCAAAAATACATACTACAGATGGGCACTTGTGGTTTTTCCTTGTTTTCCTAGCTCCTCTTTCTGTACTATGGTAAACAGAAAGCTTGTAATTTTACATATTTGAACAATGTAGGGTTTTTGAAACCTTTCTAAGTCATGAAAAAATCGTGACAAAATAACCTAGACAATAGATTTTCTTTGTGAATTTTTGAAAAATAAAATACCCAATGTTTGATAAGAAATGTACCTAATGCCTTACATATGTAACTATATCCCCTCTGTACATCACTTTGACAATAAAATTAAATAAAAAATACTCTATAGAGGGTTTACCAACACAATTAAATACTGAAATTCTGCTTCTTTTTTTTGTTGTTGTTGTTGTTGCTGTTGTCCTGGTTATTGTGACAAAGGTGAAGTACAGAACACTTACATTTTCATTAGGAGGGAATGAGGACTTTCCCTCCAGACAATATCCTCAAAAAATATACTCCCTCCTGGTTAGGGGCTATCCACTCGTGGTCAGAATGATTTCTGACTTCATTCTATGACCCAGGTAACCAATTGTTTACAAAAGTGTGATTCTGACTTCTGAGCAACAATAGAGGGGACAACTTTGCTGGGGTAGGATGAAAACCAAGCAGACCCTCACCCCCATTCCATGTGTGGCCCAGTTCTGTGTGGCTTGATGATAGAGCAAGAGAGTGCCTTCACAAATTCTGTCCTTTTTCTGTTCATTACTAATAGGTGAGGGCAGGAGGACTCATCCAGGATCTCCATTGTGTCTGGGAAGTGGGAGCCCCAGCTTCCTCTCCAGAGAGATATGTCCTGCAGTGCAGACACAGCAGCCCTGGCTTTCTCCAACCCCAGTGATGAAATTCTGCTTTCTTATAAGAAATACATGAGGAATGCTGACATTCTCCACCCAGATCCCTTTCCAGGTCACTTAAGTTATAAAACCAGTCAAATTCACAGGAAATATGCTGTTTAGCAGGAGATACATAAATATACACCCTACTGACACTGAAGGGCTTGTTTCTAGATCTGTTCTAAAATTCTATTATGAAAGATATTGAATCTTGTGCCCAGGAATTTTACAGAAGAGATTCTCTCAAATAAAATTTCAGTTAAACAAAATTATAAAAGTAATCTGGATCATTTCCTGTGGTGACAGCTAGAAGTCTGACCTACTTTAAAAGAAGACTTATTTTAAATGGTGCAAAGACTTGTTTGAGGTCATTCTAGATTTTTGTCACCAATGCAGGGGTTGACAGTTTTGCTCTGGTGGCAGTAGATGACACTACATTAGCAGAAGGTCTAACATGTTGTGTACACTCAACAATCTAAGTCAAAGCAGAAATGAACATTATAGAAGGTTCCGAAAAACAAATGGTCAATGATTAGGAATAAAAGGCTTGTTAAACAAAACACAAGGCATCAGTGATTACCCCAACACTTTAGTGCTTTGTTCTTCCAAAACTAAGCAGTGAATTTTGGCTGTGGATTCAATACAAACCTATATAGTAGGTCGCCGTGTATAACTTGTAAACATCTAAAAAAAACTCTGCGAAGAACAGAGATGAGTGAGAGAAAAAGAGAACTGCTACCTCAAGCTTCAAGACTAGTTCTAGACCTACTATGTATCCTCAGCATCAAGGTGACTTTTGCTTTATGGAGTATCATCTTGTATCTTGAAATATTCCCACACACACTCTGTGATGACTAGAATAGTGAAGAGCAGCCATAACAGAGACTACAAAATCTATAAAGCTGACTACAGTTATATTAAATTTCTTTTTAAAAGGGTGTGGGGGGAAGGATCCTAGGGTTTGAACTCATTGCCTGAGAGATATATCTTAGCTTTTGCATTCAAGTATTGTACCCTACCACTTGAGCTACAGCCCCACTTCTAGATTCTTTGGTATTTAATTGGAGGTAAGTGTCTCATGGCCCTTCCTTCCAAAGCTGGCTTCAAACTGTGATCCTTAGGTCTTAGACATCTGAGTAGGTAGTATCATATGAGCCACTGGTGCCCAGCTTGAATTTTTTAAATGAACTTACCTTTTCCAAACACCTGGTTCAATTGATCTTCATTTTTTTAACTCTACAGAGGCAGCAACATGAGGAGATACCAGCATGAGCCATGAACAAGCCATGCAGAAGAGAATGTCCATCAAAGGCTTGGGGTGTCCAAAGATGACCACTGAACTGATTGCAGGCATTTCCTGAGGACTTCCTTCTACTAGGCTGTCATGAGAGTATGAATGAAAGCAGCATTCATCTTCATCACAGCAAAGAACTAATGCAAGGTGGATGGAGACCATGAGGATTTAGTCCCTGAAGCCTCGGACCCAATGCACAAGACCTGCAGTCACAGCTCATTGATATGTGGATTTGCTGGTGGCTGAAGAGCTAGGGATGAAGCCTAAATGGCATCAGTGATATTTAAGATAGAAAATTCTCCCTTTTATTTTTGGCTACCTTGATTTAATTATAAAAATAAACCTTTTGTAAAAGAGTTCAGATGCCTTAAAACATATTATGAAGTAAGTATTCAGATTAGTTCCAAACCAAAAGGAATTCAGATTTCATAACAGAGCTGTTGTGAAGCAAAAAGACATGGCTCTCTAACAAGTAGACTCTGTGTGCTGGGTAGTACCAGCAAAATAGCTTGATGCACTGAAGCACATGCTCATGAATTCTGTGGGTCACTTCCCCTGTCCCTCATCATCTACAGTGGACATTTTTTATGACTTCAGTGATAGTAAATAATGTTTTCTTTTTTAAGTGCAGTCAATGAGAAGGTAAAGAATCTTACAGCTCATGGGAGTGCTAATTGGAGCCAATTACAGTTTGATTGACCTGCCTTGGTATTAAAATGATATGTAAAATTTATACTGCCCTTGCAAAATGGAAATTTCCTTCAGTACAAACTAACTACAGGAAGCCCACCCCTTAATGAGTCCAAAGGTGGTACTTCTGGATAGCAATTCCCTCATCAACTCTCAAAAGCTAATTCCAGAGAGAGGTTTCACATAGAGCCAAATGACACTCAAACCCTATACACAGGGAAATGTGCAATCACATAACTGAATAATTAAGAGCTAGAGGAAAAAAGGAACAGCATTACAATATCTCTGTCCAGTCCTCATTAGGTCTGCTTAACAAAATCTCAACTCCTTTCTATCTAGAAGTATGGCTGTTCTCTTCTTGCTGTGTGCTGTAGCTTTTAAAAGCAAACTCAAATGTCATTTTCTCAAACAAAAATGAGGTCATTGGCAATGAACTCACTCTGACAAGCACAGGGATCTTCTGTCCATAAGTGACTTTTATATATCTGTCTGTCTGTCTGTCTGTCTGTCTGTCTGTCTGTCTGTCTCCCTCTCCCTCTCGCTCTCTCTCTGTCTCTCTGTCTCTCTCTGTCTCTCTGTCTCTCTGTCTCTCTCTCTCTCTCTCTCTCATACACACACACACACACACACACACACACTCACACACACACACACACACACACACACCTGCACATGCACCCATACGTATAGTGCTACTATTTTCTTAAATAGCACAACAAACCTTTCATCAAACTTAAAAATCATTTCAATCATTTGGAGAAGAAATCTCACTTTTTCTCATCTCAGTTTGTAAGTGACCAATAGAATTAAATAGGGTGGCTTCTTTATAAATTATAGAGTAAAAACAATATAAAGCCAGGTGACTTTTTAAATAACAGCTATTTAACTATTAGTTTATGGATGGGTATTGGAAAAACAAACTCCAATATAATCCAATATAATCCCATCCCATCCCATTTTTCAAATCAGAAAAATCTCTACTGATAGCCATTTCTTTGGCCCCAAAACATATGCCAAGAGTTTCCATAAGGGCCTTTGGTTCAAGTCAGATACATAGTTGTCTTTACAGTTTGGGGAAAGTGACAAACATCAGAGCTCGAAATATAACCCTGACAGTATTTCAAGTCCTCTTTGTGCTATGTTAAGTAACACAGTCATGCACTTACATCTTCGCTTTTCTCTGTCCCCACCAAACTTCCCAGGCCTGTCTGTTGTGGCTATGTATGCATGTAAGAGGAAACTCACATCACTCCATTAACTCAGAGTAACACCTTTCAAAGCCTATCTGCAATTCAAGTAAATGAGCTTAGAAGAGAGCTCTACTGATGTTAGACAGTAATATGCACCAAGAAATACATTTCTACACAATTTCCATGTCACTTAAAATTCTCATTTAGTATTTGACTCTAGCTTTAAAACTTTCTTTTTAGCTGACAAACAGCTTAACATTTATTTTTTGATTACATATTTATCTATTAATTTATAATGGTGGATAATAGATTTTTTAAATTATTTTTAATTGTTTTTTAAACTTCAAAATTTTGTACAAGGGGATTACAATGTAACATGACCATGTCAATGTGCAGTGATATGTGATATGATATTTAAATTGATGAATACAATGTGAAATATTTGAACCAAGCCAATTAACTAAGTCCCCTCCCTCCAAAGTTGTAAATTTCATTTCCAACAGTGTTTTTTTGTGAATACTGCTGTTGCATTGGTTCACCCGTTTTCTTTTGTCTTACCAATTTGTTGCTTCCCTTCCCTAAGCCAGATAAACATATATACAAGACACAGGGTACCAAAATCCAAAACAATGATAACACGGGATAAAACAAAGGGGGTAGGGGGTGGTAGGGAGAAGGAAAAAGAGAAATAACTTAATAAGTTCACACAATACATTAAAAAACAAAACAAAAACAAAAATAAACCTTTGTTTCCATATCTTAGAGTTCATTTTCATTGGCAGACTTTTATGTGGTCATATATATATCCCTTATTCTTAATTAGTTTCCCTTCAACTGAAATGCAAAGAAGAGCCTCGAGCTCCCAGTTTTAGTCAGAGTATTTAAACCACCATGTTTCACATTAAACAATCTCACAGTTCTGTTTTATTTCTGTTGCTCTAGACACTTGCAATGCTTGATCTGTGATAAAATAATACATTCCTTTGCTTCCCTGTAGAGAAAGCCTTCCAAATTTGAGGCAGAAAATCCATGTTTCTATCATTTGTGCTTCAGATTAAATGTTAAAACAAAAGGAAAGAAATGATGGTGAGAATAGGCTCAGAAAAAGAATTTGATCATCAATCCTATGTTGCCAACAGAACTTCAATGGTGGCAAGCAGAAAGAAAATTGAATGTCTCTTCAGATTCCCTCTTGACACTTTATATTTGAATATATGAAGGGAAGCTTCTATATTAACTATCAAAAAAGACAACAAGAAAACTATGAAATCATAAATTGAGAAAGTATAAACCACTATTAAGAAAAGTGTTTGAAAACATTATCAAGCTAATTGTAAGAACAGCCAAAGTAAGCTTTTGTGACACCTTCAGAAGGAGGAAAGATGTCTGCTATAAAGTTATGAAATCTGTAAGCCTTAAGTCTGGTCCATAGGCTGAGAGCCTTTAGTAAATTCACTTATACTCTCTGGTTACATTTTTTTCCTTCTTTAAATATCTCAAGTTGAAGATCCTAAATTCTCTAGCAAAGCAAACCTCAGGGACCAAACTTTAGGACAAATCTGGAACAAGAGCTGAGAGAAAAAACAAGAAGTTCATGTTACACAGGACAATGTGAGAGGAGAGAAAAGGGAGAAGGAAAATGAACAGAGGAAGAAGGGAGATTTGTCAACACACTAAATTCATTACATATTGATTCAGAAGATAAGGAAATCATTTGCAGTATGTATTAAGAGAAAAATAAGGGGAAAGGTCCCTATTCTACCTGATTTTGGAACTTTGAGGATCACACATATCCCACGGTAGAAAAAGAAATTCAACTAGAATTTACATTCTAGAATCCTGTGTATAACATGGAACTCTAATAAGAAAAGAAATGCCTCTTCTTTCCTTCAGTTGGATAAAATCTCATCCTGGAGTTAATAGGAAGACACTGAAGGACAATCAGCCACTGATCTCAGTCCGGAGAAATGACAAAAGCAAAATGGTCCAAATTAGCAGACTATGGTAGTCCATCTTGATTTTTTATTAAAAATAGGCTCACTGAATTAAAATCACTCCACTGTTTTCCAAAAGCTGGATAGCTAACAGGTAAATTTTTGTTTATTTATATTATCATTATCATTATTATTATTATTATTATTATTATTATTATTATTATTGGTGGGTCATGGGGCTTGAACTCGGCCTGGGCTTTCTCCCTGAGCTTGTTAGCTTAAGGCTACCACTCTACCTCTGGCCTGGACAGTGTCCCTGAGCTCTTCAGCTCAAGGCTAGCACCCTACCCTTGAGCCAAGTGCCACTTCCTGTTTTCTAGAGGTTAAATGGTGATAAGAGTCTCAGGTACTTTGTGCCCAGGCTGGCTTTGAATGTGGATCCTTAGATCCCAGCCTCCTGAGTACTAGGATTACAGGTGTGAGCCACCACGCCCTCCTAACAAGTAATTTTTAAAAGGCACAGATTAAATTATAACCTTCAGTGTAAATACATATTGAGATCCCAATATGTTAGAAGGTTACTGGGTCCATAAAGCATCGTATAAATATCAATTAAATAATCTGTATGCTGGAATATATTGCATGGCCATCGAATTACTGATGTTTGATGCTTTTTTACTTAGACTCCAAATCTGAATGTAAGGAAAATTAGAGCATGTGAATACTCAAAGGTTCCCAAAACTGTGAGAAAAAGAATTAGATACATACAAAATTAAATCTAGTAATCTTAGTAATCTACTAATGTGTTTACATGAATACAAAACCTTCTCTAGCAATACACAGAAAATAAATACTGGCAATTAAATAAGTTTTCCCTTATTAGCTGTATTTGAAGAGGTATCTGATAAAGTCGGTAGGAAAACAATCTATCCTCCCTTCTTCCTTCACAGAGTGTCCCATGAAATCACCCACAGGCACATAGGCAAGAGAAAATTGACTGGCCTTTTACAACCTCAACAAAGAAAGCTCTGGTAGTCTACTCAGCAGGAAGTCCAGATAAAATCAGAAGGCCTTAGATTTTATGAGGACAGCTAATCCACTAGACTTATTTTTCCCATCTTTTATGCTAGTTACCACATTTTAACTTAATTATTGAAGTTCATTCCTGCTGTTTTCTGTATTAGGGATCAATATATGTACTCTTGGCTTTTTTCCTACATGACTGATTAATTTTTCATTTTGGGCTCATACTGTCAACATGCAGCTTCATTGGGCTTTGTGTAAGTTACTGATGGGAGAAACTGAAATTAAATATTTAAAACAAAAGTTTAATTACCATGAATGACTGACCATTATCTCACACACACTATATACTTCAATAGACATTTAGAGACCAACTATATGGAATCCCACTGGTGTTACTCATAGAAAAGTAAGCAAATTACCCAGATTTCATCACCAAATTAATGAGCTGGGTTAATTTTTCATACAGTCAAATAAGCAAGTTTT
This sequence comes from Megascapheus bottae, assembly GCF_031878675.1. NCBI lineage: Eukaryota > Metazoa > Chordata > Mammalia > Rodentia > Geomyidae > Megascapheus > Megascapheus bottae. The sequence goes on from NC_143510.1 coordinate 39,364,798, forward strand.
CTGGTTTCAGGACACAAAAGAAGTATCTCATAGGAAGATTATATCATGTTCTTTTTTCCCACCCATATATCATGTTCTTATAAACATCTATTCCACAACCATTTTATATAATCATATTTGATTAGATTATACTACTAACCCTATTGATTAGATTAAACTAATAACCCTAAAATGTTAATGCCATTGTTTTTGTGTTTTATATGCTATGCTTTGAAAGTATTAGCTATATTAAGAGGGTTGTTGAATAGTTGTAATAGCATCAACAACATTAACAGGCATAATAGTAACAGTAATGATTAATGTTCACTATATCCTAATATCACTAATAATCTTCCCATCATTCCATGGCTTAGGAGATTTTAATTCCATTTTACTGATCAGAACTAAGATCCTTAAAGATTCAAAATGTTTTCAAACATCTGGTGAGAGTATTGAGGTTTGACCTTGATCTTAAATTCTACACAATTCTGCTGTACCTCAAGAATGGTCCTAGCTTCCCACCCCCCACGCCTCTCCTCTTCCCCCATAACTAAATGTCAGTCTACAGGGTAAAGATAAAAGGGAAATGGAGCCTGAAAATTCAGATCCCAAAACTAGCGACTTGGAATGAAGCTTCCTCATTCTTTCTGAAATTCATAATGAGCTCCTGAAAGGCATAATTGAGATTCTTGGGAATAAGGAGGCTGAAAATTTGTGGAAGCCACTACCAACACTTCGCTTCTCTTTTAGTTCTCTTCATTTAAATTGATCCCTATTCACCCGCTTACCCTCGCCTCTTGCTGTAGTTAAATGGAGTGGGGAATTATACCCAATGATCTTCAAAATGTACTCTGTGAAGGATTAAGAACAAAAATGGCATTTACTAGCCAAGTGCTCTCATTAAAGAGCCTGACTCAGACAGTGGAATCCAAGCTCTCAACTCATATCCCTCAGATTTGCTGTATTTGACTCAGCTGGGGCTAAGGCATAGAGGGCAGGCTTTTGTTGAGGGTTTGACTATATGTATAGAAGAAAAAAAATGTTAAACAATTCTAGGCAAGCACTCTACCGCTAGGCCACGCTCTCGGCCCCAATGTTAAACAATTCTAACAGTGCATTGTGTTATACTTTATCTGTCAGCTGAGAGAATCTGCCTTTTTTTTTTTTTGAGGAAAAGCCTATTTCATGTCAGAGTAATTGGCTCTGATTTCACAGCACTCTTTGTCAATGTTCTCCCCTCTATAAGCGTCAGAAAGCTTTGAGTGGTATTGGAGGGGAAAAAATAATCAAGAAATAGACATAACCCATTTAGAAACTGCGCAACATGGTATGAAAGATAGGTATTGGAAAGCAAGCAGGAGTCACAGAAGGGAAGTATTCCTCTTGCCCCGCTGATTTATACATTGTCATTGCCTGGGCACACCAGCCACAGTCTGCCAGGAAAAGTGGGTCAGGCAAACACACACAATTTCTAATCAACACACCTACCCACCCATATGCTCACCAAATAACTACTGAGCGCTTAACAGATCCAACACCTATTATAATATTCTAATGGAATAACAATAAAAGTTCCATTCAGCAGTGATCCTATAAATGGGCAAATATAACTAGAAAATCACAATTATAACACAAAGGTTAATTTAAGTGGAAAGCCTGAATTAGAAAGGGATTGTGAAACTATTTTATATTAGTTTTTTTGTCACTGCTCTCTATTTATGCAATTCTAAAAAGAATCCATTCCTAGACACGAATTACCAGGCATGTGTCTTAACAGAGGAATTAAGCACATAACAGCCTGTAATATGAATGAAAGTGTTTTAATAACTTGGAGTTTGGAAGCCCAATAAAATGTTATAATCACCTTGAGATTTAGACCAAAACTACAAGTCTGAATTAACGGAAGACATTCTGTAAGTCTTTCTTGTGTTACAAAACAGGAATAAACTGTGCTTAAGAGCATGGATCTGATTTGGCTCTACTGTTTATCACCTGTACACACTTGAGCAGCTTACAATCTTACAGCATGCATGCAACTATAAAATGTGCAAGGTGAGCTTGTTGTGATGTTTCATACTTAATCCATGTAAAGTGCATCCCTATAGCACAAAGTAAATGTTCAATAAAAAACAATTGTAATTAGAATTATTCTGTATTCTCACACCTAGATTCTTCTCTACTGTACTGCTTTCTAATTTCTGCAGAATTAGGATCTAACCACAGAAATGATGTAAGAAAATATAAGACATAATAGAAAAGAGGAAATGGAGGATAATAAAAAAGAAAAGGATGAAGAGAGAGAAGAAAGCACAAAACCACATTCTCAGATGGTTAAGATTTTAATTCAAGGATAGAAAATATTGTTGTAATGGAGAGGGACATGCAACAGCAAAGGAGGCTATCGAGGAGGCATTATTGGTGGTAAAAGGCAAGAACCAGGAAAAAAAGTGGACTTGCACCTCTTCCCTCCCCATTCCCTCTTCTCTTTTGCCTTTCCTTTCAGTCAATGAACATTTGAATTTACCTTCTAATCTAGTCACGGATTCCAAATTTACTTCCAACCTACTAGCTGACCATTAGAAAGACAGGGAAGACATTAGCATGAAATATGCTTAACCTGTAGTTTTAGGTTCCTACTTACTTATATCTATTGCAACTTCTATAATCTCATCTGACTACATGTAAGTGACTCCTGTATTTTCCTCTCACTAGATGAAGACACACACAGGCAACCTGCATGGCTTATGGTTCATCTTTACATTCTTTGTGTCAAGCCTAGTGTTCCCATAAGGCAAATGTGTGGTAAATGAAATGAACTAATTACATTGAAGGAAAAAGTAATCATGATCTGTCAGCTTTGGTTGACTATATCATATAAATAAAATGGTTAGACAATTTTGGATAGAGATGTATAACTGGATCTTAAAATCAGTAAGATGCATTTCCAAAGGATGTGTCTAATTAAAATCAGTCAGTAAACTTTGCACACAAAGAAAAAAATTCTCAAGATAAACATAAGGCTCTTTCTTCTTCAAAGATCTCATTATGGTGTGTGTGTGTGTGTGTGTGTGTGTGTGTGTGTGTCTGTCTTCTTTTAACTCTTCTTTGTTTATCTTCAAACAGAAAAGGTTCCTCATCTTCTCCATTTAACAGATGGGAACACTGGAGTTCAGAGCTGCTGTTAAATTGTGTTTGCAGGGAAGAATAACAACCCAGGCAGGTCACACCAGAGTCTCTTATCTTCCATTACTCTTTCAATTAGAATCTGCTTCCTACTCATTAACACATTTGCTTTAGCATGCAAACGAAGCATCCTTTGTAGTGCTCCAGATTGGAAAATTTTCATTTGAGACAGACTTATTTTGAAGAAAGTTTTATAGGATTTGCAATGGCGGGCCAACGTGAAATTCATGTTGCCATTGTAGAATTCTGATCCACAAGTCCCAGCAAAGATAGCAATAAGATATTTCTAGTTGTTTACATTCATAGAATCACAGAGTTATTTATGGATTAAGTTTGCCATACAAGTTAAATGTGATGACTTTTACAAAAGATAAAATAAAAAGCTCTGTGTGTGTTCATCTTTATAAAACAGTGACTGCAATTATCTTGGGTTATAGCAGAATATATGAACATTCCACCTGTTAGGGAACATTTATAAGAATCCAGTAATAAGTAAGGCACTTTACAAATTGATTTCCAATGCAGAGGCCACTTTAACATAGTATCTGTGACTGCTGAGGCTGGTAGATCAGATATGAGAAGGAAATAAAGAATTCCTTGTATCTCTGATTTCAAAATAAGAATACATTCTTGATTGTCACTACTTATATTAAATGAATGCTAACATACATAAAAATAAGTGGGAGGGCCGGGAGTGTGGCCTACTGATAGAATGCTTGCCAAGCAAAAAGCCCTGGGTTCTATTCCTCGGTACCACATACACAGTAAAAGCTGGAAGTGTTGCTGAGGCTAAAGTGGTAGAGCACTAGCCTTGAGCACCAAGAGGCTCAGAAACTGTTCAGGCCCTTAGTTCAAGCCCCAAGACTGGCAAAAAACAATAATAAAAGGGAAAAGTTAAGTGTGAGAAACTTGTGCTCCTATAAAAAAAGAGAAATGCCTTATACTTAGTAAGTTTCTATGCTGGTAAAAACTCAGTTACTAATAAAACTTACAGAGCTTTTACAAAGCACTTTGGTTTTAGTACTTAAGAAGACTCATTTTAATTTACTCTTGAATGTCAACCATTCACAAGGTGAGCTATTTTCAACAATAATTTCTTAATTATGTGTACCAAGAGTTTCATAGTATTCCTACTGTTACCAAGAAAGTGATCATAAAGTTTAAAAGAGCCTGAAAACCCTGCATCTTTGGTTGAATTTGTTCATGCTTTAGTCATAACAAAATGATTTAAAACAAAGTACAGCACTCCTAAAAATGATATCCATAAGGCCCATTCTAAATTATACATGGCACTTGTTTCTCTTAGTAAATTAAGGCTGAGAGACCTAATTTAACTCTTACAGCATTAGCATGAAGCAGTATAACACACTGTTTGGTATTAAACAGGTTGCAGGAGATCCTGAGTGGACTTAGTCAGAGTTGAGATCACTGGACAAGTGTAGTCCAATCCTGTCTTGTCCTTCACGTTTATCTGTACCCAAGCTCTCAGCTTATCCATGGGTCCTTTTGTTAGACAAAAGAGTGTAATTAATCCTATATTCCTTAGCAATCAAATGTTTATATCTATAAGTATTTGGTGCCTAGTTTTAAGTAATAAGCTTTGGTGAAGACATACTGAAGAAGGAAGTCCAGCACTTGACTAGAATAAGCGTGGTGAGGTGTTTTTATCTTTCTCTGACAGGAGAGTAGTTTCTCCAGGAAGACAAAGTTGGGATGTCTAAGGCCCTGGATTTCAGAAGGACATCTTCATGGGGGCAAGAATTCCACTTTATAGATATATTATAGGGAACAATGCAAAAGAAAATGGCATCAATCTTCAAAGGAAGGAAGAAGCCTTCAAAGAAAACTTGTGCTTGCCCTTGCTGTCACAAGGCTATGGTCCACATAGCTAAGCTCTGAGTTTTCTTTCCTCTTGCTGAGAGATACAGAAACACTGACTAAGGCCAAGATAGGGAGCTATGTTATGAACAGATGAGGGTTCTTACAATTCGGCAGGACCCTTGAATCATTTTATTTTATTTTCCTGTTTATAGTCCTTGCAATGAGAGCTCATCAAAATTCATAAAATCTAAAACCTCCAAACTCACCATTTTCCACTCTGTTCTGTTTAGAAGCATGGCTTTGTCTTCTTCATCTTCTATATCTCAGTTATATCTGATTCATCTTTATGATATAAATCTCTCATAGTACATTACCTTGAATAATGTATGTAGCAAATAACATTGGAAGCATCGAGCAGGCGCCTGACATCTATTTATTGAGTGTGTGCTATCATCTAAGCATCATTCTTGGCTCTAAGGAATGAAAGCTAACAATTTTAACAGACTTCAAACTCAAGTGGAGATAGAGATACTAACTGCCCAAATAAAGGTTGACTAATTTTAAGATATGCAAAGTAACCAATAAAATGGAAGAACATTTTTTTTAAAGACAAGAAGTTAAACTCTGAGTGAGAAAAATTGCTTTTAAAGCAATGGTCTGAAAAGAGGCCATCTGTGCTCAGCCCACAGAGCCTAGGAAAAGTCAGCCTTAAGATCAGGGGAGGTGAGACAGAGCGTGGGTGAACTTCCAAGTCAGGGGAACAGCCAGGGTTGGACTGGCTGCTGCTGTGACATGCAGGGGCAGAAGCCCTGGGAGCCTGTAGCATCTAGGACACGAGTGAAAGGGCAGTATCAGGAAGTAGAGTGATGCCAGTGGTTTGGGGAGGTCCCTGTGAAAATAAGGATTTTGGACTTATCTTTACCTGTGATAAGGAGTGATGAAAGTACTACATGCAAAGAAGCAATGAGGATCAGTTTATTATATTTTGAAGCTATATTATGGTGATCTGAAGAACAATGCTGGTAGGGGTAATGGCAAATGGAAACAGGTAATCAGACAAGTCTCCCCAAAAGTCAATGATCTGTGAAGTGTCAGGTAGATGTAGTGAACTGACTATCCATGCAACAGTCTGTTGATATTTGTGGTCAAACAATGAAGTAGAAGGAAACAAGAATACAGTTCCTATGGGATAGGTATACATCCATGTGTTTCATAGGTAATTTGTCTGGTTCTCCTAGCAACTCTGGGAGGTTATTGTTATCCCTGGGAAGAGGTCTGGAATCATTATATGCTTCAATCAGGATTTGAACAGGAACTTAAGACTCTACACAAGAACTATGCTTGCAAGCTTATCATTTTTTTATCTTTAAATAGGAAAGAAGATAGGAGGACCAGAAAAGAACGTGAAGTGTATTTATTGTAATCACAAAAAGGACCAGGTGTCTGCATTCCTTCATAGTGTCTCCATACCATGGCTACAGGTGTGAGACACCAGCATCTGGCTAAAAATAAATAAAATTGCACTCATATTTAAAGATATAAGAACTGAAAGAAAAAATAGATAAATAAGCTTTATCTATAATGAAAGCAAAGAAATAAAACATTCAAAAATGTACAATACTTAACATTACAGCAAATTTTAACATTTTAAATGCAAATGATGAAAATATGTTTATTTTATAGCATATAAAATATACTATATCTTATAATTTTATAGTTGTAGATATAATTCAGAGAGATAACAAATTAGGAAAACCATACCACATATGAGAAACAATATACTGTCTCAAAAAACAAAAATTGAAAGTGATTATATTTATAATCATTTCTTTGACTATAAAGATTTCTTATGTGTTTATATTAACCTTGGGAAGTTCTTATATAGTAATGACAATGCAAGTGTACAAACATGTCTATACAGTAGGCCTTAATTGTTGGAAATAATTCCCTGAGAAAAAATAAGATGGGAAATGAAAGAAAATGATGACTTTGGTTACTTTGGCATTGTAGTAGGAATGAGATCTTACCTCTGTTATTGAAATCTACATTGTTTTCAAAACATTTTATAGTAAGCACTGATGCTTTGGTCATCTGAAGAAAGAATGATGAGCTTATTTTTTTAAGTATCTCTAAGTAACAGGCTAAAGTTCATCTTAAAATCCTACTTTTGTATCTTCCTTATTTCAACCATATGCAGTGAGGCATACAGACTATAGGCAAATGAATAGTATCATTATATGAGCCATGCAATCTTCCTTCATCTAGGAAGTTCTTTTTCTTAGCAAAAAAAAAAAATCACCAAAAGGAAACTACATATATGTGTCCACATGCACGCTTGCTCAAAGAAAGAAGCTAAAATATCTCTCATTGTTTGTAATTATTCTGCTTATGCCCACCCCTCACAAAATGATGTAGAGAAGAATTTCAGCCGAGGACATGAACTTACTAAGTCTTTTAAGGATTAAAATGCCGACTCCACTTTTCTTGTTACACTGTATCTTCAAACTTTTCAAAGGAAAAAAGAAAAGTTAGAACTACCCTGCTAAGTATCTCCTTCTCAGACCAGGGGATGCCATAGGGCAGAGGCAGACCTGAAGGATCACCTTTCATCATTGTTAGTGTGGCACAGGGGGAATTCTACTTCCAGGTTCATTATTAGAAGTGAGATTTGTTCTCTTTTGCCATGCAATGTTCAACATAAAGCAATATGGAACTCTAAGGAAAATGGGAACCTGAATAATTCATATATACTTGTCAGTACTAGAACTACATCTGGAAAAGTACAAATATCCAGATGCACTTGGAGTATGCACTGAAAAAAATGATAAGGCTGTCACCATCTTTACATTAGAGAAGCAGTCTAAATACTTTTCAGTAGATGAATGGGTCAAGATAATGTTCTATCTGTCTGTCTATCTAGTCATCTATCTATCTATCTATCTATCTATCTATCTATCTATCTATCTATCTATCTATTTACTTGTTCATACAAAAGAATTACATTATGTTATTTTTAGAGAATCAAATGGACAGACCTGGAAACAATATGTTAAGATAAAGTAAGTAAAGCCAAGAGTAAGTCATAAATGGAAGTTAGAAATAATTTATATAAATATGCAAGTAAACACATAGGTGGATGTAACATACAAACAACATAATGTACTCATGAACTGGTAAGTTGAATAGGAGCCCCTTTGAACAACTAATGAAAGATAATACAAAATCAAATTTAAAAACATAAAAGTATGGGTTAAATACAGACACAGACAGATGATCTTAGCAAGTAGTATCAGAATTTTTTGTTCCTACAGACACATCATAGAAAGCTGTGTGAAAAACACTGAGGAATAAATACAAATGATGACACTGAATGTTGCACTGAATCCATTCAAAGCTCTCTGGTTTAAGTTAAAAAAAAAACTTAGTCATGTTTAAGTGAACTGCAGTCATCCTCCTGTAGAGACAGGAAGCAGATGATAATGGTCTCATTTAAAATGGGTTCTCAGACAAATGAGGAAAGCAGGGAGGGCAAATGTCGTCACAATATTCAGTGTGTGTGTGTGTGTGTGTGTGTGTGTGTGTGTGTGTGTGTGTGTGTGTGTGTGTGTGTGTGTGTAAATGGGAGGAAGTGAATTGAGAGGATGGGGTAAATGGGTCCTAAGGTTGGGGTGGAAGAATGATGCTAGGAACATGAATCAAGATGTACTGCACTCATGTACTAACTGATATATAAAACTAAAACTTCTTTGTACAACTAACTGAGGATAATAAAAAAAAATAGTTTTTAAAAAACCTACCATCACCACCGTTCCACCCCCAATGGAAAAATCTAAACAGGTTCTTCAATGACAGTTCTCCAGTTACCCTTCCTTTGACCTGTCATTGTGAAGCTTAGCCAGAATTGTTCAGGTAAACCATTGGCTTCCTGCAGTCAGCTTAAAACTCAGGGTAGGTAGACCTCAAGAGGTCATCGACAATGTCAGAGTAAACTCTGTTCCACAGTGGGAGGAAGGAAGCTTCAAGCTAATAGGCTTCAAAAGGAATTAATTTCCCACTGGTATTGTGCGTTTGTGTTATATAAATCCCTGGATTTAAGACTAGGAATATTTCTGATGTGCTTTTGAAAAATCTGATCTAACGACTGCTTAAGCAAAGAAAAACAAAATTCTCCAGGACTGAAAGTGCTAGGCCTTTAATAAAAGGTTTTCACTGAGTAAATCTGATCTCTGGATTATCTCTCCAGCACAGCAACAATAGCTGGTTGTTAAAAGCTATCAAAGAAATAGGAAAAGAATAGGGGATGCTCAAGGGGCAGTTTATATTTTAATTCTTCCAACTGCACTTAGATTTAGAAGTTGTCTTTGTCTTCCTTAGAGGGGTCATGACTGAGGTCTGCAACTGGCATTTTGTAAGGAGTTGTTCTTTCCATAAAAAGCTGTTATTTCCAAAAGGGGCCAGATTGTAGGGACCGAAACCCGTCTCCCAACATAGGCAGAGAATGTGTTCAGCTTCTATAATTCAACATGATATTCTCTAGTAAATGACCTTGGTATACAAATGCCTTTTGTAGTCTTTAGAAAATGTATACTCCATTCTTCTAATCCTAAAAGAATTTCCATATAGCCTATCTCTTTTTGTCTTTATCATCATTAAAGAGAACCATTTAAAGGATTTTTCCCCCAAATTGCTCCCTCCCTCCTTTACTTTGTCCCTCTTTCCATTTCTTTCTTTCTGTTTCATTTCCTCTCCCTTCCCTAACAAGCCACTAGCTAGTTTTCTCAGTTCATATTGTTTTTTTTTAAATAGATGTATCTAAAAATTCAATCCCTAGTTATGCAAACAAATCTTGGAAGCACACAAAAGATATACCTAGCTACTATAACTTTAAAATATTGGCTCTAATTTTTTCTATTCAATGCATTCAAATAATATTTGAAAATTATCTGATAGATACTTTCTTCTTTGAGTTATAAAAATGAGTGATTATCCCATTTCTATTTTCCATATGAAGTTATTTGAATATATACTCAGTTTTGGATTTTATAACACTTTTTACTCTGTGGAAAATTCAGGTTTTGGCATTATGATGGTGTGTTCATGATGAGATTGCTTTTCTTTTCTTTTCAGCAAGCCAGCAATTCCTTCTCTTTAACTGAAGATAATTACAGACATACCATAGTTTGGAATCCATACCTTCAATAAATTTCGTGAAGAATCAAAAAGAAGTCCAGCATCCTACAATATGGTTTATGACATACAGCAACTGCAGTGCCTCCTACAGATAGGAAATTTTGCTTCCATATTCCACGTATAAAAAATTCAGAATGCTTTCACTGCATCCTCAAGAGGCTGGAATTCTCCTGAGGTATTTGTACCTTGATAGTTCTTCATATCTTATGGTCTATATGTTTCTCTTATTTTCTGCTGCAGAGGAGAAAAGGCACTTAGGATATAGTTCAGAAATCTTCATCTTCTGCCTGCATCTCACATATGAACATGACACCTGAAACCCAGCTATACAAACCAAAAATAACTTGCAAGCTTACTCATACTAGATTAAGAAATCATGTAAAAGTCTGTGTTACAGCCTTGGGAAAAGCAAAATAGGTGTAAGTGTAAGTGGCTGGTAGAATGTGTGCTGAGAATGAACATTTCATGGTTACAGCAGATGGCATCTTCTCTCTGAGCTGTCAGAAAGCATAATATAGAGAAGAAAAGGTCAAAAACTCCTCTGGGATCCTACTGGTACTTAAAGGTTATAATGATTGAAAAAGATTGCATTAAGTCTACATACATCATCACTTCAGATGTCGCTCCTCATCTCCAGTAGAAGCAGAATAGGCCTTCGTAAGAGATTTGTTCAGTAAAATATGTTTTGGCACTATAGTTGAAAACACTAAGATGACTGAAAGGCAGCCAAAGGGGTCCCCTTATCTGATGATCGATGATTACATATGATTGATGGACTGATTTTCCTACCAGAAAGTGCTAACCTGTTGTCACTACTGAAACAAATGCAATGAGATCCACACACAATTAATTTACAAAATGCCAGAAGTATCTTAACTAGTCAAAGAAACCCTTTATTTTTCTCCTCCATAGTTTATAATGGTTTAATGAAGGACCTACCAACTAAAATATCAAGTAATGTAAAACCAAGTGGAAAGAAAACAAATGCCAGGAAATATATTCACTTTCACATAAAATATGGGGAAATATCCCTACCTCTTCTTCTTCCATCCCACATCCCTCCCTCCAGCCCTCTCTCCTTCCCTTTTCTCTTCCTTTTCTACTTAACTTTTACATGCTTTATAATGAGATTAAAAAAATAATTCATCAGTCAGTACAGAATACTATCTTTAGAGAATATCGATAAGGAGGTACATTTAAAGTATTTGTAAAACAAGTTGCAGAAAGTAGAGGACTGCGTAGAACACTGTGCCTTTAATTGCTTTCAGAATCCTTTCCAGCACTCTGCAGAGGCTATTTTGAGAGTGACTAGAGTAGCCTGTCTTCAAGCTAGGTCAGTACTTCCTGCAGAGGCCTCTCAGGACATCTGGCCTGCAAGATGCTCCTGGAACAAAGGGTCCGCACTCTTCTCAAGAAAGTTTAGGAAAGATTGCATGCTAGCTTCTTCTTCTCAGATATGTAAAATCCATGCTGCCATACTAAAAAGCACTGAGAAACAAGGGTAAAATGTGTTTTTTATTTTAGTTAACATGCTCGAAAAGTCTTAAAATCTGGTGCTCCTATTTTTCTACTTTCCACATTACTATATTCTACAAGAACATGCTGTGAAAACGCCCTGCGTGGTCATCCTGTTGCAATGGGAGAATTTACAGAATTCACAGAAACCCCTCATTGCCAGTCTGAATCTTGGAGTCTTTATTAAAAGCCAAGTGACTGCATGGCGGCTCCTATCTCAAAGGCCAGTAGCCAGAAAACATATGCAATATAGTCAGGAAACAGGCCAGAGATGACAGAAACAACAGATATAAATACCAATAAACCAATTTGGTTCTGATGGAGAGCTGAACTGAGATGCCTTGGTGATGGGAGAACAGCCAGGAGACAGGACAAAGGACCCTAACATGGAGACATGTGGCAAGAGCATCCTTGTACCTAGTTCAGACTTAACTAAACTCAGGGCAGGGGGCAGGGTCACAGGAAGCTCTCAGTACGACGTACTGAACTGACAGGCCTACCAACCTACCAGCCAAGTGCCCACCCCTGTCTCCAGGGATGGAGGCCACTACCCACCACCTGGGGGATGGGGGCTTTACCTTCCCCTACCAGGAGGACTAAAGGCAACCCTAAATAAGCATATATAAGGCTTTAAAGCCCTTGAAGTTCACCTTGATGCTAGGCATCTGCATTTAATGAACAGCCCTTCTCATGGTAAGGCTTTCTCATGGTAAGGTGGAGAATTCCCTCCACTAGCCAGAGGTGCCAGGATGGCTGAGAAGTCATCAGCACCTGGGTAGGTGTCGGCACGGCTGCCATTCAGTTTCCTTACTTAGGCTCAGCCACCTTACTTCACTGGGAATGGTCTCTTTAGAGAAGTTCTGCTGCTGAATGCATGAAGTCATCTAGGAACTGAAAGGGGGACCACTGACTAAGCAGTGCTGCAGAGAGGCTACACAGCAAGGATGCTCATTCATGCAAAGCACATCAGACAATAGCAGTGCTAAGGGTATGTGGCATATTATAGAATTATCACAAGGAATTTAGGGGAAATTAGTGGAGTGAGTAGGTAGCAAGAAGCAAAGTATTCCCAAGAACAATAATGTTATTGAAAACATTGAGTATGTGAGGTAAAAAACAAGTGGAGGGGAATCTTTAACATTCGAGATTTGCAACAAAAAAAAGTGATATTAGGAAAAGAAAGCCAGCATCTAATAGCTACATTAGAAGAATTAATACAGTTGTGTCAGTTATTGCATTTTCTGCTGGGAGCAGGAAACAACTTCACTACAAGTGGGTTTTTTCTGATTTTTTTTTGCCAGTGCTGGGACTTGAACTCAGGGCCTGAGCACTGTCCTTGGGCTTTCTCAAGGCCCTTGCTGTACCACTAGAGACACAGCACGACTTTCAGCTTTTTTTTGTATGTATGTGGTACTGAGGAATCAAACCCAGGTCTTCATGCATGCTAGGCAAGCACTCTACCACTAGGCCAAACTCCTGGCCCATACAAATGGTTTCTACTGACATCTTCAAATGTACATTTTTTTCCAGATAAAACCCACATCAACAATTACAAAACTTGTGCTTATATGTAACAAGTGCCCACTTTATTAGATTTGTATCACTTTTGTATATTCAGCTTCCTGACCCAGCCTCACATTGTGGGAATAAAATATTGGCTATAACAAAATAAACTAAAAGAGAAGGGAAGAGACCTAATACTTCAGAGAAGTATACAAAACACACATGGAGAACTGTTTATGAGATGCTACTTTCAACACTGCAGGCCTCCCTGAATCTAACTGGAGCTGCTTTAATTAGCCTTGTTTGGAAATGTTTCATATATGCCAGAATTTAATAAATACAAATTTTAGGGGCAAGTACTAGGTCTGTTTGCTTGTCAGGACACCAACTCCTTTTGCTTGTTTTTCTTATTTCGCTTACTTTTCATGATCCTAGCTCCTTTTGTCATTTTTCTAACTAGAGTATGACTTCTACCTGGGCTGGCCTGGATTATGACCTTCATATTTATGGTTCTCACATAGCTTGGATGACAGGTACACTGATCACACCCGTCTTTTGATTATTTATTTACGTATTGCTTGGACTAATTCAATGACTAATCCCATCACACTCAGCTTCTAGATTACAGGTATCTGGATTACAGGTATCTACTATCTTATTGAATAAATCTTAGAGACAACACTGCCCTTAACTGTCTATTAGATTTACATTACCTCAGATAACTTTCCTTGTGACATGTATTAATTTTTTAATTTGCGTTAACTGAGCCTTTCAGGAAAAGACTTCCAAATACAGCTCACAAGATAAAAGTGACTTCGAAGCACGTAATGTTTTACTAGTTTAATTTTGAAAAAAATCTGTCAAGTTAAAACCTATCTGGCTTTTCTTGAAATTTAACATGTGCTTTCTTCCTGTCAATATACAACTGGAGATGAGTACCACCTGAACTGTTTAAGAACAGTGTTCAGTTGACCAGTGAGAGTCTCTTCCATTTTCTGTTTATTGTCACTTTTTGGTAATGACACAATGTTTTTCTGTTTTATTCTTGGTAGAGTTCCAAGATAATTAGCTATGGTATCTTGATGTCTACAAGATGTGTAGCAATTGACAGACTGAAAAGGTCAAGTAGCTCAAGAAAGAAAAATAAGAGGGTATATTATTACTTTACCTATTCATAAAAACTATTTGTTCTGCATGACAGGGTGGTTGAGGACTCAGTTGATCATGACAGGCCATGACAACAGGCTTTAGAAAATGGAATGAGGGGGGAAAATAATGTATAAACTGTTGATGAAATAAATGGCTCATTCAAGCGATTATCACTTTGTGCTATTATTCAAATGCCATATCTCAATGAAAAGTCTCTCATTTTATCTTATTTTATTTCACAGTGGCAGAACCAAGGCCTCAGATTTGCTTGGTAGGTACTCAAGGTACCTGCCCAGTCCTTCCTTCCTTCCTTCTTTTTCGGGGGGGGGGGCAGTCCTGAGGCTTTAACTCAGGGCCTGAGCACTGTCCTTGGGCTTTCTGCAGGCTAAAGCTCTACGACATGAGCTATAGAACCACTTTTTCTATGTATATGGTACTGAGGAATCAAACCCCATGTGCATGCTAGGTAGGAATTCTATCACTAGGCCAAACTCCCTGCCCCATAACCAGTCCTTTCTGCTTTGGCTTTTTGTGAAATAGGATTTTCTAATGAACTTCCATGTAGCTAGGTACAAGTACACACCACCACACCCATGGAGTCAGCTAACTACCTGACACGGTGTCTGCTAACTTTTTTCCAGGCTGACCTTCAACCACAATTCTTCTGATCTCTGCTTCTAGATAACTGTAATCACAGGCAGAAGCCACCAGTTTCCAGGTATAAGTCATTACTATTCTATAAGAAGAAATCACATGAAATACAGCTTCAACCAACATGGCCTCTGGTTATGAGTAGGTAATATGCAATCTTTGCTAGTAAAATCAATGATAATCTTAGAGATATCTCTTAATGCAATATACTCAAGAAAAATGACTGATACAGAAAAATTTCATATGAACAGTGAAAAATATCTCTATGTTTAATATACAAAGTATGTCTGTTTCTAATAAATTTAACTCAACAGGACATTAGAGAATGTCCTGGGAGGAACTGAAACCAGCAAATTGCAAACAGATGAGACCAAGTGAACTAAAAAAAGAAGTTTATTTTCTGCTTTAAAAATGCAAATGAAGTTCATGATGCTGTTAATACATGAAACATATTGCCAGAAAAATCATTGCCTAAGTCTGAAAGCCTGGCTCTCCTCATTCCCATTGCATGAATCGCCCCTAGAGATCTGATAGGGAGAGAAATGGATCCCTGTGCAGTGTCTGTGAATGAATTTTGAACCAGTTTCTTGAAATGCTGCACCATGATTCACTTCACCATTTCTTGCCTTTAAATCCTGCTACCAGCTCAAATTCCAACCTCATAAATCTAAACATATTTAAATGGGATGCATTTGGGAACTCCACCTCTGTTCAGACAATCTGAGTTTATTATTCTAAGCAGGTATACCTCCTTGGGATACAACAACGGAATGAAAAGATACAGAAAATCAACAATAAGCTACTCTAAATGGAGTTGCCAAGTAGTGCCTATGAGGATCAAAGTTGGGCAAAGACAACCAAAAGTTACTCGAGGTGCGGATTTCCTATGAGCACTGGCAGGTTTACCTGATATTCTATAGCTGGAAAGGTGGATGACAGCCAAGGAAATGTCAGCCACACATTGGGTACCCCAACAACTTTGCTCTCCATGGGAGCTCAAGTTAATGAAAACTTTCTGCTGAGGCAGGAATTATCTAGCTTATAAATAAATGAGCACCGATGGTCTATATAAAGGCAAAAATCCACTTCACTTTTCAAGTTTAAAACCCACCCATTAAAATGCTTTAACTCCTGCACAAGCTACAGCATTAACATTTTTTCTGTCTTTAAACAGTCCTTGAAAACATTTAAACATTTAAGATGGGTGTCTCAAGACCATCTGAACCAAAACTTCTCCAGGGCATGGTTAAAGAATGAACATACCCAAAAGAGACACCAAAGTATGGAACGAGAATTATGGACTGGGATAACAAGAGGGAGGACACAGGTAGTAGAATTGATAAAACAGCCATCAACACTCAGGACAGCATAAGTACAGTTTTAACCAAGGCTTACAGAAATTTACCAGCTACCGTTGCAACCCATTTTCTCTTTTTCCTTCTGGCACAGTATACTCAATTTCTTTATTTTCTGGGCTTCTATGTGTGACCACATGATTGGGGACCTGTTAACATTATGTACCCACAGGTAATGTATGCCATTTGAGTCTATTCTATGAAATCCATTCTTTCTTTATCCTTTTCCACCTGCTTCCCTAATGAGAACAGAAAGCACAACCTTCAACTTGTGTATCCAATGGAAAAGGCTGTAAGTTAAAGTGCCCCCTTGTGGTGAGGAAGAGTTGATATGGATTTCTCAGTCAGAAATACCTTTCAGATTGAGCTAAAATATTTTCAGATTTTATAATCTTGAAAACCATATTTTGATTACCTTTAAGTACTCATACAAAGGATCTGCCATTCAACAAAGCAGTTTTCAAATATAGTGTTGATCAATGTTACGCCTAATTTTAATTATAGAATTCAAAGTACTTAAAATGTAGCATTATGGCCAAGTAAACAATGCTTTTATATCATCTCTTTGCTAGTACACATATTAGTTGTCAGGAATTATATTACATAGCACTACAGTGATGATTTTACCTGATTAAAAGTCCCAACTAATGATCAAACTCATGAAGATTTGGGGAATACTGATTTGGGGAGTACTTGATTTGAACTGAACACACAACCTAATTTTTACTTATGGCAGAAATAATCAGTTTTGCGATTATATATAAACTCCCATTGAAGTTCTTTCCTGAAAGAGAGCATTTAAACTCTCATGCTTCCTTATTTTTTTCTTCTCTTTTGAATGAGCTTAAGGATCTGTCTGTCTGCGACTGGATGAAATGGGAGTAAGAATTTAGCTGACTTTGGAATGAAGAAAATAATTTCCTCATCATCTTATGGTGGATTATTGAAGGGATCTGAAAATGAGACAGGAAAGAAAAAGGCTGAAGCTATTCTGCTATAGGAAAATATATGAGTAGTGTTCAGTAGTACTGGGTGGAAATTCAACTCTTAGACTGAAATACTATATAGCAATGACTGAATTCCAACTCCTTCAAGTTGTCTTCCATGACCCTGACTCTTTCTAGGTCTTTCTGTGATGTGTCCAGTGCTGACTTTAATCAAAGGAAGATTCTAAGATAGCCCTTGGTGCAGTTGTCAAAATATACGGCTGTTATTGCTCTACATTTTATATTCACTGTCCTATTCTCCTTCCATCAGTTTCATTAAAAGTTGTAACTATGCATAGACATAGATACACATGACCACGCATCCCCCTTCCCCTACCCCCACCCCCCTCCCCGCATACCCAAACATACACAGGGGCATAGAGCTAACCGTCATAGTTCTTGCATGTCAAATGAGAATGCAGTATTTGGATAGAGGGCTTTCCCTCCATGGGCAAGGAAACAGGAGCTAATCAAGAAGGATGGAAATCCTGTGGTCCAGGAATCAGGACTAACTTACTCTGATTTCAGCATGTCCCTTCAGGGATGTGTCTCCACTCTCTGGATACATCAGTTTATCCCGATGCTAAATGTATGTGACAGAATGGAATGGTGCTATGTTCACAAATTCAAGATTCCACCATTTCTGGATATATATCCAATTCCATGGGGAAAGCATCTAATTGGCTGAGACTAGAAAATAGCAGGAACATTCTACCTGTGGGTTCTTCCTGGGGTGGGAGGGGGGGGTGGTAAGGGTTGAGCCCTGTGGGCTGCTCATACAGCGTGGATGACTCTGAAGCATCCATAGCCTCTGTCTCTAATGAAACCTATTTTAAAAAGTAAGTCTTTCATCCTCAATCCTAGATAATCCAAAGGGCAGGAAATCAAACATTTTCTAGAATCCTATCTTCCAAAAGGATGTATAAATATTCCAGGAAATATAAATCCACATGATTTAGAAAGGAAACAGTAAAATTTTATATGACTCATATCTTACAAGTTTTTTTTTAGGAGAGTGGGTGGTGGGGTTTAAACTCCTGGCCTGGGTGCTGTCCCTGAGCTCTTCAGCTCAGGGCTACCACCCTACCCCTGGGCCTGGGGCATTGTCCTTGAGTTCTTCAGTTCAAGGCTACCATTCTACCCCTTGAGCCCCCGTGCCACTTCTGGTTTTCTGGTGGTTGAGTCTCACAGATTTTAGTGCCCAGGTTGGCTTTGAACCATGATGCTTAGATCTTAGCTTCTTGAGGAGCTAGGATTACAGGCAAGAGCCATTGCAACTTTTAAGTTTTATATTTCCTGATTTGTAGAATCAGAACTTGAAGAATATACCATACAACTTTTTTTGTCTTTTGTGTGTTCATAGGGGATTGTTTTTAAATGTTTTAATAATACCAAGGCTCAATGACAAGAGTGCTGACTTATATGTGTGAAATTCTGGGTCTAATCCCCAACACAATATAAAAATCTTGTTTTAATTATATTGTGGTATTTATGAGAAATATCTGATGAACACTGAACTAGAAGTTGGGAAATAGGTAATTCAACAAGATTAGAGGCTATGATTTTTGTGTTCATAAGATAATGTTCTCTCTTTTCCCATCAAAAAGCAACCTAAAGCCTAAATCTGTCATTGCATGTGGTTGAGCTACCTGCTTTGAGCTTCAGTTTCCAAAGTAGAAGCTCAATGTAAAATGAGAATAGAGCTCTTTTCTTTAAATAAACCCTGTATCTGATTGAACTATGCCTTCTATCATTGTCATTCCAGGGATTCTTACCTACTAGTAAATGCTTTCTTGCTTCCCATGGGACCATACATTACAAGGATAGGGAGAATGCTAATTATATTTCAATTTCCTGCACATTGAGCTCTGTGCTTTAAACTGGAGCAGCTCATGGTGGGATTCAATAAATATTGATTTAAATATATTTCAATCAAATTTACCAAGTAATGCTCTCATTTTTCTCTATTTAATATCATCTTCATTCAAGAAGGGTCATAGTTACTACAGTAAAACATTATTATGAGACATCTTCTATAGAAAGAATATTTGCTGAATTAAATCAACAAAGATGGAAGGAAGAAAGGAAGGAAGGAAAGAAGGAAGGAAGGAAGGGAGGGAGGGAGGAAAGAAGGAAGGGAGGAAGAGAAGAAGGGAGGGAAAGAGGGAGGAAAGAAGGACAAATAGAAAGAAGAAAAGCAGAAGGAAGGTGGGCACATAGGCAGCCAGCCTCAAGGAATAATTTTAATTCTTTGTACATGTTAGCAATTTGCTGAGACTCAATATATTTTCTATCTCCATCTCCAACTACCAATTCAATATACTGCAATTAAATCTATCCACTACGTGCTTTCTTCTAAAGATCAAAATATTTTCCATTCATCCATAGAATAGCATCTGAGGTTTACATATCAATTTCCTCTGAATGTACTGATATGTTTCTTTAAATCTATTAATGTTTTAGTCTCCATGAAATGTTAATAGTCACATCAGGATTGACATGTATTTAAAAAACATAGCACTACAACTGTGATTATTTCTCTTTAGTCTACAGATGAATTCTCTACTAGGTTGACATTTTAACCTACATCCTGGTGAGAAGCAAGAAATTAGAAATAAGCCTCTTTGGTGGAGGCATCATTGGCCATTATCTGCTAATTAATTATGGTTTCACAGCTTTATACATTCTTACTTGACAAGGTGATGCAGCTTTCGGACATTTTACTTGAATGAAGACAGAAGGCATTGGTTTCCTGAAGAGAGAGTCTATTCAGTAAGTGAGGCAAGTCAGAAACACTTAAGTTTTCCCGTGAACATGTCTTCCTGACTTTAGAAAGTCTGAAAAGAGCAAATGCTTTAAATTTGATTTGATTACAAGTAGAATGGAATGTTAAGATAGTCTCTGGTAAATCAAGGTCCTAAGGTAAAGTGTTATTATGATCACAACTCCAATTGTGTGAGAAAATATGTTTGGAGTCATAACTACATCTGAAAAAATCTGTCTTCTAGCCTGTTACTTGGTAAAGTTTCTACCAACAGGGCAAGTTTCACAGACATGAAAATATCTATTTGGCACCATCTATACTATCTGAGATAACTTTTTTGGGGAGTCTATTCATCTTTGAGAAAAATAATAAAGATGTTGCTACAGTGGGTGTAAATCCCACACCATCTGGTTTGGTTGCTAACAGTTCTCACCTCGGTCACACTAGGATTTACAAAGCAATTTTTAGCACATTGCTCTAGTCTCCACTACCTGCTGTTTGACATCTCACATTCTCCTTTCACATCCCAAAGGCAATGTTCTAAGTGGATAGCAGTGCATAGGATTGAATTTTTAAATATCTGCACCTACCATGGATATGGAAGGCTTTATCAGACACCAAATAATTTGCTGATTAAACACAGGGACAGACTTCAAGTTTTTTCTCTATTCAGAATACATTTTAACAGCCACTGTTGGGCAAAAATTAACTGTTTATTCAAATATGTAGCTAGAATAACCAACTGAACTCCTTTCTAATTAGTATTTTATCATGAGATGCTCATGAATGAACTCATCTTGCAATCTTATTTGTAAGAAGATAATTTGTCTCATGCATTTGAATTTACACTGCTTTTGTGTATCAGCAACTGCACTGCAATTATATTAATTCCCAGCTTTTGAGAATATTGGCATTAGTAATGACACTATAAGAAATCTATGTCCAGTAGCTTATTTCTGGTTTGTCAACTACTACCTTTCCAACTCATTTGGGGGTATTACTTACTCTTGCTCAGAGAGATGTGCTGGATTATTCTGCTGAGATAGCACTGAACGGGAAGTAGTAGGCAAAATGTATGGGATATTAAAACCTTTTTCAAATAGTCATGTCAATCACTGAGAGGTAATACAGATACCTAGCAAAAATTAATTGTCAACTGCCATGAGATCTGACTGCTTTTAATTAAAGATATAAAGGTTTTGCTATATTTTTAAATTATTTACATGCATAAAGCATGATGGATAAGGAATATGGGATAAAAACCTTACTGATACCTGTATTTTGGCTATTTATGTGTCTGTTGAAGGGTTACAAATTTATTTCACCACATAATTTTAATGTAATTTTACTGGGGCCAATAATAGAAATTCTTAGTTGCAGGCTAATAGCAAAAGAAAAATTAAGAAGAGTAATTGCTAACCATTGCAAAGATGATCTACGTGTAGATCATCTTGCTAGCTACAGGTTTAAGTTAATACAAAAGCAATCCCAAACAGAACTGAACAAAAAGAAAAAAGAAATGATGAATTAATTCCAACTCCACAACCACCAACTCATCAACTGAGCCATGTGTTTCCTGTGTGGAAGCCTATGAAGAAAAGCAAGCAGCAGGAGTATTATAAAGCTATTGTGATTACGTATCATCCATCCATGTACCTATTCAATGGTATACTGTATCCTAGCCACTGTTTTTTTAATGCGGAAGTTTGTGACACAATGTTTTGATCAAAAGCAGGAAAAGGCAGGATGAAGAAACAAGACTAGGAATAGAACAACAGTGAATGATTCTATGGTTGAACAAATATTTGATCATCCATACAGCAAGCTCTGAATTGAATTGTAATCATCAGAACTGGCCAGTGTTGGTCTGACTCTTAAATTCTATTTTGCACTGTTTCCACAATGTGGGTTAAAAGCTGTGACAAATCAACAAGTATCACTGTATAACTGAGAACTGCAGGTCAGCCAATGACCCCATACCTCAATGCAAAATATCAGGTCCTTCCTGGAGGAAGGACCATACAACTGTACCAGAAGATACTACTTAGCTCCATCATTTGAGTCTGCTAAATTCTCTATTTTCTTCAAGCCAGACTGAACTCTTACTTTTATTTGTAATTAAGATACTTTGTTCTCAGCTTCAAAGCAAAAACCTCTCAAGAACTGAGCAAAATGTACTCTATTAAAGTAGACATGAGAGCCAATTTTAAATCCCTGCAGGCAAAAAGGTTAAGCTAGCCCTAGACCTGCAAGCACACATTCACATAGCCATCTACAAAAGAAGGAGATGTCTGTGTTATTAGACGGAGGGTTTATAATTAAAAGTGACCATCCACTGAAAGTGGAGGAGGACTGGGTGTGAGTCACGGAACATAAAGTCAAGAGTATTTTCATTTGAATAAGCTTTAAAAAGAAGGAAGAAGCTTTCTACAGTTCATCTCTATGAAGTCGTGTCTTCTCTAACACATTTATCTCTCAGTAACACATCCTCTTGATAGCAGATCATGTTTATTTCTCTGAGAATACATTTCATATACTCTTGACCACAAGAATAAGTGGGAAAAAAACAAACAGAACACTAGGATAAAACTAAATATTGTGATTTATTCCATAAGTCATTTCCACTCTATGTGACTATTTTTATCAAGTTTCTGATTTCAGTTTATCCCAATGTACTTTTGTGCATTTCACCTTGTACCAATTTGGCATGAAATTTACAATTGCAACCTCCTAATGAAAGTGATATGAATATACACATATACCATTCTCATATACCTAGATTATACAGAAAGGGGAGCAGAGAGAGACAGAGAACAAGAAGAAAGAGAGGAAAGAGAGGATTCAATTTGAACTTTCAAAGTCTAAAACTAAAGAGCAAGGGATGATGGTGTAAGAACATATGTTCAATACTAGTAAACAAGCAAAGTGGATGTGATCTCTGTGTCTCTTTGTAACTTCCATGGTTAGAAGACATAAACCACATAATCTCTCGATGGACTGCCTTTCTAAGAGTTTCTTGCACTTCAAATCAGCTGACAGAATGGAATGCTCTGGTGATTGAGGTTTTTACTTTATAGAAGCAGTTACAGAAGCCTGGCACAGGCTTTGGCGTGAAATGTATTTATGAATTACGGGGAGCAGGACCAGGTTGTTACTTACCACCAGAGTGTGGTGGGGGGCCGCAGAGCAGAACCACTCCCTGACCTTCACGCACTGACACGGTACTCCTCATCTTGGTTTTAAAATTTTCAAGATCTAATACAGAAACACAATGAAATAAAAATAACCCTGAGTATCACGGAAGATGATTACATACCAAATCATTATTTCCTAACTTAAGAAAACAATTCTAAGCCCTTTTCCCAGGAAAGTCAAGAGGAAAATAGGACTTTCCTCTTTTCAAGAGGAAAATCAGAGATTGATTTCTTTATTCAGGCTTTTAGAATATCAGCCATATAAATATAGTTCCACGGATCCCATGTTGATGATAAAGGGGCAAAAGGAAATGAATTTTCCAAAAAGACAAAGTAAATATCACAGTGAATCAAATCAGCCAAGCAATATGATTTGGAGAAGGAAACAAAATATTTTGAAACAACAATTCTACCTAGTTCCACATCTATGTCAGTGATTCATCATATCATAAAGACCATTACCTTCACATAGTCAAAAAGATAAACAACTCAGCAAATTAAAATAATGGATTATAATACACTAAATTAACTTGATTATACATAGTTAGATTATTTATAGAAATATTTAAAATAGGGCCGGGAGTTTGGCCTAGTGGTAGAGTGCTTGCCTAGCATGCACGAAGACCTGGGTTCGATTCCTCAGTACCCCACATACACAGCAAAAAGCCAGAAGTGATGCTGAGGCTCAAGTGGTAGAGTGCTAGCCTTGAGAAAGTCCAAGGACAGTGCTCAAGCCCTGAGCTCAAGCCCAGGACTGGAAAAAAAAAGAAACATAAATATTTTAAATATACACTTTCTAGTCACAGGTTATATTTGTCTCAAACAACATAGATATCCCTGGATATTAACAACTAAGCCGAAATTAATGGGTCAATAATAAACTGAAACCACAAATTTCTAGTTGTGGCTAAAAAAGGCAATTATTTTATAAGTACCCAGGAAATTTGTTATCAGCATTTAATAACTTTTTAAAAAAATAGCAATTAATATAAAATACTATCTTTTATTACCAGTGGTTATTTTTAGACATTTAATTTCTTCCCATAACAGTGTAAGATAGCAAATACGGTTCGTATTTTCAAGTTTAAATTACAACAGAGAGAAATCTGTATTGTTGGCATGTTTAGAAAAGCCCATTCCCATAGGGAAAAGAAATTAGAAATTGCTAATTTTCTTTTTTTTTTTTTTTGCCAGTCCTGGGGCTTGAACTTAGGTCCTGAGCACTGTCCTTGAACTTTCACAAGGCTAGAGCTCTACCACTTGAGCCATAGCACCATTTCGAGCACTTTTTTTTTGGATGTATCTGGTACTGAGGAATTGAATCCGGGTCTTCATACATGTTAGGCAGGCACTCTACCACTAGGCCAAATTCTTGGCCCCGAAATTGTTAATTTTCTAAAAACAAAGTCAAACACAAAATGTGACTTACACATTGAATATCACAATGAGGGAACTTTCTGTATCAGAACAATTTCCCTGAGCTGTGAAAGCACTTATTCACTTCATAGGTCTGAAAGGTGGACAAAAACTGCCTGAGAGGCAATGACACAAAGTATGCTCATTTACACTACAACTTAGATAATTTCAACTCTTCATTGAAATACATAAAATGCAAAGCAAGTACCACTAAATTGATTAAAAAATATAACCTACAGACAGATATAAATATTCCAAGCATCTTAAATCAAGATATCATCAGGAAAAAAGGTCCCTGTGCTCCATTTTATTGACACTGCAAAGTAACACAATTGCTAATTTATCATGTATTGAACCAACTGAGTAAAATGCACACATAAGTGTGCTCAGAAAAGAACTTTTTCTCCCCATTTTAATCAGAGAAGGTATGCTGCAGAAATGTTCTGAGACCCAAGCATTTTGTCATCTTAAATCTGTTACTAAAATGTTATGTTTCAAAACATCAAGGCTATAAAACACAACTGAGTTGGAACACAAAACTTAAACCAGCCAAATGAGTTTTCATGGTTAAGTGAGAATAAAACATATCAGAATGGAGCCTATTTGTGTACAAAATATTTCCAAAGATGACAGTTTTGGAATCTACGTATGCTATTTTCCTGCTCCACTCCTTGTTTTCTTCTAGGACATTTGAAAATTTCCCATCATGGATCTTAGCTAGAAGGTAAAAAAAATAGTTCTCCAGAAAGCAAGAATGTTTTCTCCAAAGGCAAAATATTGTTTGTCTTGGAAAGAGTATTCCTGGCACAGATATGCGCATCATAATGCAACCAGAATGGATGCTTTTCTTATGGTAGAGGAAGGCAAAGGACTTGTTTTGGATGCCTGCCTGATATGGTAGTTCAAAGAGTGTAAGCATCAGGGTAGCAAATATATATATATATACATATATATATATGTATATATGTGTATATATATAGAGAGAGAGAGACTTGGTTACTTGTAAGTCAGGTTATATTTTTCTTCCCCAAGCAGCATCCCCTAAAACTCATGTGTTGTATTTCCCAAGGTTGGGTTCAAGGACTACCTGCATCAATATTACTTAGAGTCTTTATTTCAAAATATACAGATCCTATTTCCACCCTATACCCCTGTTATAATAATCACAACCTATTATCATTACTATTTTTATTTCTATTATTAAGTCTATATAGTACACATAAAGAAAACAGGCAATACTAGTTTTTAAGTTTGTCTTATTTCACTTAATATTATTTCACCTGGTTTTAATCACTGTCCTGAAAATGGCATAATTTGATTTAAATTTTTAGTCAAATAATATTCCAATATATGTATATGTGACATTTTTTCGTATATTTTTATTGTAATTAACAGAAGGGTTACATGATATTTGCCAGATAGATGGTGCATTAGTTCCCATACATTGATACCCTTTCACACGTTTTTTTCTGATGGCAGCACAGAATTCCATTGTGTATAAATACCACATCTTCTTGATCCAACCATCAATGGAGGTACATCTGGGTTGGTTCCATATTTTTGCTATGGTAAATAGTACTGCAATGAACACCATTGTGCTAATGGCTTTAGTATGTCCTTGTTTCTGGATGATTGGGTAAATGCCAAGTAGTGGAATTGCTGGGTCATAAGGGAGCTCTATGTTTAGTCTTTTGAGGAACCACCATACTGCTTTCCATAGTGGTTGAACGAGTTTGCACTCCTACCAACAGTGTAGTAGTGATCCCTCCTGGCCACATCCCCTCCAGCATCTGTTGTTATTAGATTTCTCAGTCATGGCTATTCTAACTGGAGTGAGGTAGAATCTTAGAGTTGTTTTCATTTGCATTTCTTTTATGGCCAGAGATGTTGAGCATTTCTTCATGTGTCTATAGGCCATTCTTTCTTCTTCAGAGAAGACTCTCTTTAAGTTCTTGGCCCATCTTTTAATGGGATGGTTGTTTCTTTGGAGATTTGTTTTGGAGAAATTCAATTTTTTTTTAGCTGTGGACATATTTTAGATATGAGGCCTTTGTCCGTTGTATGGTTAGTGAAGATCTTCTCCCACTCTGTGGACTTTCTATTTAACTTGCTAAGGGCTCTGAATTTTTGCAAAGTTCTCTAACTGAACCTTATATATACTAAATATCATTTTGTGATTTCCAAAAAAGTTACAATAAGTTAATCCAAATTAAGTATCTTAGAATAAGTCTGGAAATTTTGGAGAATATGAAAATTATCTATGAGACAGAAAACTTATTAAACATTCACTTAGTGACCAAGGGTAGAAAGATAAGTGGTTAGTTATTCAATAAATATTTATTGGGAGCCTATGAAATTCAATTTAATACATGCTATGTATTATGTATAGATGTATCAAAGCCAACAGAAGCATTTTATTATCGTTTAATAGTTGTACGAAGGATTCTTTTAACAAGTCAGTTTGTGAATATAATGCTTCTTGCTCTATAACAGCCTTTCTATATTCTCATTCCTCTTTGACCCATTCTTTCCCTGACTTTTCTTAATTTTGTGGTATCTACAGTAAGTTCTTGAATAGCTTCATTGGTGACAAGGTCAAATGTATGGAGGAATGATACTAATGAAGATGCAGGAAAGGAATCAGAGAACCTATGAGAGTCTGCTAGGTGGATGATGGATGCTATGTATAAACAGGTGGACAGTTATATTTAGTATAACTTTAGCTCGTTTGTTTTTTTTTAATGGCTGCTAACACTGGACATGTGTTCATCTGTTTA
This sequence comes from Megascapheus bottae, assembly GCF_031878675.1. Lineage (NCBI taxonomy): Eukaryota > Metazoa > Chordata > Mammalia > Rodentia > Geomyidae > Megascapheus > Megascapheus bottae. The sequence continues at coordinate 39,392,281 of NC_143510.1, forward strand.
TGGTCTATCCAAAGACACTTTACAGGAAAATATATGCATATCTTTGCCCATTTCTTTTTATTTAATTTAGTGTACGTGTAATGAATGGGAGGGGGAGGTAGGGGTTCATTTACATAAATAATCTTGACTAGGAATAAAGTTAGAAGACTCACTATAACAAAATTAAGACATGGTATGTAGCCAAATGAAAAAGACAGATTCGGGCTGGAAAAGTAAAATAACAATGACTTTACAAATCAAAAGAGAAAACTCAAGAAATAGACCTTTACAAACATGTTCAGCTACATTTTGACAAAGGTCCAAAATCACATCCATTTGAGAACAGACTTTCAATAAAAAATGATACTGGAGGGCCAGGAGTTTGGCCTAGTGGTAGAGTGCTTGCCTCGCATGCAGGAAGACCTGGGTTCGATTCCTTGGTACCACATTCATAGCAAAAAAGCCAGAAATGGTGCTGTGACTCAAGTGGTAAAGCTCTAGTCCTGAGAAAGCCCAAGGACAGTGCTCAGGCCCTGAGCTCAAGGCCCAGGACTAGCAAAAAATTTTAAAAAAGATACTGGAATAAAGGGACCACCCAGCTAATAAAATAATCCTATACTGAATTTAACACTGCTATAAAAACTGACTCAGAACAGGCCATGGATTTCATTGTAAATACAAAAGCACAGATAATACATAATATCTTAGGTATTTGGTTATTATTTAGTATTTTATTTTCCTGGTAGATCTCCGCATCTATCCTATAGAAAACAGGAGGACAGGAACACACCCGGTGAACAAAAAAGACATGAGGAGATATTGTGAAGAGTCTAATATTCACGTGCTCGATCCAGTGTCTGATTCCATGACATACATGTAGTTGGAGCTGGTTTTGCATAGATTACTCAAGGGAAATAACTACTAGAGCCTACAAGTCTATCCACGGATGGCTTTAAATCCTCCAAAAGCAAGTATCATCTCTCAGAAACTAAGTCTAGGAAACACCATGTTAAACCAACATTAAGTTTCCATAGATAGAATAAGTTAGACTCCTTAATAGAAACAAGATGAGGGGTGGGGGTGGGGGAGGGAAATGGGGACCAAGGCATGAGAAAGGGTATCAAGGTTTGTGAAGCAATGCACCTTCTATCTGGTGAATATAATGTAACCATTCTATTAATTACAATTAAAATACCTGGAAAAAAAGAAAATAGGCACTGAGTAAGACTTTTAAAATAGGATATCACACAGTATCCTAATCATAGCCGATCAAATGTTTTCAGGGTCGAGGGCTGGGAGAACGTTTTATGAGAAATTCTGCCTAAGGCCATATTTGCAATTAGTACATAAATATTTCAAACACCATCAGCAAGAGAATGCAAGGTGAAACTGACTACTTTTCATTTTAAAAAAAGATTAAAACTGAACATAAAATGTAAAAATAGTTTGAATGTGTGACCTGCTAATTGATAGTGTTAAAATTTAAAACTGTAAGAATTCTCCTCAAAATATCTAGTGATCATTGGCATTAAGAATGGCAGGATGGGGCCGGGGGTGGGGGAGGATTTGGCCTAGTGTTAGAGTGCTTGCGTAGCATGCATGAAGACCCAGGTTCAAGTCCTTGGTACCACAGACAGAAAAAAAAGACGGAAATAGCGCTGGGTCTCAAGTGGTAGAGCTCTAGGCTTGAGAAAGCCCAAGGACAGCTCTTAAGACCTGAGTTCAAGGCCCAGAACTGGCAAAAAAGAAAAAAGAATGGCAGGAATATACATACTTGTAGGCACAGTAACAATACAGGGTGGGAGCCAAGCGCTGGTGGCATGTAATTCCAGTTACACAGGAGGTTGAGATCTGAGGATACTGATTCAAAGCCAGCTGGGGCACCAAAGTCTGTGAGACTCTTAACTCCAACTCACCACCATAAACCAGAAGTGACACTGTGGCTCAAAGTGATAGAGCAGTAGTTTTGAGTTGAAGAGCTTAGGCACAGGGCTCAGGCCTGTCAGGAACAACCAAAAGTAAATAAATGAACAAACAAACAAAATACAGGTGGGCAAAGAAAAGATACAGCACCCTACCTTAGTGCATTTTGGAAAAAACAAAAAACATAAAACCATGTGCCATCATTGTTCTGATGTATGGGTACAGCTGAGGCTACACAGAACAGCAGCCAAAGATTCCCAGCAATAACACCAACTGGGGCTTTTAAAATCCCAGAGATAGGTCAAGACCTCAAGCTACATCTCCTTGAAGTTTTATGTAAGGATGTCCCCTCAAATAGCTATCTGAGCTCTGAAGACAAATTTTTATTTTTAGATAAGCCAATCCCTGTACTTTGTTTGATTGCACTTTGTTTAATATATATGCATACATATATGTATCATAATCAATTTCTAGATGATGATGAAATTCATATTCTCTGTCCTAAGAGTCATTTAGTCCTTCAGAAGGTGTGTATGCGAATATGTGTATATGGTGCGGATAAATTCTGCCTGCATATTTACACAATAGGGTATCATCTCACACTTTTGAGTTTTCCAAGCACAAAATTTTGTTTATACTCTAAACTACTTCTTTCAACTTATTTAAAGTATGCTTTTTTTCAAGATCTAGTTAAAAACTATCTTCTTTTGTGAAAGAAGCATTTTAAAACAATGTTTATTTTAACTGCATTTTAGGTTGGTCTTCTCTAGGATATTAAAGGTGAGGGTATAAACATCCTCTCTCTTTTCTTGCTTCCTACTGAAGTTCACCTATGGTGTCTATCTTACCTAAGCATCCAGCTTTTATTCAATCCAGCAAGGATAACCTCAGCTATACTGGCCAAACACTAGGCTTCTCTAGTGGCTTTCAAATGCTGCTCTACACCATTAGTTGAAATAACAGTATCTACTAACAAAAAATAATCACATTGAATTCCTAGAAATACCAAGTAATCTAATGAAGTGTGAATATGAAAAGAGAGCTATTTATATTTTAAAAATTCAGTCTTTTGAGAAACTCACTAAAGAAATTTCCTTTCCCCTCTTTCAAAACTGATACCCATATACATAGAGTGAGCAAGACAACCAAAACTACTAAGAAAATACAAAGTAAATTTTATTCTGTTTGTTCTATTTGTGCAACCAGAGGGCTTCAGAAACATTTTGTGTTATCACTCAAATGCAAAGAAAAATAATTGGAAATCACAGCAACTTCATAATTGGTGTATTTTGTATAAATACTACAATGAACTCCTACTGTCAATTGCTCAAGGAAGAGTGTTTTGGCACACTAAAAAGGCTAAAAACCAAAAATTCAATTATTTACAGAGTTGTGTATTCAAGGAAAAATTTAATCAATGATGATATGTATGAATCTTTTATAAAGATTTAAGCCATATCTCCAATTCTACCTTTTTGTTGGTTAACTGACTTAGATAAGAATCGTACAGACTTTTCTGCCAGGTCTGGCTTCAACCTGCAATCTTCATATCTTAGCTTTCTGTGTAGTTAGGATTTACAGGCATAAGCCATGGTCCAACTGGCCAATTTGGGTATTTTGATTACTTTTTCTTTTTGTCAGTCATGGAGCTTGAACTTGGCCTGGGATCTATCCTGGGCTCTTCAATTCATGGCTACTGCCCTACCCCTGTATCCCTGGAGCCACAGCCCCACTTCCTGTTTTCTAGTAATTAATTGGAGATAAGACTCTCACTTTCTTTAATGTCTGGGCTGGTTTTGAACCCTGATATTTAGATCTCTGCCTCCTGAGTAGCTAGGATTACAGGCCTGAGCCCCCACACCCAGCAATTATCTTAATTTCATTCTCTAAGGAGATGATAATATCATGATCATTTCTTCTGTATAGGAAGCCATGTAGGGTTTTTTTGTTGCTTTTTCTCTCTCCAGGATCAGGACTTGAATTCAGGGACATGCACTTGATTAGCTGAGACTCTATCACTCGATGTGCCTCTTAAGTCTGGCATTCTAGGAAACTAGGATTACAGGTGTGAGTCACTGGCTTATGGCCCTATTTTTTTAATGGTATAAAACTATTTTTAAGATTCAACCATAATCTTTGACATAAAATCAGACAAATGAGTACAAAGAAATAACATACCTTTAAGATACAGGAATTTAAATCTTGATAAGAAATGGGGATAGGAGAAAATTTAAAAGTTCAAATATTAATTGGAAAGTATCTAATAAGTATTTCTAGTATTAACATTATTTACTTCTTGAAGTAGTATTTGTTAATATAGACAAAATAATCAATATTTTTATTTATGCCAATTCTGGGACTTGAACTCTAGGCCTGGGCATTGTCCCTGAACTTCTTTTTGCTCAAGGCTAGTGCTCTATCACTTGAGTCACAGTGCCAATTACAGTGGGTCCTTTGGCCCCACTTTTTTGGTCAGTTTTGGGGCTTGAACCCTGGGCCTGGATATTGTTCCTGAGTTCTTCAGCTCAAAGCTAGTACTCTACCACCTGAGCCACAGCACCACTCCTATTTCTTTTTTCTTGGTGGGTAAGCAGAGATAAGCCTCATGGACTTTAGTGCCTGGGTTGACTTTGAAATATGATCCTCAAATATCAGCCTCCTGGATAGCTAGGATTTCATTTGTAAGCCCCACAGGTGGATGGCTCCTATTTAATTTTTATCACCACAGTTTTCTATAATTTCTACTTACTCAACACCTCACAGCTAGTTGAATATTTCCTCAGTAATATCCGTTGAATTAAACACCTGGGATTATAAGTCTCCCAGCATTTGCTATGTCTCCACAATAGTTTAAAATTTCATAATATTACTGCCTTTAAGAGATGAAATTTTAAGGATAGAAGATTTTTCACTATAAACATATTCTATCCCTTACAGAAATAATAAAAAATAAAAACAGGTCTGAGCACCCGTGGCTCAAATTTATAATCCTAAAGAGGCTGAGATTTGATTAAAGCAGTTCACAGCTCTTCCAGGCAAGAAAGTCCATGAGGCACATTTCCAATTAAGGAACAAAAAGCCACAATTAGAGCTATGGCTGAAATGGTAGAATGCTAACCTTGAACTATAAATTTTCATGGATAGCACCTAGGCTCTAAGTCCAAGCTCAAAATAGACAAAAATTAAATAAATAAATATATATACATTCTAAATAAAAATAAATAAATATATAAATAAAATGAAAAGTGTAAAGTTCAACAACATAAATACCAGGAAATAGATACATGAAAGAGCTTTGGTAGAGCCACGCAGAATGGGAAGACAAATGAAGACAAGGGGAAGAGAATACAAATATTCAATTCACATCCTACAAAAGTACGAAAAGGTAAATATGGGTTGGGATGGATGGGTAAGAATGTTGATAGTGATGAAGTTAATTGCAATGGACTATATTATGAACTGCTTTGTTGAAAGGTAAGTCCTTTATACAACTACCTGACAATAAGCATTAATGCAGAAGTTTTCTGAACTCTATACACACTCACGCACAAGTGGAAAGGCAAGTAGATGAGGAGAGGAAGAAAGAAAGGGGAAAGAGTGAGGAGAGAGCTGAGAATGAGGGAGGAGAGGTTAAATCAGGAAGCTTTAACTTTGCCTTACTAACAGGTAATTTGGAGCATATTTCCACGCAGTTCACAGGCTGCAAGAACATGCATGAGCTGATACTGTATGATTAACCTTGTTAAATTGAGGGAATATATTTAGATTTGCTTTTTCTTTAATTAAAGGACCAGTTCATACTCGAAGATTTCACTTAAGTAAGAAAGGAGACCTCAAAGCTTCTTTGGCAAACTGTATGAAGGAGATAACTTTACTTGCAGTGATACAGGAGGCCAGTTTGTAAAGGATCTGTGATGATTTTAATATATAAGAACAGTTGGAGATGCACACAGTGTATCTGATAAGATACTTACAACAAATCTGTGAGAAAATCAGGACAGATAGTTTTTCCCAATGGTCACATAACCAAATGAAGGGCCCAAAGCTTATATTTTGTGTAATATGGCTCAGTTGGTAAGTGTGACATCTGAGATTTCCAATATGAAGAATCAGAAAAAAATACCATAGCCAGATCAAATCAGAAGCCTCTGACTCCTGATTGGCCTTGATAAAATCCACTCCTATAAAGCTCAAATGGATACTCTGCAGAAGGGCCCTTGGGGAAGCCATGGTTACTTTGTTCATTCTTTCAATAATTCAAGTTGGTTTTCAAGAGATCTTATCAATGCCTCTGAGGCTAAATAGGAGGTATACATTGGGGAGGTGTGTGAAAAGGAACCTCTATATCTTCCCATGCATTCCTGTGGTTTTGTGTCTCAACAATTAGTGCTAACACTTGCCCAGAAGCCCATAGGATTTGCTGTGAAGAGATAAGGAACAGATCAATGAGAAAGAATTTCCAAACTGGACGTTCACAGCCCCATAACCAGCAGTAATTGGGTCCTGCTAGAGATCAATTCTATTATCCTATATAGTTGTGCATTCTTCATTTCCTCCATTGCATAATGTTCTAGCAAATAGTGGCTGATTATTAATTTAGCAGCCATATCCTCCAGTAAAGTGTAAGCACTTTGATGAAACATTGTTGACAGCCAAAGAGCTTAGTGTGCTCCATGTACTGAATTCATAAAACAAATGTTAAGTGTTGTCAGAAAGTGATCTCGCTCATTTTTAACACAACATTAACTTACAGAAAATGAAGTAATCTAGGACTAGAAGATTGAGAATCTGAGATTGCTATTTTATTTAGTTGATTCTATCCCTTAGCTAGTCATCCTTCAAACCATGTTAAGAGATCATTTACAGAGAAAATGTTTTTTTATTAAATCTCGTAATTGTGAAATGTGGAGAAATACATACATTTCCTCTTAAATTTAATGCTAGCTTGGCATGACTATGACATGTAGCTTGAATTTAACATTTTGCAAGCAGTAATATCTATGTAATTTACAATTTATACAGAATAATTAAAATGACATTTTTATGAGACTTCCTACTACTTTTTATGAAATAAACCTTTGAAAAATTTAACCCAGAAACAAACAAAAATCCACCACAATATAGTTATTTGAGAAAATAAAATCATCTATTTTGTCATTTTAACACCATTCCCTAAAATAAACTTAAACATAATAGATGGATATAAATATTATGATTTCCTGCTTGTTGCCATGGAAACACCATTATCACTATATCTCTGAATATGCATTGCCAGTATTTCTCTAGAAAAGCAAACAAGTACAAATTCATAGTGCTTGTTTTCTGTGGAAGTTATCTAAGATCCAGAATAAGTAAAGACATGAGTATAATTTTGTATTTCAGATATGCATTACAATGCTACTAGCTGACATATGAATCCATTAGTCTGGTAGAACTGCCTCCCATAGCTCTATATTTAAAGTCTTTGAAAAAATGTTTCATGGTTTAAATTTTTAAAGAGCCAAAATGTATACAAATTAGAAAGCAATTAGGATAACTGTACTGGTGCAGAGATAAAAAGAAGAGAAAATGAGACAAATGTAAATACATTTTTGTTGGAACACATGGGACCACTTATTAAATGGGGGTGCATTATCCTTTTATGGTGTATTGAAAGTGTAAGAAATCATGAATCTGGCAGGAAAAATGCATGCTATCAACTGTGCATATGATGATTCTTTTCACAAAATATATTGCCTGTTGTGTTGACCATGCCAAATTAGGCTACAATAATCATAAATAAGAGGGCCACCAAGGATATAATCTGTAGGCTTGAATGTATATAGCAGTATTTAGATGACACAAAGGTTTATTTCTGTTTTAATTCATTTTTGTATAACTATCATATAATGCGGAATTAGATTTTTTATTGTTAAGAGATTATACAGAAATGTGTTCCCCATATAGTCTCTTTGCCTTCTGCATCTTCCCAGTAAACAAAAGGTTTGTCTTCACTTGACAAGGTGTTTTGAGGAACAAGCAGACAGGTATGTGCACACAGACAATGTTACATCACAGGTGCTGAGATTTACTTGTACATTTGGCAGATAACACCTCTATAATCAACCTCTTCCTTGCTGGGTAAATAAAAAATAAATCTATATCTATATATTCTTTCTCCTTTTTTCAGGATAAGTATCATACTTAAACATATCCACATATCTAGATCAGGCCTGCACACATTTGCATACAGTGTGACCACTGCTTGGCAAGCTCTTCCTTCATACTTCTAGGAGTCTACTCAGATACCACTGGGGGGGGGGAGGGAGATGGGTGTATGTACATACAAGATTTTGAAATCAAGACTTCATGCTTGCCAGACCATTATTGGACCACTTGAGTCACACCCAAATCCATGGAGCATTAATTATATTTTAAATAGAGGCTTCCATTTGTTCAATGCCAGCTTTGGGCTATAATCCTCCTTCAGTGTTTCTTAACTGAAATTATTGCTGTGTGCCACATTTAGTGTGTTTTTCTTGAAAGGGGTGTTGGTTTTTATTGTTGGTGCTTGTTTGTTTTATTTTACCCTGAGTACCTCTCTAGCTGTAATCCTTCTATTCTCACCTCCTAAGAACTGTTCTGGTGCTCACTTGTTAAATTCATGGTTGGACGATAATTTTTCCTCCAAATCAAAGAAAGAAGTATTTACTTTTAATGTTTACTTTTATTTTGCTTATTAATATTTTCACTAAATCACCTATTATTATCTCAAATCCTTCTCCTACTTCGTATCATATGTACACAATCTATTGCATTTTCTTTTCCTTTTTGAAGTCACTGGAGTTTGAACTTAGAAACTTGCACTTGTTAGACTTGCACTTGCTACTGTACCACTGAGGCATGCATCGGACACTAATTTTGCTGGTTATGTTTTCAGATAGAGTCTTCCTTCCAAAAAGGTATGTCTACATGTGACTTCTACACATTTCTGCTAGGGATGTCTTGGAATCATGATTCTCCTTTTCTCAGCCCCTCCAGTAGCTCCAACTAGAAGCACAAACCATATAACTTATTTGTACAATCTTACTCTTGATCTATTTTCCCATCTTGGGGAAATGTAAGGGTGAAAATCCAGAATAAACTGTGACTTCTCTATCACAGATGACATTTTCAAAGGTTTGGCAATACCAGCTAATATTTTACTAGGTCATAGTAAGTGCTGGCAATTTCTCTATTTTGCATAAAGCCAGACAGTGGGAAATTCTGCATCATTACTGTCTGTCTGGTTCTGTCCTTCCTTCTGGGCCTTAGGAATCTTTTAATTTCATCCCTTACTTACTGATGTCTGACCTATTCCAGTCATGAACACTAAGTACAACCGGATGTCTTTACATATGGATAATCACATCTTACTGACCAGGCCTATGCTCTTGCAATACCAACTTTGATCCACTTAGCTCTTCTGATTTAAAGTGCTGGCCCAACACCATCACTCCTTTCCTTCAAATTTACTTAGTACTCTGTCACTTTCTCTTATTTAAATGGGTTAGCATGATCTGAGCTCCATTAACCTCTCCCTTTACGATTTCTACACAGACTTCCACACATTATAACAGCATAGTGCTTTTAACTACCAGGTAAACCTCACTGGACAGGGAAGTCTTGGTTGAGACTTGGAAATGACTGGGTTGTTTATCAGCTTTGTGGATATTGCCAGAGTGAAGTACCATAACAAGAGGGCATTATCATAGTAGAAAGATCTAATTTCACAATTCTGAAGGCTAGAAATGTAAAATTATGCTTGGGAAAGTGTTTTATTCTTCTGAAACCAGAGATTCTATCCTTGCTCAAGTTTTCTTAGCTTTTGTTGGCAAGGTTGCCAGTTCTGACAAGCATCTCCTGCGGCCAATCTTCATTATTCTGCGGCCTTTTCCCCATACATATGTGCTTACAAGGATATCTACATATCTTCTTACAAGGACACCAGTCATTCTAATGTTCAGGGGTCCACCTTTACCAGTGTGACCTCATCTTAACTAAATACAGTCATAAGGACCCTATTTCCAAATATTGTCATCAGAGACACTGGGTTAGGATTTCAATATATTATTTTTAGAGACCCACTTCTGCCCACAAAAAGGTAGTAAAATAAATAAACAAATTAGCATGTTATATCAAGTGAAGAAAGAGTATCCACTAATACAAATCCAACCCTTTCTCAAAGCTAGGCAGGCTTCAGAGTGTTTGAGCAGTAAGTACCTTTTACCTTCTGGAATCTCCTGGTTATATACAAAATGCTAACCTTTAATAGATAGCGTGGCCCTTGTAATTGCATGGATAGACTCATTTTATCTTCTTGGAAACTTCAGGATAATGGATTATGATTCCTTCAACTTTTCCGACATCAAACAATGCTTTCTTCTTGATAGCAAATACACTTCTCTTGGTACCCTTTATCTCTACTCCAACTGGTTTTAAAAACTGAACTTGGCAAAGCTTAATTTCCAATTATCAAGTAAAAGTTTCAATATACTCTTAGGAAACCATTTTAATTGAAGAAATTGAAAAAAATTCTCAGTTATAAAGTTGTCAGGTATTCACTGAATGTGGCCTCTTCTTTGATTGCTCAATTAAAAAATACCATCAACCATTTAAAATCTTAATTAAATTCCCCAAGTAGATACAATTAGTTATTATTAAATATACATGGATATGAATATTTTTACATTAGTAGTATACTATGTTATGTACAACAGCAACTATCCTAATAGGGAAATATGATAAGAATGGCAGACGAGCAATTCAGTGCAGCTATCTTTTAGACACTCATAAACATAACCTTTTAATGAAGCACACAGTGCCTAGACAGTGGCTTGCAGTATGGGTACGTGGTGAATGCTGCCTTTCAGTATGTCTTTCAGTATGTTTGACACCTACAAGAGCATTCATAAAGTTAATGCACTAATGATATAGTTTGCATATGTCCTTAAACAATACAATACTTTCTAAAACAGCCTTCTGATAATAGGATATGGAAACATTAAAAGTGCTCTTCTATTATGAATGATTTCTACAGGAAGCAATGCAATTACATAAAATATTTTTGTAAAATAAGCATTCAACTATGACAAAAAGCAACAGTAATGCTACTAAGGCATGTAGATGGAGAGAAATACTTTCTATATGCCCTTTAGTGTGTATTAGCAATGAGCAATGCAAAGATAACAGAATGAAGAATGTTGCCATAACACTAGGATGAAAGGTATTGTCCATCTTGGAGAATTACAGGCAAGGCAGTCCTTTGTAATGTCATTAGCAAAGAGTCTTCATTCTGGTTTGGATTAACTGATTAAAAATTCAATAATGACCATGAACTCTGGGTTGCCAATTAGTGTATCTGGAGGTGGTATAAATGAGAAGATAAGGCCAAATACTGGAATTGGATAGTAGAGCCATGTGTTTGAAGTATAAACTTTATTTTCAGGGATCTTTCCATCCCATTCTCTCTTCCACTCTGCTTTCTGGATGCAGAGAGGTAAGCAAATCTATCTGCTCTTCCACACTGTCCTGCCACCATGATAGTCTGCCTCAATTCAGGCCCTGAACAATAGAACAGGTGACACTGGGCTTAAACTTCTGTGACCGGGAACCCAAAGTAATTCCTTTGTCTTTAATGGCATAATCTCAGGGCTGAAATTTCTCACTCACATGCACATGTTTAGGTAGATTTAAGTTGGTAGAAAAATAACAATATTCAATTCTGTAAATATTGCTATGTGTATGTGAATGTGTATGAGTTATGTGTGTATACACAAGGCTCTGTACACTAAACACTGACACTATATACTGAGCTAATCTCTTTAATACTGAATTCTTCAACTATGATTATTCTGAAGGGTCTTATGCCATATCCATTAACAATAAACTTGGAAAAAACAACAATAAAAATATCTTCTTAATAATTTCACTTTGATTACATGAAAAAATAACATTTACCCCAAATTATTAAAATCAATTTTGTTTCTTGCTTTTTACAATATGGCTAACGCAATGGTTAAAATCCCTGGTGACATACACAGTATTCAGATTGCACAGAGCCACCTACAAAGTGTTTGCTTCTGAAAGCCATGACACTATAGGATTTAGAATGTTCTTTTTCGTTGGTGTTTTTTTTTAATGATGTTATGACAATGTTAATGTTCTTGCTGCTTATCTATTCTTTAAAGATTTACCACTAACTCTTTCTTATTGGACAATGTAGACACTAACATATCTGATGAGAAGTGTTCATCGTATGCATTTCTTTTGTACTCCTCTAAGTTGCTAACAGTAGGAGTGAAATCATTTTGTCCTCAAATTAAACTTCTCTATTTACAAACATGAACCATTTTATAATGAAGAGGTAAGAAAACAATCCCAGTAGGTCAATATTTTAAGCTACTTGGGGAATCACTCATTCTGGCAGACCCATCAGGATGCAGCCCAGCTTAAAATTGGATGATCCATGCAGACCATCACCTGATGTCATTTTATAGATGAGGCACTCAGCTGGGAACATCTGTTTTAAGATTTTCCAGGTTGCAGCTCTGTCTTCCATACCACATGGGCCAGAACTATTGGTTTTTAACCAATTATTTATCCACTTATTCAATGTGATTAATGGAGTGTTTATGGATGAAGAACATTTATTTTTCCTTAGATATCTCATGACGCACATCCACGTTAAAAGGGGTGAGCCCTATTTTGAGAGTCTAAGAAAACAACTACATCTTTCTTTTTGTATTCATGTCCTTCCTAAACACATATTTTGTTGCTGTATATGCTCTCCGACAAGGCACAAAAACAGAGATACTTCTTTTAACAAAGAACATACCACAACCACAGATGAGGAGAGGCTAGGGATGTCATCCCATAGTGCCAAAATAATTAGGACACTAGACCTAGAAATGAAAGAGACTGGAATAATATAAAAACCAGATCTTTACCTTTTTTTTCTCCACTAGCTATAATTTATTGTTTAGTTTATGTCATCAGAGGGCAGACTGCTCAGAAGTAGATGAAGGGTGGACCATAATAACACTGTTTCTAAAGTCAAAAATGCCTTTGACTAAGGAACTTGTAAATTATTTATCTCAATGCATACACAATTTTTTTCAACAGTAAAACATGGTATCATATGCATTTGCTGGACTTTAGGGAAGATTAAATATAATGTACACACATAGAAAGAAACACTATTTGGCTTCATTGTAAACTATCAACTTAAACATAATATCTATCCTGGTTATTTTAAACAAAACATAATCCATGTCAACCAGAATGGTTCACCATGATTTTCTGTACCATTTGGTCAAAAGTTCTGTTTTGTCTTGGTTATACTAGGTCTACCAATATCCAGCATGTCCATGTGCATTCTTCCTTTGGAGCTATGAAAAATTTTGCTTCTTTTGATAATTATGTGTTTTTATAACTATGACAATAGTTTGTAAAATCAACAAGTATCCATTTTCAGTTTAGCTAACAAGACACATCCCAGGTTTTAGATTTAACATCTCCCAATACTTTTAAATGGTTTCCTTCTATTTTTGTCTTATGCTTGTCCAATTTTATGTTAAATTCTTCTGAAAGCCAAATCACAGTACATAAATCACAAAGAAATATCTATGCGTGATATAACAAAAATTAACACAGCTTTAAGACATACCTGCTCTTGGGCCGTTTCATTTCTGTCTCACCTCCTTTTACAAATACAATGAAGTCAGTGGAACAGACTAGACAGCAATCATTATTAAAGAAGATTCTGAGACTTATGTAAGTAAATCACATCACCACTATGAGTTTACACGTGAATTATTTATGTATTCATTGAGAACACTAATCTCTTTAGTGGTCTGTGTTCAATTAAAAAATTCAGCAATCATTTTTTATATATAAAAAAAGAAGAAAATCCAATCTGGTTTATAAAAACTCAGCCAGGGCCTAGGGATAAACCCGCACTCCTATACAAAATTCAAATTCTGCAAATGAGCATAGGACATTGGATCAGCGCAATATGTCATAGATACAATAGGCATGAAACAGACAATTCATCATAGGTACCTGAAGGACACAAGTTTTGTTATTCTGTAGAAATCTGTAATCTACTTAATATATAATTATAGCCTACTGTAAGCCTGGGTTGACTAACATCATTTCCATTCTGACATTTACAAAAACCCACTTGAGATTTATTGGTTGTCTATCAAAAATACAAAATGACCAGCTGAATATGCCATCATACCATAAGTAAAAAATATTTGTCTGGAAACTCAGCATTCCAAAGCATATTCTTAGAACATTGTCATCAGGTAAAAGAAGCATTTGAATGTTCTAGACACCTAGGCAATTTAATTACACATTTCTGAAAAGAACATGTTAAAGTGCATTTCTTATGCTTATAATAATTTGTTATGATTGTATGTAGTTATATAATCATTTCACAGTGAGATAATGAGACCTGCTGAGCCTGCCTCCCCCATATCTCTATCTCAACAATGAGAATAATCCTTTGCTCCCAGGCAAAATTAATTTTGTGAGACACAGTAAGCTTTAAGTAAGTGGCATCGAATTCTTTAGTAGAGATGGTTTTATATTCAGCTTTGTGAATATTTAAGACATTTTGCAAGCATGTTATATTTGTAATTTATAGTAAAAACAATATAAAAATGTTCAATCTTACAGTAACAGAAATATCTCTTGGAAAATATCTTTAGACAAACAAGAAAAAAAATTTCATATACATTCCTTATCCCTACATGTCTTATACCGTTATTGTTACAATTGAAAAGTCTGATAGATTTCTACTCAACTTTCTATAAAAGTATATGTATTTATAAATATCTTCACTACAGCATTATTTTAAAACAGAAAAAGGCTAGATGCAACCTACATGATTTTCAGCAAAAGACATTATAAAGTGTGTGGGCATTATAAAGAATGTGTATGGTTCCTTCTCAACTCTGATGTGCTTCATCAAGGGATCATCTAGAAGACCTCTTATTTGGTTACTTCTTGATCTTGTCATTCTCAACTGTATCATTCTCATCAGCATCCAAGCCTAGTTGACACTTCTACAGTTCTTCCCAGTGGCCACATATTTTACTCTAGCCCTGCTTCTTCCATCTCTCATGCACAAAATTCTTGAGTTGACATTTTGACATCTTCATTCAGCTTACCTTCCTCCACTACTCCTCTACTTCCTCTACTATAGTCTCTAAAGACCTCTATGCCATCAATTCCAGCACACACTTATCAGTAGTTCTGTCTCCCAGAAGCACAGGGAAAAAACAAAAACAACTTGACTAAGCCAGATACTGATGGCTCATGCCTGGTATCTAGCTATTCAATTCCTCAGTACTACATACATAGAAAAAAGCCAGAAGTGGTGCTGAGGTTCAAGTGGTAGAACGCTAGCCTTGAGAAAGTCCAAGGACAGTGCTCAGGCCTGAGCTCAAGCCCAGGACTGGCAAAAAAACCAAACAAACAAAAACAACAACAACAAAAAAAAAAGCAGGCCCATTAAAACAAACAAAAGGGGCCAGGAGTTTGGCCCAGTTGGTAGAATGCTTGCCTAGCATGCATGAAGACCGGGCTTCAATTCCTCGGTACCACATACATAGAAAAAAGCCAGAGATGGTGCTGTGACTCAAGTGGTAGAGCTCTAGCCTTGAGAAACCCCAAGGACAGTGCTCATGCCCTGAGTTCAAGGCCTAAGACTGGCAAAAAAAACCCAATTTGTGCAAATCCTTTAAGCAAAAAAGTTCAGGAGCACATATTCACTCTGATTAAATCTGTGTTTTCCGATTTGCAGCTCTTATTGGCTCAAATACACCTTTGTTTCTCAATTAATGTGTGCCATAGCTTCCCTCAAAGATAGACAACAAATACACACTCAGGATTTGTGTATAGAGAGATAGACCCTCTTCCTTGTGTACTGGCCTTCAACTGTTGACATGTGCTCTTAGCACTTTTAATGAGGCTTTATCTATCGGGGCCAGGGCAGGAGTCAAAGCAATTTAAGAATATTCAAGTGATTTACTTTCTAATTCATATACCAAGTATCAACTATTTTCACAGGCCAAGAAGACCTGTCTTTTAAGATATAGCAGTACCATCAACTATGGAATCACAATCCTAAAACCAGCTTCACTTCTATATTTTCTGGCAATGCATTAAGACTGTGTTGGATTAATGGGCTTAGAATGAAGGAAAGAGATATGAAAAATGAAGTGTTTTGAGCAGTAAAAGACAAAGCTGAAATAGGAGTGTGATGTTGGTATGTAGGAAGCGCTGAGAAGAGAGAAAGATAATCTGCTCATTTACCATTAGGTGGTACTTTTCGGGGAAAGCACCTGACATTCACATTGGTTTCAGAGTGGAAAGAAAATTGTCTAAAACAGTTGGGTTCTGGAGCAGTTCTTTAAATAGAAAGGCACTTGCTGGTACCAAGCTCATTGTAGCTTATTTGAATCTTCAATTAAAAAGAAACTTTGTGAATTTTCCTTGTTATAACTTAGCTTGAAACTTTTTTGGGAAGATGAAAATATATTCATTTAATCAAGCTCGGGGTTTTAAACATATCTTTTATTTTAAAATAACGAATTACTGAGCATATACCCAAAGGAAAAATAAAATCTATTTACAAGATGTTTTTATATATAATCCACATGCTATAAAAATAAAGCAAGCCTAATAATTTGAAGGGCAGTAAACACAAAGGTTATAAAATTTCTTGTACACATATACTATAATCTATTAATTGTGGGATTTACCTTATTTGCACTTCAAAATTATAAAGATCTATGAAAAACAAATTTAATATTTCTAATAATAGTATGTTTTATTTTAGTATTATTAAAGCGTGGTAATTTGTAGCATCCTTTAAGAAAATAAGATTCTAGAATTCACTTTGGTGAAATAAAAATGTCACTAAGATTAAAACAGAAAGTAATTTGTTAAGTCAAAATTTTTTGTAAGAACCTAATGTACTCTATCTACATGGGGAACCTTTTCCAGAAAATAACTTTCCATAAGACAAAATTGGAGAGGTCAGATATGCACAGCAAATGGTTAACAGCCTTTGACTTCAGGTAAGTAGCCATCACAGTTTATATTTACAGTTTATCATCAGCTAAATCCCATAAGTAAATTACTTCAATTTTTCAGGACTGAGTATCATCAAGAGTAAAATGGGAATAATAAAATAATCACATTTACTTTAGGAAGGTTAAACAGAGAACATTTTGAACTATCGCTCTAAAACCAAATATTCAAATTTTAAATATTAGCTATAATATAAAGAAATAAGATGCCATGGAGCCATTCTTAATTACTTTTGAAGTAATGATACTAGTAAAGATGTTTCCTTCAATCCTGATGTCCATAACACAGAAAATTTAATAAATAATGTCCTTTGTATTTGGTATTTACAATGAAAATATTTTTTTAAATAAATCTTATGAAAATTATCCACAGTAAAAGAAACTTACATGTTATCTGGAAGATTCCATATAATATGTCTGAGACCTAATATTTCAAGGACTGACAAACTACAATAGAGAGATAAAGTATAACTTGTCACATGTTTTTGCTCAACCAGTGAAGTTATTGACTACATTTATATTTAAAGCAGCTGAAAACAACTCAGAAGTTTTGAGGACATGTGAAAATTGCACATAATGTACAATGTGAATTTATTTCTTTTTTATTTTTTTTCTTATTTGGTATATTGCCTGTTGTCATTGTGTTTAATTTCCATACCCTGTGTCTTGTATCCATGCTTATCTGATTGAGAGAAGGGAAGGGAGATAACAAAATGGTAAGACAAAGGACAAAGGGGGAACCAAAGCCACAGTGATATACTCAAGACTATTGGTTGCAAATGAACTTTACAACTTTCTGGGGAGGGGAGACAGGGAGGAGGGAAGGTGGAAGAAAAAGATGGAGGGGTTAACAATGCCCAACAAGAAATGTACTCATTACATTATGTAACTCTATTTCCTCTGTGTATCACCTTCCCAATAAAAATAAATTTAAACAAATGTAAGGCCCCAAATCAAAGTCTTATAATGACACAATCAAACCTATTTATCTACATGTCATCTACACTGTTTTCATGCTACTAAAGTAGAATAGGAATGTATGGAGACTTCAAAGAGCATGGAGAATTGAGAATCCCAAAGCTAGGTGCTCTATGATTTCATAGATATGACCCTATAGGAAAGGTGCAATGACAGAGAAGTTAATGGTTAACAAAGGTAAGGCATAGGGAAGGTGACTACAAAGGAGGCTTGGGAGAAAGCATCTCTGGATGATGAAACTATTCTCTGTCATACTTCATGGGTCTTTCTCCACTCAGATCTCTTCAACAAGCATTGCAGATTTCACAGGACATAGGAAAACAAAGACAAAACCAGTCTGTGTATATATCGTAGATCTTTCTTGCTTCCCAGGACCATTCTCATACAGCTGCATGTGATAGATCAAGCGCATATCTAGGTTTAATATAGTCCACTGAAGTCGTAAAGCTATGTTTTATTCATGAAAACGAATTCAGTAAACTTAGTTGTGAAGGTCAGTCAACATTATACAACTGAGTTCTCTATACGTAACACTCATGACATACCTCAGGATGGCCAAAATCCTCTTCTATCTTGTATCAGGGTATCTGCCTACTTCTCCCTACACTGCCACTTCAAACACTGAAGGTGCTTTCAAACTGAGAAACTAAAAACTGTATTCATCATTTTGTAGTCACTAACTGCTAGTTCTGCTTCTGTAACCTGCTTCAGTGCTTTATTGCTGAGACCCTATGTTGTGCTGTGACCCTTCACCCACTTCTGCCCTAATGCTAGGAAAAAGCCTAGTGCAGAACAATTCCCAGAACCACAGATGGCGCTTATGTACAACTAAGATGTCAAAATATCTATAATACCAGAACAGTCCCTCGTGGAGTTTGGTAATCATTATCTAGACCGGATCCTAGAGTTTAGCACACATCCTCTTTAGTCACCCTAGTGGAGTTACCCAACCAATTCAAAGTATGTCAGCTCTCAGACCAAACCAATAACTTTTTTTCTGATCTTTTTGCACTTGGTGGCATGCCAATCATACTATATAGAGTTGTTTTATGATTTTCACACGGTGTGTGTAGTGATTTGTTACAAGGTACTATGATGTGTGCTCAGCACCTTGCCTCCCCAAAAAGAATGTAAGCTCAGGGCCTCTTTTGAAACTAACTTTGGCTTTGTTATCAGGTAAGTAGTGGTTTCAAAAATGAATGGGAAAGCATGATCTCTTTTTCTATATTTGGAATAAAAATAGTAAAATTAGCATATATTTGTCAAATATTTAACAAATTCTGACAAAGAGATTTTCTGGGGGTTGTTGTGTGAGGTAGGAAAAACATTCCAACAGTAAAATTAACTTCCTACAGAATAGTGTCCTTCAAATGATGTATTTAATTTTGCTTGAATTTTGGTAATTTTCCATTTTTAAGGAATTGGCCCATTTAGGTAGTTCTTGAATTTATGAGCCAGAAATATTTACCTACTTCAATTTATGAGCTGGAAGTTGTTCACAGTTATTCACTTACTGTTCTGAATGGTTGCAAGGTCTGTAGTAATAACCACATTTTAACTTTCATAGTTGTAATCTGTGACTTCTTTTTATTTTTAATCAGTCATAACAGCAGCTTATAAATTTTATTGAACTTTTCTAAAATGTAAGCTTTTTGTTTCATTGATTCTATTCCATTGCTTTCCTATGTTCAATTACATTGATTTCTGCTCCTTTTATATGTGAGGTGTAATTGCTCTCTTGCTACTTATTCATTGTATTTATTTGTTTCTTGAGTTTCATAAAGTTAAAGATAATATATCTTAGCAAATGTCACTGGGTTTCCAGTTTTGTGGTTTATTCAGTCTCATCAATCTGCAGCTTTTTTTTTTAAGCATTCTATTTATTGGTCCAATTCTCTTTTGGACAATGATGCCTTACTTTTCGAGATTCCTAATCTCAGATGGGTTTATCTGGTACGACTGGGCTCTTAATGGTCCTCAGTCCTTCTGGAAGGAACAGCAAGGGATTAACCATTGGAGGTTAAGGTATCCTTGGTGATGGGGGTGGGTAATTGTAAGTATGACACTTGTGGGAGTATTTCTCCTGCCACTGCCGGGAAAACAAACTAAAAAAAAAAATGGCCTTTGAGTAAAAGTTCTACAATACCACTACCTTTCAAATCATCCAAAAAAAGGAAGGAAAAAGAGCCAAAGGGCACATGTTTCAAGAGCAGGTTTCATGACAGACAGATCTTCCAACAGTTCAGCACCTATCCACATACAAGGACACAGCTCTTTTCCAGAACAGCAGACAGAGCTGATGAGGAAGGACAGTACTTTCCTTGGCTTTAATTCCTTAAAAGTCATTTAGGGCTATGGATTATTTTTTTTTCTTTTTGGTTCACATTTATTGTTACAGCAACAGTCATTCAATCTGAGAGATTACTACGATTTTGGGGCTCCTCTTTGTTACTTGGTTGAACATCTAAAAATAGATTCTTCTGCATGCTTGCGTGGTGGTATGATTGCATTCTGCTATTCCTTCTGCTCTGGCTTCCCAAGTTAAGTACTTTTTGCTGCATTTTCCCTTGGGTTGCTTCTTACACTGTCCCCAAGGTTAATAGTTGCTCTTAGAATAAAGTACCATGGAAAAAATAAATGTATGCCACTTTATCGAACCTAGGAGATATCTCTTATAATTGAAATATGTATAACAATTCTTTCCTCCATACTTGGGTCCTCTCCCTTCTTTCTTCTTAATATGTAATATATTGTTTATAGAACTTTGTGTTCGGGATTTACACTACAGATTAGTTCAATTACATATCTCCAGCCCTCAACTCTAAAGGGTAGCTTTCGGCACACTTAGAATCAAATGTTATTTATTTATAGGTTGTGTGTCCTATGGTATCAATTCAGAAGGTACATAACATGGAATAGAGTTCTTAAAAGAAATTTTAAAACTGACCAGATGTAGATCAACTATTATAGATCTATTAATTTAGAAACAATGATGTAACTTCAAATCAATACGATTTATTTTATTCTGCTTCTAACTCATATCACATAGTTCAACAGTTTCAATACTAAGGTGACTTGATACCATGCCCCCTTGCAAAAGTACTGAGAAGCTGGCACAATATTTTTTTGCCAGTCCAGGGCCTTGAACTTTGGGCCTGGGCACTGTCCTTGGGTTTTCTCAAGGCTAGAGCTCTACCACTTGAGCCACAGCACCATTTCTGGCTTTTTTCTATGTATGTGGTACTGATGAATCGAACTTGAGTCTTCGTGCGTGCTAGGCAAACACTCTACCACTAGGTTAAACTCACAGCACAATATTTTGTAATGTTAAATAAGGAAGGTTATTTCAGAGGAAATTAAAATACATCAGAGGAAAAGCTCAATAATAAATATTTTCTTATTAAAACCACTATTTTAATAAGACAGGTATTAAAAGTTAACAGTTGATAGTAAGATGTTCTACATATTTAAATGACCTATCTCTCAACCCTTTTGCCAAGAATTCACTTTCTAAAGGAGAATACAATGGGTGGCAATAACAACAGTATTTTCTGTGTAAAAATGATACATAAAGTTATCTTTCCCCTAAATGAATATCAGCAATTAAAATATTGGCAATGAACATAATAAACATTTTAAAAAACAAAATTACATTTTGTTCACACTTTTCCAGTGTTCATATCAGTTTTTAATTTTCTTTTTCTGAACCTAGTGGTTGCAGATCACTTTTAGTGTCACATAGCTTCTTTTTCCTTTAGCCAAATCCAGTGGATTGTACACAATTGTTATGGATAACAGCTCATCACTCTTTTTTACTGTCTCTGTCTACACTGTCTAATTAATCTTTCTGCTTTCCAATCTCTTCATCACCACATCACCATAAAATTTGAGCAGGATACAGTTCAGATCACACACATTTGGTCATTTTGTCATTTAGCATCTCTACACTGAGAATCATAACTTCCTTTCTATGTAATGACAGGGAGAAATAACCTTATTTTATTGCTTAACCTTATCTTTTACCACTCTCTTTTGAGTGAAATTTACTCAGAAGTATTAGCTGGTATCCATATGTTATTTTATTTTTTTATGTCATAGCATTGGTTTAAATAAGGACTACTGCCTAGAATACCATCTCCTCAAATCTGAAAGAGCTTGAGTACATGGCTCTTTCATGATCTGTTTAACACGAGAACTCACAAGTTAGATTAATTGACCAGTAAGTGCCGAGAGAGGATGCCAGCTAAAAAGCAATTCTGCTGCACACCCTCACCATTCATTAGGAAGTTATTTACTAGACCAATTACATAATGTAATCATTACTGATGACCCCAGATTCTCACATTTTATACAAAAATTAGAGTAAGGATCATACCATTTCCTTTTCAATAAAGCACATCTCAGCTTCCCTCTACTAAATAAACTTTCTGAGGGTAAAGGGATCTGGCTCTGAATAAGGTCAATCCTCAGAGAATTTACATAAAAAAGATGTACTTGTTTTAAAACTCAAAAATAGCTCAACTCTCTAGTAGGAAATATTTCATATCTTTCTAACTCTTGCTGATGTCTGCTTACTCAATGTTTATATTGCTGTAAGGTGAGAAAATGGAGAAGCCACATCTTGAGAGGTCCAATCAGAGTCTTTGTTTAAACACCAGCGATTGCACGATAGACTACTGTCTCAAAGACCAACAGCCAGCAAATACATTTAACACTGTTAGGAAATTGAGCCATGAAGGCCAGACAGGAAAGAAAGAACAAAAGCAAAACAATAAACCCATTCAACTACAGTGGAGAGCTGAAGTGGAAGCCCATGATTGGAGAAGGAGTCATGTGAAAGATGAATAGACAGGAGACACAGGGCATGGTATAATGGTGCCAGAGCTGGTCTCCACCTAATTAGTGTGAGAGTCAGGGGGTAGGATCACAGGAAACTCAAATCCTAGACACTAAAGTGACAGATTTAGTAATCTGTCATCCAAGTTTCCACCCTTGCTCCAGGGACTCAGGCATTCCCCTCACCTAGGTGGCAGGGGCTTCACCTTTCCTCACCATAAAAACAAGATGCCAGATCCTACCATCCACCATGTGGTCAAGTTGGCTATGGAGACCCAATCTCCTCACTTCAGTCTATTTCTATGGAACTATTATTGGAAGAATAGTCTTATCTTTCCAGTTTAATTATGCCTCAATTAAAGTGATGAAGCACTTCTTCATGGCTCCCAATAAACAGCATAAGGTTGCCAAAAGGGAACTTCCATACAATTCAAGAGAAGAGGGTTTGTTGAGAGAGGGAGTCAGGAGAAACAAGAGAGATTACAGCAGGAGGAGAGGAATCATACCGGGGGAGGGAGTGTGGTCACAGAGGAAGTGGAGGTGACCTTGGGGGATGGGGAAATACCTCTGAGTCTGGGGGACCTCCCATGGCCCCACAGGTGCTGGGTAGGAACATCTAGGGAGCATGGAGAGAGCCAACGTCTCCCAGATAGACCTGCTTTAGTATAGCACTAGTGGTTCATGCCTATAATCTGAGTTACACATTGAAACTGAGATATGAGGAATACCATACTAACCAGCCTCAAACAGATAAGTTTGTAAGACTCTTTGTTTGTTTTTTTTTTGGCAGTCCTGTGGCTTGAGCCCAGGGTCTGAGCATTGTCCTTGGACTTTCTCAAGGCTAGCACTCTACCACTTGAGCCACTGCACCACTTCTGGCTTTTTCTATGTATGTGGGGTGCTGAGGAATCGAACCCAGGTCTTTGTGCATGCTAGGCAAGCACTCTTAACCACTAGGCCAAACTCCCAGCCCAAGTCTGTAAGACTCTTATCTCTAATTAAGCAGTGGAAAGCTGGAAGTGAAAGCATAGTTCAAATTGTACAGTACCAGCTGCTGAGCAAAATAGCCAGTGGAGAACACTTGGCCTAGAGTTCAAGCCCCAGTCACAGTACCAGGGGAGAAAAAAAGAACTCATTTAATTAGCAGTACGAAAATAGCTGAATAATCACTGAATCAATAAAAACATGTATTAAACCTGATACATTAAGAATTTGATTTCTGTGATGTCTGAACATTGATGATTTACAATCTTGTATTTCTTTTTGAAATGTTTGTTATGAGTCCGAGGCACATTCCTTTTTGACCTGCCATAGTTTAACATGTATGACTATCTGCAAATGTTTGATAGATTGACTCTATACAGATGGACGTGAATTGCTGTTACCAAATTCAAGAGAAAAATGAAAAGCTGGCTATGTAGGTGATAAAATTCAAGTCAGGGAGGGGAAGGAAAGGAAGAGCACACCTACTCAGGCCTCCTGCTGCTATATCCAGGATTTTTTCTCTCATTATGATGCTGACTCCTTTCCTAAATCCACTATGAGGGACTGCTTGGTTTTCTGGATTCCAGATTTTCTACCACAAAATGTCAAATATGCCTCATGCAGACATATCTCACAGCAGGAACAAGACTATCTTAGAAGTGTTCTATGTCTCCAGGTTAACACTGTTCTGGTTGGTGAGTTGTCCAATCATTTAAGGAAACTTAAAAAACATGTCTTTTGTTGCTGTTGTCTTGTTTCCAGGTCCATATCTCCTGGAGAGCCAGCTTGTCTTATTCAAAGCCTTCATTTTGTCTTTTAAGGAAGTGATGTTGTTGTGTAAATAAACTGCCTTTTCCACAAGCAGTTTTAAATCAATCCATATTATAGGACTTGTTGAATCTCAAAACAGAAAAATCCACAAGGAAAAGAAATGTGGTTACTAGCCAAGAACATATTATGGATTTCTCTTCCATTTGATGCTATTGGTTTTTAAACAAATGTTTTCCTAAGAATGTTCTGAACATATCAGTTGCCTATTAAACATAGGTGGGACTTAAGTGGTTTTGGCAACAGTTAAATTATAGATAATAGAATGATAAAATCCGCATGCAATTCTTTTGGGGGAATTGAATAAACTGTTTATTAAAAAATTATCATCATTATGCTTCATGCATGAAAATTGCTCAAAAAATTATGTACCTGAAACTATAGCTCAAATGTATATTCCTGACTTATGGAAATGTAACCTCTTTGTAACCTCTTTGTCTAACTATTTAATTATCATTTAAGCATATACTCAAAAAAATCACAAAAATCTTCATTTGTATTAAACAGAACATTTTCAACTGAATATATTATCTAAGTGTTCCCAAATAAAGTTGATTATAGAATTCAAGCTGATATATTCCAATCTTCTCAATCCAGAAGTACTTGACGGAAAAATAGTAATGGAGTACGCTGGCACTAAGGCAGGTGATAAGAAGAGGGAATGAATTAAAAGAGAATAGGAGACTATTCTGCGTGCTTAACATCAAGATGCCAAAGCCCTTTGACCTTCCACCTCTCTCAGAGATCAGTCAAAAAGCATTTCTTTAAGTGGTAGTAGACCCAGAGGACAGTTTATGAAATGTGACTCTCCAGAAAAAAATCTATATATTACTTTAAATCATATGGCATAGCTATTGAGCTTGGAAACAAGGGTAGAGTCATCTGGTTTCATAGTTTCCATTCCATTTTCTCCTGCTGGACTTTGAAAACAGACATTTCCTCAAGCACCTTACGAAATGTCAATTTCCTATTAAAAAAAAAACCAACTAATTCAATCTGAAATGCTTTCCACAGGGCTTCGGAAAGCAGCTCATACACAGTAGGGCTTCACAAACTGGTACACAGCTTCCAGATGAATTTTCTTTTACAAATGGTGGTCTAGTCTGGTGAGAGAAAACACATTAAATGACCCTACCCAGAGCACCACATACTGTGAAAATAGGAAGGAGGGAAAGACTCATAAAGAAAGGTCCTGACCACTGTGAT